>NW_017805072.1:744612-750266 GCF_001891065.2 Hippocampus comes | reverse complement strand
GACAAGATTTACTCCGACGCTGCACCGACTCTACGCCAGTGGAGCGTTCACACGTGCAAATTTACTTCGACGTAGCGCCGCTCAACAGCCTAGTGCGCATTAAATTTGATCCACCTCAGGGAGGTGGTTTAAAAATTTGCTCCGAAGCAAATGCTCGTTTGCGAAGCAGCACCGAAGCAAATGTGCGCGTGTGAACGCAACTGGCGTAAATTTGCTCCAGAGCAAATGCTCGCTTGCCGGGGAGTGGCCTCGCTACGCGCTGGAAGAGTCCATACGGGTACTTACGCCACGAAGTCGTCCACTTGTTGCTGAAGAAATCGAAGGATACGTTGTTTTCGTTCTCTTCTGTATTTCAGCAATCTTTCTTTTCTCGCTCTCCTGCGGCGTCTGATAATCGACCACATCGTTGATTTCTCCGGAGAAGAAGCCATTTTTGTTACAATCGAAGGAGGGGAAATGGTACTTCCTTTCCCCGCCTTCTTCTTTCTTTACGCATGCGCATGTTTTACTGCGAAACAAAATACTGCCCCGTGTGACCGCAAGTGGAGTTACTTCGGCACTACGTCGGTGCAGTGTCGCTCAGCGGCTTGTACGTGTGAACGCTCCACGAAATTTGTTGCGGTGTAAAATATATCGCATCAAAATACTTCGGTGCAGCGTCGGAGTAAATCTTGCCGTGTGAACAGGGCTAATGTCTGCATGGAGGGTTTGGAGTGTTTTTTGACACACACAATCAATCAGGGTGGAAAGCAGTCTCCAAGTGCTCACTTCACAGATCTGTGATCTCCCATGCCAAGTTTATATCATACGCCTGTAGACGTGTGCTTGCAGTTCCTTATAAGCACGCATTGGGCGCCTCGACAAGCTGCAGGACTCGAACATATCAGTTTCTTCTTCTGCCATGTCAAGTACAGGGTGTCCATAAAGTCTCTTTACCGTTTCAAAAATGTATTAAAAATGAGTAGATATTTATTTTTATTTAGATATTTAATTCAGATATGTTCTATTGTATTCAGCGTTTATTAAAAGGTTTTTTTTTTTACCTCTTTTAATACACTCCTACATGGGCACCATTAGTTGCATGAAGCACATCAAGACGGTACTCGATTTCTTGCCATGTTCGTTGTAGCATAGCCTCATCAATTGTGGCAATGGCATCAGTAATCCTTTGCTTTAGGTCAGTATTGTCCCTTATCTTTGTTCGATACACGATATCTTTAACATAGCCCCAGAGAAAGAAGTCCAGGAGAGTGATATCTGGTGAACGTGGACGAGACATCAATTTCTGCAAATGTTTACCTTGACCTTTTAACTGAATATGTGGCACCACAACTGAATGAACTTCAACCAACCATCATTTTTCAGCAAGACTGTGCACCACCACATTGGGGGCTGCATGTTCGTGGGTTCCTCAATCAAACATTTCCAGACCGATGGATTGGAAGGGATGGGCCAATTCCTTGGCTGCCACAGTCACCAGATATCACTCCCCTGGACTTCTTTATATGGGGCTATGTTCAAGATATCGTGTTCAACCCTGTTTTTATGTTTCTTGTGTCTGACGGACTGAGACAAGTGCAACACAAGAGGACTGACTGTGTGTGCGTGTGTGTAAATGTGCACTGGTATTCAATATGATCACCCTCACTAACATTAAAAGAGATTGTTATTGACAGCGAGAGAAGCAGAGTGGCAGGGGAGGGTCAAAAGGAAGAATGGCAAGGGCTCACAAAGAACATTCTGGTGTGTACGTGGAAAGCCAATGAGCGCCATTGGGCAGATGAGTTGTGTTCACAACAAAAGATAGACTTTCAAGTGATAGGAGCAATTAAATCCAGGGATTAGTAACCGCTCCAGGCCCCAGGGCAGGCGTTCTGGTTGGCTGACTAAAGGGATGGAACATGTCATGTGGCTCTTGTTTGGAAGACAGAGGGACCAGTGTTTGTATCTCACGAATGACCGGTGAGCCTGCATGCTGCACACAGTGAGGTGAATGTTATCATCCATTCAAAACTACAACAGGCGGGTCGGCGGCGGATTGTTTTATCCTTCCGCTCGCCACCCGCGGCCGACCCGGCTATCCGCCGACCGAGGCGGATTGAGCCGCATGGATATAGAAAAAAAATAACGCGAGTCTCATGGAAATGCGGCATACATTTATTCAAATGTGGTTTATTTGGAATTTTATTGATTCCACAGGTATTTTGTTTTGATTTCTCGTGTAGCCTATGTTCAGAGGGTGGTCATTTGTTATTTTTTATTTTTAGAGGGTGAAAAAAAAATGGTATTCGATCAGGTTGCAATGACTAACTCTGACCAGCAGAGGACAGTATTCACTGCTTGTCGTGCACGGCCAAAGGGGAGTCTCGCAATTTGGAGCGAAGAGCCACACGCAAGGGAGGAATGGCGGTGTTCAGCGAACGTTGTAATATTTTGTGTGTTCCAGGTAATCCAATGGAGTGAGAAGATAATATATTGAGGTGGGTGGGTTTATCAATGAGTGGTATATGTTGACATGAGTATTTTGTTTATTGATGTTAATCGATGGTCCCACAACTTTTTACTTCAAGTGGATGACCGAGTAACTTAGTGGCTTTGGCAAGACAGTGTACAATGCTGCAAAGGTAACGTTTATGCTATGCGAAATATGTTTGTATTGAATACCTGCATAAGTTCATTGATACATGGTATTGACTATGTTATAGTTTAGAGTGTGAACTCTAATCGCATTTTCGAGCAAAGAGCCAGCTGCAAGGTGGACCCATCTGTGTTGAGGTAACGTTGTGAATAAATTATATTGTGTGTGTTCCAGAAGCCCAAAATAAATCCCAAACCAAATTAAATGCGGAGAGCGACAGATGGATCAAGATCTGTCTGCACCATGCGACAGAAACAAATTTTCCACATTTCTGCATCTCGGACAAGGCCTCCAGGTACGATGATGAGTGCGGCTTCGACGTAGGACCAGCGGGACCAAGTGGGAACCAAGGTTTCATAAGCGACCCCACTGAGCCCCAGCCGGTCTGTTTCAACAATGGCGGATCTAACAGCACCGACATAGCCGCGGACCCCTGACACCTATTTGTAGGCTGATCACCACACCGCCGGCGCGATGCAGCCGGCAGGAAGTTGTCATTGCCCGTGGGCAGCCGGGCTATGATCGCAGGGATATCCTTGACAGGGCTGGGTCGAATGGGTCGGGGTGCGAAGAGGGGCTGGGCGCACATCATGGCTAAGGAAGAAGCTGCCCCCCACCCCCCCCATTGCCGCAGATCCTGCAAAGAGCTGTGGTTCTATCCAGGACAGTCTGGCAATTTTATCCCTCCACTCACCACCCGTCCTGACACAGATACCTGCTGGCGTGTGCAACAAAACAGCGTGTGGGCCCACTCCCCGCTGGGCCTACATACAGTTTTGTTGTGAGCGGGTTACGGGGCGCCTGACTCAGATCTCTGTCGAGCGCTCCCCGCCGGGCCCCCGCAGCATTTTGTTGCGGGTGGGTGGTTTGATCCTTAGTATGTCAGCTTCACAGTGCAGAGGTGCAGAGTTCAATTCTGGCTCCGGCCTACCTGTGTGGAGTTTGCATGTTCTCCCCGTGCTTGCGTGGGTTTTCTCGGGGTACTCCGGTTTACTCCCATTTTCTTCAAAACATGCATGACAGGTTAATGGAACACTCTAAATTGTCCCTAGTGTGAATGGTTGTATGTCTATGTGTGCCCTGCGAGTGGCTGGCAACCAGTTCAGGGTGTCCCTCACCTACTGCCCGAAGACAGCTGGGATAGGCTCCAGCACGCTCACGACCCTTGTGAGGATAAGCGGGGCAGAATATGGGAGGGATGGATGTGAGTGTAGACTGTGTTGGTTAGTTATTATTAATAATATTGTATGTGTTTTTGTGTTTTTTTTTTTTTGGTTTGCTTATCATTTTGGTAAAAGATTAAAAAATGTCCAAAAACATACATATTGTTGTCAATGGTTCTTTGTCGATTTATGCCCTGCGATTGGCTGGCAACCAGTTTAAGATGTACTTCGCCTCTTGTCCATAGTCAGCTGGGTTAGCCTTCCAGAACGCCCGCAACCCATCAGAAGGATAAGGAGTACATGGAATGATAGTATGGATGATTAATGATAAAAAAAATACTGTATCAAAATGTATTGGGAACATCTTAAGTGTTCTTCTCAAAAATAAACTAGACTGGTCTACCAACATGGACACTCTGATCAGGAAGGGGCGGAGTGGCTCTTCCTGCTCAGACAACTGAGGTCTTTTGGAGTTCAGGGGTCACTCCTTAAGACCTTCTATGACTCTGTGGTGGCCTCAGCCATTCATTATGGCATAGTCTGCCGGTCAGGCAGCATCTCAGCCCGAGACAGAGAAAGACTGGACCGACTGCTCAGGAGGGCCAGCACTGTCCTGGGCTGCTCCCTGGACACTCTGTAGGAGATGGGCAACAGGAGGATGCTAGCCAAGCTAAAAGCTATGATGGACAGACCCCCCCCCAGATCACCCCGACAGCACTGGGCAGCTCCTTCAGCCAGAGACTGATACACCCGCGCTGCAAGGAGATGTACCACCGCTCGTTCCTGCTGACTGCTGTCAGGCTATTGAATAGACAGACCTGAAAAACTGGACTCACTCCTACTCACCCATTTTTAATATGCTTATATTTATAGGATTATTTTTGTATTATTTCTGTTGATTTATCTACTTTCTCCCTTTCCTAATTTTGCTGCTGTAAATTGGGAATTTCTCCATGTTTTTCTTATCTTTCTTATCTTATCGAGGCTCGACAACAGCAGAATTGTGTTGCGTTGTAACGATGCCTGAATTTTAATGGTGCACTTCCGAGGTTTAAGCCATGCGGCTCTACACCAGTGAATTAAAGGCTATCCAGTTATATGACACTTTCAAGGTTTAAGGCTGTTGCTGGTTGAATAATTCACTTAGCTGGGATAGTAGCATGTTGTACGTGTTTTAATTGTAATCCATAAATTGGCCTATGTATGACCTTCAACTGAAAAGAAAACCAGGGTGAATCCGGTCCAGTAAGTCATTTGAAAAAGCTTACCTTAACACCTAAAATGGATGCATTCACTCGAATTTCTCATGAAACAAATTGGTATTGGGTGATTTCACCATCCCATTTCATTTAATATGACGACGACGTGAAATTGATGTTGAAAACCCACTTTTGCTCACATCCCCCCTGTGTTATCTCTCTTAAAAAAAAACAACCAAACATCCAATACAGCCTATTTTGCCGCCGCATCCTCCTGCCCGGACGGATTGTTTAATTGCGTGAGCGGAGAATGCCTTTCCTCTGGACTCGTGTGCGATTTCAAGAAAGACTGCAAGGACGGCTCAGACGAGCTCTACTGCGGTAAGCCATGCGCCTTCACCTGAGTTTGAAAACTCAAATAAGAAAGCCTTTTTTTCCAATTCAACCATCTAAGGCTCATGCGATTTTGAGGATCACTCGTGCGGTTGGAACAACACCTCCGAGTACGCCTGGACCAGGCAGTGGGCAAACGTCACCTCGCTACCTGGACAGGATCACACCTCAGGGAGCCCATGGGGTAAAGTCTGTTCCCATCGTTCCGCTGTTTTCAGTGGTTTAGGTGTGCCTTTACTAATTTAGCGTTTTTTTTTTTCT
>NW_017805072.1:724898-737817 GCF_001891065.2 Hippocampus comes | reverse complement strand
CCTTCAGCAAGAAAGGCGGAGCGCCCGGCCCAGCCGATATGCTGAGTGTCCGATGGGCGGGACAAAACCAGCATTTATCCAATGACTTGTCTCATTTCAATGCATTGGGACAACCTACACTGAACTCTCGAGACTCCCAGCGTCCGCGTGGTCGACGCTCAGCGTCCACACAGTTTAAAGCACAGTGAAGCTGCGAGAATGAATGAGAAGAGAGTCGCGTCATAACCAGTAATAAGAAGCTGATTTGGAACCAAAGTTGAGCGCGTTGTAGCGCATATTTAGTCAATGACACAATTGTACGTACACACGCATATATTTGATCACTTACTTTTTGACATTTTAGGGGAAGCTGAGCTTCCCTTGCAGTCTTAGAGCAATCGCCTCTGCATTGTATACATAGTTCAGTGTTGTACAACAACTGTAAAAAATAAAGCTGACTATTAAGTACCAAGTACAACTTTACAGCCAAATGTGCTGGTTTGAAATTTCATCCCTCTCACATTTTTCGTGCTTTTTTTTTTTTTTTTTTTTATAAATCCTACTTCATGGATTTCACTTATCACGGGTTCTTTTTGGAACGTAACCCCCGCGATATACGAGGGATTACTGTACAGTAATCCCTCGTTTTTTCACGGTTAATTGGTACCCCTCTGCCCACGAAAAGTAAAAAAATTAAAAAAAAAAAAAAACGCGAAGTAGGATTTGGAAATTTGACTGGAGAGGCAACACTTACCTCAAATGGAAGTGCATTTAATTTGGGGATGCAACTGACTGCAAGGCCCTAAAACAGCTTTTGGTTTTAATCTTGTGTGACAGAGACAGAGAGTAAAAGGTGGCCAGTGATCTGAAAGGACAACAAAATGACAAGACATCCAAGTTTGACGGAGCCTGACCATTAAGGGGCTATGTAACTGTTACAATTGTGTGCCAAATCCGCAAAAAAGAACATTAATTTCTGGGATCGAGGCAAAAGCGTAGTGGCAGCGTTCTGACCTTGTTAAAGGCGGTCTAGTACATGGTATTTCATTCCACTGCTCTGCGGATGACGATCAACTCTCTGTCCTGCTGAGCAAAATAGATGCTTTCTCATTGAGACCACTTTTATCCTGTCTGGATGAAATCATGACCTGGATGGCACTAAATTTCTTGAATTTCAATGAAAAGAAGACAGAAGTGATAGTGTTTTGTCTCGGTGGCCCTTGTACATGCCATCCTACGGACTTGGCCCACCTGGCTCCTTATTTTAAACTGGACAGTGATTTTAAATTGCACCGGCAAATTGGTGCTGTTGTGTAATCCATCTTCTTTCATTTTAGGCAGCTGGCCTAAATTAAGCTTTTCCTTTCTCATGAACATTTTGAAACATGCTTTCATTACATCCCGGCTGGATTACTGCAATGCACTTTACTTTGGAGTCAGCCAATCCTTCATGAAGCATCTCCAGTTGGTCCAGAATGCTGCTGCTCGCCTATTGACTGGTACGCGTAAGAGGGAGCACATAACTCCTACTCTGGCATCCCTTCACTTTCTCGTGATACATTTTTGATTCTTTTTATGATCTTATTTGTTCTCAATTCTTTTTAATGTCTTCAATGAGGTCCTCCGCACATACGCACCTGCCTGGTGCCTCAGAGCTGTGGACTAAACACTATTAGAGGGACCGAGAACGAAGCGGAGGCTTAGAGGGGATCGAGCCTTTTCTGTTGTTGGTGCCTCTCTTTGGAATGACCTCCCACTGAACATTCGGCAAGCTGTATATATATATATATATATATACACTTTTGTTCTTCTACTTCTCCCTTTCATAATTTTGCTGCTGTAAATTGGGAATTTCTCCATTGTGAGACAAGTAAAGGTTTCCTTATCTTTCCCTTTTACTCCATTGAATTTTATGTAACTCTGTTGTGTGCCTTTTCTAATTTATGCCATTAGAAACATAGAGACAAATATACAAACAATTTAACATATTGACATTGTAAATTCATGATGATTGATTGAGTTAATTTAGTTTGCAGGTCTATACTTCAAAATGATGAATGGGTTGATTTAACATTGTAAGCACATAAACTGGGCAGGTGTTCTGGGACACAAAGTAGAAAGTAAACTTCACTTTATCAGCACAATAGTGGTAAATGCAAACATGACGTTTAGATAAAATTAACACTGTTAACTGTGTGAGTGAATTGGCGAGCTTTATGACTGACCGGTGTTCACTGCACGGTGTAATATGCCTCAAAAGCCAAGTCAGTTGGAATATGCTCCAGCCAACCAAATGCTGAAATGATAAGCTACAACAGTGGATCAGTTGTAGCTGTAGTTTTCCTTCATGTTGATAGATTGCCACTCTTCAATATTATCTTCAATTACCATGACTTTGGATTTAAACTGGACGTGAAATGGTCTTCTTGATGAAAATATGACAGTCTTGGGTCCTTTTTTGGCCTGAAACATGACTCTCTTCTCAAAAGTGATTGGAACAGCTCCTGAGTTGCAAGAAAACAGTGTTTATTTCAATGTATTCAGTGTCGAAAATACATGTGAGCATTTCAGATATTGCACAACAGCTCCTGAAATGGCGCCTACCTGTCTCGCGCAGACACTCTTCCTTGTGTCTCTCATCCCATGCTATGAGTTTACACGCCATGGAGCAGTAGAAGACTTTGTGGCAGCGAGTACAAGCAGTTAGCTTCACAGCAGCAGAGCGACCACAGTGGTAGCAAAACTTAAATGGTGACCTAAGAAACAATTCCGTTGACATAAGCAATAAGTACAAGAATTGGATGAGAAGTGCAAAAAGTTTTGTGACTGTACCTTAGTTTTATTGCAGTGGGTGGTTCACTTTGATTGATAGTTTTGACATCTGCACCTTTATCTGTGAGGAAAAAGACATCTTTGACACAAGATGGAATCACATTTTCACTTTTTGGTTTATGTGGTCTGCGATTGGCTGGCAACCGATTCAGGGTGTCCCCCGCCTACTGCCCGAAGACAGCTGGGATAGGCTCCAGCACCCCCGCGACCCGAGTGAGGATCAAGCGGTTCGGGAAATGAATGAATGAATGAATGAATGGTTTATGTGGTTTTATGGAAGCATGAACGGATGTGTAATTTGCCAATATACACATGTGGACAAAACTGTTAGTACGCCTCTCTTAAAGGGGAAGTCAACCCCCAAATTTTCTTTACAGTAATATGTGCTATTCTCCCCAACTTGTTTAAGCACGGCGTTCTAATTACCATTACATTGCGTTTGTGGACTGAGTTAAGCAGCAAAATCCATCTGTTTTTTTTCCATCTCAAGGCGCAAACGTTTTGCCACTTTCTGTGAAATGAAAATGATCACATTTGGTAACGACCAATCAGCGCTCACTTGTTTTCTGAAGCTTAGTCATGATTGGTTGTTTCCTGAGCCCTTTCAGTCGGCAGAAAGTGGCAAAATGGCCACCCCCAATATTGGCATCCTTGCTCTAAGGGTTGGCTCATTTTCTGCTGGTCATCCTTTGAGGGTGAATTCATGTGCTTTTGAGAAAACAGCATCTTTTACTGCCCAGTTCTTAGATCTGATTAGCATGCATCAGTGTCTCATCCAACATGTCCATCATGAGCACTTGCTCATGCAGTTCTCTCCTCCCCCCGTAAAGGAATACTTGACATTTGCATGTCATTTGCAGGAGTAAAATTTTCATATTTTGTCGATGATTTTATTTTATCATTGTATCATTTTATTATATTATTATTTTTCATGTACATTTAATAACTTTTTTTTAAAGAATATACATTTGGCCAACATGTTCATTTTATCTGCTCCCATTGGGTTCCATCTTAAGGGAACAGGTATTTCCTTCTACTGCTATGCGGATGACAGTCAGATCGATGTCCCACTGAGCAAAAAAGACACTTTTTCATTCAGGCTACTTTTATCCTGCCTGGAGGAAATCAAGACCTGGATGGCAATAAATTTCTTGAATTTCAATGAAAAGAAGACAGAAGTGATAGTGTTTGGTCCCAGTGGCCCTTGTACATCCCATCCTGTAGACTTGGGGCCCCTGGCTCCTGATCTTAAGTCAACAGTCTCAAACCTGGGTCTTAAACTGGACAGTGATTTTAAATTGGACCGGCAAATTGGTGCTGTAGTTCAATCTAGCTTCTTCCATCTTAGGCAATTGGCTAAAGTAAAACCTCTCCTTTCTCATGAGCACTTTGAAACAGTAATTCATGCCTTCGTCACATCCCGGCTGGATTACTGCGATGCACTTTACTTTGAAGGAAGCCAATCCTCCATTATGCGTCTCCAGTTGGTCCAGAATGCTGCTGTTCGTTCACCTCTTGACTGGTACTCGTAAGAAGGAGCACCTAACTCCTACTCTGGCATCCCTTCACTGGCTCCCTATACATTTTAGAGTTCTTTTTAAGATCCTATTATTTGTTTTCAAATCTTTCAATGGCCTCGCTCCACCTTACCTCTCTGAGCTCCTCTGCCCCTACACATCTGGGAACCTCAGGTCTGCACACCAGACATTATTAGAGGTACCAAGAACTAAGCAGAGGCTCAGAGGGGACCAGGCCTTTTCCGTTGCTGGTCCCTCTCTTTGGAATGACCTCACACTGAACATTCGGCAAGCCCCCTCGCTGCCCATTTTTAAAACTCGTCTCAAAACTCATTTGTATTCTTTGGCTTTTGACTCAGCATGACTCAGACTTGATCTTAGTTTTACTGTCTTCATTATTAATTTATTGTTTATTGTTGTAGATATATTTTCTCCATGTACAGCACTTTGTATACAGCGGTGGTTGTTTTAAAGTACTCTATAAATACATATGAGTTGAGTAAACAGGTCACAAGGTAAGCGTCGTGTGTACACGTTGGACTAGACTGCACAATGATGGATGCACACATCGCTACTCCAAATGGAATGTGTCTATAGTGTCAATCTTGAAAGCTAACACTATGAAATGAGTCTACCAAGCGAGATTTACTTTTGATTGTTAAAGATGCAGCGACAGACAGTCTTTTGATGGCACAAAATATACTTTGGAGATGGAGTGGATCTGGATGTGCTGCAGGCACGGTGTTCATTTGCGAGCTACCCATGCATGAACAATGCAGGAAATATATCCTCCGACCTTCCACATATGATGAACAGAGTGTTGCTTTTATCCAGTGTCTTAATTTACGAGAGCGGGCTCCACTCGCATTATGGACCACCCAGAAGCCTGCACTGGGGATGGCCCAGGTTGAAAGGTGGCACAGATCTTCCCTCGGGAAATCAAGCTCATCTCCTGCCTCAAAACAGGTTTTATTCTGACGTACTTCGTTTTTTAAAAAAATTGCAATTACAATGTGCCAGTATCCCAACGTGCCAGTACCCAATGTTGCCAGGGTGATGAGTGCCCTTTTTAGCAGCTCGCACCTCATTTTCATGTTTTTTTTTCTTTTATGTTAATAAGGATACAGACTATGTTTACATGCATTCGACATTCAGGTTAATATTCCAATTTCTGAAACATTCGGAATAACCTGTTTACATGAATGAGTGGACGAGTAAGTTCTGCATTTTAAAAAGCCACTTTAAAACATATCAACAATTTTGTTCACCTGCGTACTTACCACTCTGTACAAGGTCCTCGTCTCTCTCTAGATGCTCCCTTTCTCTCTGGACAACACTCTTTTTCAGCATACTTCCCATCATGCTGAGCAGCTGTCGCTGTATTTTGAATGTCTCTCTCCCCTCCATACTGAGAGCATGATATGGAGTGTGGGCTATACCAGAGTCCTAGAGAGGAGTACAAACAGTTTTTGTTGTTGTTTTTACATAGGCATGATATCAAGCATTTACACGTTAATGCATGTTGGTGTGGTTGAAAATTGAATACAGGACTGTAAAATAAAAATTCGAAAATTTATGTTCAGAGTCCTTCACATTGTCTTTATACATCCCCAGTTAATATTCTTGGGCTGTAAATTTTGTTACCTGGTTGAAGGAGATGTGGGCATAATCCACTGCCGTTCCGATAGTATCACCAACCTGAACTGGCATCAATATGTCCGCGCCAACCTTCTCCAACATGTCCAGCTGTGAGAAGATTCAGATTCACCAACTGTCATGCATTCATTTACAAACATTACAAAAAATATGACCTCTGGATTCAACACTTTACTGTGAACACAACAACAGGTGAAAGATTGGAATAGTAGGCAGAATTTAGTAAGTGGGTGATGGGGGTTGTGGGGAAAATTATTTAAGTTTGGTTAAATTAATTAATTCATAAAACTATCCATTATCTTGCTGCTGTGGACTGTAAATTTCCCCATTGTGGGACAAATAAAGGATATCTTATCTTATCTTATCTTATTTTTAGATCAGACTTTTTGGACAAGAAGCACAGTCACTCAATCAACCTGTTCCTCTCATTTAATCAACAAGTTTGAGTTCCCCTTGTTTTTGAGCTGTACGATTTTTTTCCCATTTGCTGTTGTATTCATTTGGTTTGGTTTAGTTTTTTTCCCATTCATCCATCCATTAATTCTCTACCGCTTATCTGGGGCCAGGTCACGGGGGCAACGTTTTAGCAGGGAAGCCCAGACTCCCCTCTCCCCGGCCATTCTTTCAGCTCTTCCAGGCAGATCCCAAGGCATTCCCAGGCCAGCCAGGAGACATACTCTCTCCAGCGTGTCCTGGGTCATCCCCGGGGCCTCCTGCCGTTGGGACATGCCCAGAACACCTCACCAGGGAGGCGTCCGGGAGGCATTTTAATCAGATGCCCAAGCCATATCATCTGGCTCCTCTTGACGTGAAGGAGCAGCGGCCCGACTCTGAGCACCTCCCGGATAACAGAGATCCCCACCTTATTTCAAAGGTAGCCTGGACAACCTGCGGAGGAAAATAATTTCAGCTGCTTGGATCTCGTTCTTTCGGTTACGACCCACAGCTCGTCACCATAGGTGAGGGTAGGAACGTAGACTAAACGGTAAATTGAGAGCTTTGCCATTTTGGCTCAGCTACTTCTTCACCATGAACGACTGATACAAAATTTCCCTCACAGCACACCCTGCACCGATCTGCCAATCACTTGTGAACAAGACCCCAAGATACTTAAACTCCTCCACTTGTGTCAGTATCTTATCTCCAATGACAGTTGGAGATCCCGTCTTGAAGAAACACACAGCACCACATCATCTGCAAAAAGCAGAGATGCAATACTGGGGCCACCAAAGCGGACCTCCTCAAGGCCTCGGCTGTGACTAGAATTTCAGTCCATAAAGGTGATGAACAGAATTGGTGACAAAGGGCAGCCTTGGCAAAGTCCAACCCTCACTAGAAACAGATCCGTCTTACTGCCAGCAATGCGAACCAAACTTTGACATTGGTGGTATAGGGACCTAACATGGGCTGTTTGGGGTTACGGTACCCCGTACTCCCAAAACATTCCCTACAAGAACCACCGGAGTCCACGGTGAAACACCTTCTCAAAGTCTGAAAAACACATGTAGACTGGTTGGGCGAACTCCCATGTATGTTCAAGGAACCTGCCAACCACGGCTGTGAAAAAAAAAAAAAAACCCTTACAGCCTCACAACATCCAGAGCTTTTAGGAACTCTGGGTGGATCTCATCCACCCCCGGGGCTTTACCCCTGAGGATCTTTTTAACCACCAGCGTGACTTCAACCCCAGAGATAGTATAGCCCACATGAGAATCCCCAGACAGAAGGAATGCGAATCAGTAGAGTTAAGGAAGTATTCCCCCAGCTGACTCACAATGTTCCGAGTTGAGGTCAAGCGGCACCCCATCTCCACTATACACAGAAGTAATTGTCTCCTTTCTGGGACTCCAGATGGATCAAAATTTCCTCGAAGCCGTCTGTAAGTCATTTTCCATGGCCTCACCAAACTCTTCCAATGCCTGAGTTTTTGTTTTGGCAACCAACGAAGCTACATTCCTTTTGGCCAGGTGGTACCCACCAGGAGCCTCCAGAGTCTCACAAGCCAAAAAGGCCTGATTGGACTCTCTTTTCAGCTTGACAGCATCCCGTAACACCTGTGTCCACCAACGGAGTCAATGATTTGCACCACAACAGGCACCGAACACCGCACGGCCACAGGTCTGACCGGCCGCCTCAAAAACGGAGACGTGGAACATGGTCCACTAACACTCAATGTCCCTCACCTTGCCGGGACATGGGAGAAGCGTGGCTGAGGTAGGAGTCAAAAGTCTTTCAGACAGGGGATTCTGCCAAATGTTTCCAGCAGACCCACACAATATGTTTGGGTCATCATGTCAGACCAGTATCTTCCCCCACCACCAGAGCCAACGCACCACCAGGTAGTGATCAGTTGACAGGTTCGCCCGTCTCGTCACCCGACTTTCAAAAACTTGTAGCTGGAGATCTGATGACATAATCACAAAATTGATCATCGAACTGCGGCCTGGTGCCAAGTGCACATATGGATACCCTTATGTTTGAACATGGTGTTTATCTTATCTTATCTTATCTTATTTTTAGATCAGACTTTTTGGACAAGAAGCACAGTCACTCAATCAACCTGTTCCTCTCATTTAATCAACAAGTTTGAGTTCCCCTTGTTTTTGAGCTGTACGATTTTTTTCCCATTTGCTGTTGTATTCATTTGGTTTGGTTTAGTTTTTTTCCCATTCATCCATCCATTAATTCTCTACCGCTTATCTGGGGCCAGGTCACGGGGGCAACGTTTTAGCAGGGAAGCCCAGACTCCCCTCTCCCCGGCCATTCTTTCAGCTCTTCCAGGCAGATCCCAAGGCATTCCCAGGCCAGCCAGGAGACATACTCTCTCCAGCGTGTCCTGGGTCATCCCCGGGGCCTCCTGCCGTTGGGACATGCCCAGAACACCTCACCAGGGAGGCGTCCGGGAGGCATCCTAATCAGATTCCCGAGCCACCTCATCTGGCTCCTCCCGATGTGGAGGAGAAGCGGTATTACAACGTCTTACATTAAAAAGAAAATAATCCACCACAGTACATTGGCTGAGTAAATTTCATTGTTATTTATTTTTTAAATACAAAACATTTGCATTTAACTATTCAAACACAAGTACAAATTTTATTCAACTCAAATGTTGGAATCATTTTAATTGAATCATTATTGAAGCAAAGTTTTCTATTTGCAAATATACATGAACAGCGTTAATCTTCAAACTGTACATAATGCTACAACGGCGAAAATAATATTCAATATCCTTTTTAGGAATTAAACCTCGACCTCTTTTCTGATGAAAACGTGGGCCTATTAGATTTTAATCTTACCCATTTCTTTATAATACCACAAGAGAGGATAGATGTAGATAACAAAGTCATCACAAGTTATATTTAGAAAACTCAGTATTCATTATGTGCACTAATTTATGAGGGAAAATGTAATTCTGTCAGAAATCTGTCCCAGTTTTTTTTCCTTTTTTTTCTGTCAGCCAAGCCAACGGGCGCGCACAACCACAGTGAACAATTCATTTTCAATCTCTCAGTAGCTGGAGACTGTGGAAAGACTCCCCAAACCTCATACGGCCCAAACATTATTTGATTTGCACCTATCAGGCAATCTGTGCACATGCATCAGTAAATACGTGTCCCACTTATAAGCAGAGAAAGCGGTGCTGGGTGGATCTCATCCACCCCCGGGGCTTTACCCCTGAGGATCTTTTTAACCACCAGCGTGACTTCAACCCCAGAGATAGTATAGCCCACATGAGAATCCCCAGACAGAAGGAATGCGAATCAGTAGAGTTAAGGAAGTATTCCCCCAGCTGACTCACAATGTTCCGAGTTGAGGTCAAGCGGCACCCCATCTCCACTATACACAGAAGTAATTGTCTCCTTTCTGGGACTCCGGATGGATCAAAATTTCCTCGAAGCCGTCTGTAAGTCATTTTCCATGGCCTCACCAAACTCTTCCAATGCCTGAGTTTTTGTTTTGGCAACCAACGAAGCTACATTCCTTTTGGCCAGGTGGTACCCACCAGGAGCCTCCAGAGTCTCACAAGCCAAAAAGGCCTGATTGGACTCTCTTTTCAGCTTGACAGCATCCCGTAACACCTGTGTCCACCAACGGAGTCAATGATTTGCACCACAACAGGCACCGAACACCGCACGGCCACAGGTCTGACCGGCCGCCTCAAAAACGGAGACGTGGAACATGGTCCACTAACACTCAATGTCCCTCACCTTGCCGGGACATGGGAGAAGCGTGGCTGAGGTAGGAGTCAAAAGTCTTTCAGACAGGGGATTCTGCCAAATGTTTCCAGCAGACCCACACAATATGTTTGGGTCATCATGTCAGACCAGTATCTTCCCCCACCACCAGAGCCAACGCACCACCAGGTAGTGATCAGTTGACAGGTTCGCCCGTCTCGTCACCCGACTTTCAAAAACTTGTAGCTGGAGATCTGATGACATAATCACAAAATTGATCATCGAACTGCGGCCTGGTGCCAAGTGCACATATGGATACCCTTATGTTTGAACATGGTGTTTGCTATGGACAATTGGTGATGAGCACAAGTTCCATTCAACGGCCCCCCGTTCCTCCACATCATGCCCTTCCAGGTCTGTCTGTCATTGCCCACGCGAGCACTGAAGTCGCCTCGCAGAATGATGGAGTCCGGAGGGGGAGCATTCTCCAGCATCCCCTCCAAGGACTCCAAAAAGGGTGAGTACTCTGTTTGGTGCATACAACAGTCAGGATGAAGTCCCCCACCCGAAGGCAGAGGGAGGCTACCTTCTTGTCCACTGGGGTGAACTGCAACGCGCCAAGCCAGGGGCAATAAGTATGCCCACATGCGCTCTGTGCCTCTCACCGTGGGCAACTCCAGAGTGGAAATAAGACCAACACCTCTTGAGAGGACTGGTACCAGGGCCCAAGCAGTGTATTAAAACGAGTGTGACTATGTCAAGTCCGAACTTCACAACAGCTGGGGCTCTTTCTCTGCCAAGAAATGTGACATTCCGTGTCCTTTGAGCCGCCTTCTGTAGCCAAAATTGAACTGCCAAGCTAACCTCCTTTGGCCGCCGTATAGCTCACAAGACACCCAAGCCCTGACACCCCCTCCCACAGGTAGTGAGTCCGTGACAAGGGGGACACACGTTGCCTTTCGGGCTGTGACCCCATGGTTGCAGGCCTGCCCACCAGGCGGTCCCAAATGAGCAATATACATAAATGTATATGTATATACATGTATGTACGTCCTGTGCAAAACACGGACGTCAATTTTTGTCAATTTAATTTTTTTATATGGGATGTGTTCAAATCCAATTCCAACAAAGTTTGAACATTGTGTTAAACATACTGTAGATAAAAACGGAATAAAATGATTTGCAACTGATGTTCAACCTATATTTAATGGAATATCCTACAATAATAAGATATTCTCATGTTCAAAATGATGAACTTTGCTTTTAGCAAATAATCATAAGCTTTGAATTTTATGGCTGCAAGACGTTCCACAAAATGGTAAAAACACTTGTTTGGTTATATACTGGCTTCAACGCTCTAACTGTCATCGTGGAGTAGTAAAGTTGGCACGCCGTCATTTTCGCTAGTCAGTTCAACCCCTCGTAATTAATGGAGTTGGCTTGCCAGAACTGAAACAAACACATTTCAGAAATACAAGTACCAGTTTTGGTCGGTTGGCATCTAAACGGTAGTTGAAGTTTCCCAGGGCACAAAGGGCACTGCCCACGCCACGACCCAAGGGAAGGTTGGGATCTACACCTCCTTTTAGCAGCTCTTCCACTGCCTACATAAGGAAGACACCAGAAAAATTATAGAATGAAAGGGCACACATTAAGCATTGGTTTGCGGTCAAATAGTATGTGACAGGTTAGGTACCGTGTTATTGCCACTTGCTATAGCCAAAGAAAGAGGGGAATGTCCACTCCAGAGAAGGTCTGTGCTGGCTTTATAGGAGAGCAAGAGAGATACTACCTTGCTGGCGTTCTGTATAAAAATAACCATGTAAACTATTTAGAGACACCAAGATGTGAAAAAAGCAGTTGTTCTAATTAACTTTTTAGGTAGCATTCATCTTCACCCTGGGTCATCCCCGGGGCCTCCTGCCGTTGGGACATGCCCAGAACACCTCACCAGGGAGGCGTCCGGGAGGCATTTTAATCAGATGCCCAAGCCATATCATCTGGCTCCTCTCGACGTGAAGGAGCAGTGGCCCGACTCTGAGCACCTCCCGGATAACAGAGATCCCCACCTTATTTCAAAGGTAGCCTGGACAACCTGCGGAGGAAAATAATTTCAGCTGCTTGGATCTCGTTCTTTCGGTTACGACCCACAGCTCGTCACCATAGGTGAGGGTAGGAACGTAGACTAAACGGTAAATTGAGAGCTTTGCCATTTTGGCTCAGCTACTTCTTCACCATGAACGACTGATACAAAATTTCCCTCACAGCACACCCTGCACCGATCTGCCAATCACTTGTGAACAAGACCCCAAGATACTTAAACTCCTCCACTTGTGTCAGTATCTTATCTCCAATGACAGTTGGAGATCCCGTCTTGAAGAAACACACAGCACCACATCATCTGCAAAAAGCAGAGATGCAATACTGGGGCCACCAAAGCGGACCTCCTCAAGGCCTCGGCTGTGACTAGAATTTCAGTCCATAAAGGTGATGAACAGAATTGGTGACAAAGGGCAGCCTTGGCAAAGTCCAACCCTCACTAGAAACAGATCCGTCTTACTGCCAGCAATGCGAACCAAACTTTGACATTGGTGGTATAGGGACCTAACATGGGCTGTTTGGGGTTACGGTACCCCGTACTCCCAAAACATTCCCTACAAGAACCACCGGAGTCCACGGTGAAACACCTTCTCAAAGTCTGAAAAACACATGTAGACTGGTTGGGCGAACTCCCATGTATGTTCAAGGAACCTGCCAACC
>NW_017805072.1:714495-724488 GCF_001891065.2 Hippocampus comes | reverse complement strand
TCTTCTTCTTATTATTATTATTATTATTATTATTATAATTATTGCAATAACTATTATAATTGTTTTTATGATTAAAACAATAATAATAATAATAATAATAATAACTATTATTATTATTATTAGGACCCGAGCAACAGCTGCTGCGATGTCTGAATTGTTTTTGTAGAAATTATTACGGGCCTAGCAGCAACCGCTGTGAGGTCTGGGTTGATTTTGTCGGGAAAAAAATTTGTGACGACCCAAGCGGCGAAGGCTGGCGGGTCACTCATGGCTCTGTAGAAATTATTATTATCATTATTATTATTAATATTATGGCCCGAGTAGCGACCACTGCTAAGTCCCTATTGTTTTTCGCAGCGACCACAAACACATCAGGCTGAGCAAGATAAATTTTATGCAATTTTTAAAAAGTTGCACAACAACACAATCTACAAAGGTTAAGCAAAGCAGACCTGGTTGTACATATCAAGATTGACAACATTTTTGAAGTAAATGTAACAGCCCAGTTTGCATGTTCTCCCCGGGCCTGCGTGGGTTTTCTCCGGGTACTCTGGTTTCTTCCAACATTCCAAAAACATGCATGGCATTAAATGGAACACTCCAAATTGTCCCGAGGTGTGATTGTGAGCATGAATGGTTGTTTTGTCGATGAGTGCCCTACGATTGGGTGGCAACCAGTTTCGGGTGGCCCCTGCCTATTGCCCGAAGAGGGCTGGGATAGGCTCCAGCAACCCCCATGACCCTTGTGAGGATAAGTGAATTGGAAAATGGATGGATGGATGGTTTTAAAATAGGCCATTCATTGAAGGTGCGCCTGATACTCCGAAGCGCCTTATAGTGCTGAAAATACGGTACTTTCAAATTTAGCATGTCAGTGACAACAAAAGCTGCTTGTTGAGTGTTCAGGTATAAAGATATCTATCTATAATTTATTTTTCATTGCAGTGGTCGCGTCACTTAATGGCTCAAAGGAATACTGGTCTGAATCTTTGATTTTTTTTTTCCCCCAAGTCGGTTAACCAGCACTACCTCATGTTTGCTGGGAAGAGTGTTTCGACTTTCATGATGTTGAAACACAAGTTTGTGATTTTTCATGAAATGCTGTTGCCATGGCAATGCGCTTTTAGCCAAGAAAGCAACAGTAATTTTGAAGGTTTAAACGTACACAAAAGCTCATGAAACTTTGCACACACATCAGGCCTGGCAAAATAATCAATATTTTATAAGTTCCCATATATTGTGAGATTTTTCAAAAATGGCTCTACAAATTTTTCAACAAAGCAGACCCAGTTTTATGTTGCACCAAGATCAATGAATAGTCGAGGGCAAATGTAACAGCCCAAGACCTACAAAAAAAAGTCTTCTGCAGCCATCTGTTAAAAAACAGATGGCTGCAGAAGACTTTTTATCAGGAAGTCAGACATTTTGAAATTGCTTTCAAATGTGGTCCCGTTTTGTTGCCTTCTATAGAGGGGACATTTTAAACGACTCTTCCTAGATATTTTACCCAATTATCTTGAAACTGTGGGTGTTTCATCTTAAGATAACCAGGAAAAGCAAGAACATTTTATTTCGTGGGATGCTGTTGCTGTGCCGATGAGCTATTTGCCAGGAGAAATTATGCTGATTTTGTTGGCCTGAGTAAGTGTGAAAACACGTTGAACTTTGCACACACATCATGCGTGACAACATCTGTATCATATAAATGGCTCACTCGCACTGTGGGCTCTGGAGTAAATCTCAATTCTGTTTTTAAGCTCCATAACCCCCATCTTGGGTGGGGATGAAAATTTGAAAAATTGTGCCGAAAAACATTCGAAAAAAACACATTTTTTCACACCTGCACATTAGCGAGGGGTGTCAAACTCAGCACGACTCAACTTTTAAATATGTTGCTGTTATGTGGACAGAAATGCATCCTTATGTTGGGTTAACTCACACAGTAGTCGCTGTCTCTCTGGCAAGCTATGTGGAGAGCTGTACGACCTCCTTCTTTAGGACGTGGCTTCTCACTGACCCTCCATGATTTTCTTGTTATAGTGGAACCCTGTAAAATAATGCAGTTGCATTAACAATTGAACTAACTAATATTTTAAATTGTTAACAAGGATCTAAAATGCGCCTACAGAATGAATGCACTGCCTGCTCGCAGTTAGCTATTAATTATTGTTTTCTCTGTGAAACCTATCAAAAGCTATTTCCTGAAAAACTCACCTATTTGCATTTTTTGTTCACTTTATATGATACTAACCTATTTGTATTCCAGGGAAGAGCTAAACTAAGCTTGGGTTTTTAGTGGACTTTATGCAGAGTCTTTGTCCATGCACATGCTCACTTCCGGTGCATTAATTTGTAAATGATTAAATTAGGGCTGTGTCAATTACTTGCATTTTGTTGCTATTCATGGAAGGGCTGTGTTCCTATCCTGTGACTGGCAAGGGTTTTCTGCACACCTTATCTGGTTCATAGATGTCGTCATGGTCACATGCCCGTGCATCTGGATCCGTTAATGCGTGCAGCAGCAGTTTAGTGATTTCGGGACCTTCTAGACCGGGCAGTGCTGCAGCTACATGGAGAGGATAAAGGCCTTTTCTCTACAACACAATGAAATTATCAGATTTTTTTTTTTATGTGGACAGAGTTGTTTAACACCATCTTTAGTATGGGGATACATTATTGAAACCAGTATTAGGAAAATATAAACTATAAAAATATCAATTGCACAAATAAATTCAAACGTTGGGACCTGATTCCAAATGGAATGCTACCTCAGGTGGGAGAGAAATATCTGTTTGGGCTCCACACAGTAGATGTTTCCTGACAGTCTTAGTATCTGCTGCCAAAATGGCCAAAAAGATGACAGGTAACGGGACTCTCGAGGTGTTAGGGTCAGCTCCTCGATCCAAGAGCAGATTCAATGTGGTCAAGCGAACACGGTGCCTGGTGAAACATACCCATGCAATGAATCTATGACTACCTCATGGGGGGGAAAAACACGACATGAAACAAGCGGCGGAAGAGGCGTACTCAAACTTCATTGCCGCCATTTTGCGAACAGTCTCCTCAGTTTCACCAGAATGCTGCTGAAACCAAGCATGACTAAGAGCTTCAGCTGCTCCCTGCAGAACTCTCTCTGTGACGTGGATGCCGTAGCTGTACATGCAGCAGGCAGAGTCAAAACAACGCGCTGGGTTATTTTTGTTGGTGTCCTGCTGCAGGGTTGGATGAAGACAACGCAGTCAGTTTAAAGAGCGGATTGAAAGGTATTTCATTTTTGAGCCCTTTGTGGTCTATACCTTAGCAGTTTTTGATGAATATTCTTTCCACTTCACACTGCCTAGTACAATATGGCCCTCCTTCACCTCAATGGAGCGTTCGGAAAGCAGCACCTTCTCCTCATTGCCCTTATCATCCTTATCCCTCCCTTCAACTTCAATGTAATCTCTTATCTTATCACCACCTTCTAATTTGCCATCTTCCCTTCTGGTTCTTACTTTTCCCCTAACTTTCTTGCTGTGCGGGGAACGTTTAGTCGACTCCCCCTGTTTAGTCAACTCCGCCTGTCTAATCTGATGACATACAGAAGTAGATGCCATCTGAAAAGATATTATACACAATCAGAGGTCAAAATGACAAACATATTCATGAAGTAACCCAAGACATTGAATTCTGAAAGTATTCATACCCTTCCTTTAATACATTTTCAAGAGTAATGTTGCTTATGTTGAAATATTAAAAATCCGCCAAATTTACACTCACTACACGCTGGATCAAGCCACATTACATGTCGCAGAAACAGTTTTTGGAAACTTACTGAAAAAATTAACTATATATACATGTACATACACACAGATCTTTTCCATTTTGTTTCTAATTTTGAGAACGCCATTCAATGTTGTCAGCCATTTAAACATTGCAATATCACATTTTGTTTCTAATTTTGAGAACGCCATTCAATGTCAGCCATTTAAACATTGCAATATGGTTCAATTTGGACAGTTTGAACCAACACAGCCTAGTGCAGGGGTAGGGAACTCCAGTTCCTCGTGAGCCATATCCTGCCTGTTTTAGATCTCTCCCTCCTCCAACAAACCTTATTCAATTGATCATGATTGTTTCAGGCTGCTACAGAGCTATCTGATGAGCCAATCGTTTGAATCAAGCGTGTTGAAGTAGACAAAGATCTACAACAGGCCAGATGCGGCTCTCGAGGAAGTGGAGTTTCCCTATCTCTGGTCTAGTGTAATGTAATGCTAATGGGGAAATTCAATGGGGTCTGAATTCTTCCAGAATTTATTATAAATAGTATGGACTTGTGTAGTTACTTGTGTTTTGGAAATGAGCCCATCAAACGTGTATAGAGACTGAAAAGGGTAGTAGAGTACGTGACACACAGCCAAAGCCGACATTCCCTCGGAATTCACCTTGTCGATGTCAGCACCCAAATCTAACAACAACTGGACTACATCATTATGGCAGTTCACCTGAAAGAAAGAAAAATGTGACAAGATGTATGATATTAACTTAGAAAACAAGCCAGTTCAATCCAAATTGTTTATAAATTAAATAAAAAAAACACGAGGATAAAGAAATTCGTTGTGTTTTACCGTGGCAGCAATCAGTGCAGTGTGCCCCTGAGAATCGGCTACATCAGGGTGAATAAGCCCATCTAGGAGTATCTCTAAAATGGCCGGTCCTTTTCCGACAGAAGCCTGATGGATCAATAGCTCTGATGTGACTTCCAAATGTCCTTTAGGACCAAAACGGTCCCTTTCCATTGAAAGAACTCCTGCAACATCCCAATCTAAAGTTTCAGCCTGTTGTCTGAGAGATACACACAAATATGACGACATGTCCTTTTAAACTCATTGTAGTCGTGCATGTAAAACATGCAGTTAGTTTTCCATGTTTTTTGTGACAAGGTTTCACTATTTTTCTGACCTGTGTTTGTAAATGTGAGCCAGCAAACGGGCTTGTAAGGGCAGACTGGCATGTGGTTCTCGTTTATAGCCTTCATATCCATGAGAATCAGGTTCCCACAGTTCACCATAAAAATGTTCATCAAACTCTCTTCTACGTCCTGGGGGCAAGGGTAGGTGGTCACCATCTGTGGAATAATTCTCAATGCCACAGGGCAAGGCATTATTTCTGTCATGAAGCAGCCAACTCTCATCTGTGTCTACCTGGAGATACACACGTGGACAAAATTGTAGATAAGCGTCTGTAAATGAAAGTATAATCCATCCATCCAACCATTATCTACCACTTATCCAGGGGTCAGGTCGTGGAGGCAGCAGCTTCAGCAGGGAACCCCAGACTTCCCTCTCCCCAGCCACTTCTTCCAACTCTTCCAGGCATTGTTTCATCAAAGGAAGGTGTGTCAGTGGAATTGAGTTGGTCTTCGAAGTGTTCTCCCCACCGACTCACAATGTCCCGAGTCGAGGTCAGCAGCACCCCATCCCCATTACATACAGTACAATGTTAATGGTGCACTGCTTCCCCCTCCTGAGACACTAGATGGCGGACCAAAAATCCTCAAAGTTGTCCATGTTTCCATGGCCTCGTCAAACTCGTCCCATGCCCAGGTTTTTGCCTCAGTGACTGCCGAAGCTGCATTATGCTTGGCCAGCCCATATCTGTCAGCTGCGAACAGGACAAAAAGCCCAATAGGACTCTTTCTTCACTTCGCCGGCATCCCTGACTATCGGTGTCCACCATTGGGGAAGGGGACTACTGCCCTGACTGGCACTGATCACCTTACGGCCACAGCTCCAATCGACAGCCTCAACAGTGGAGGCACAGAACATGTCAACAATGGAGACACAGAACATAATTCACTCGGACTAAATGTCCCCTGCTTCACTTGGGACGTGGGCAAAGTTCTGCTGGACGTGGGAGTTGAAACTCTTTTTGATAGAGGATTCTGCCAGACGTTCCCACCAAAACCACCAAAAGAGTATGTTTGGGTCGGGCCGGCTTTTTCTCCCACCATCGAGTGCAACGCACCACCAGCTGATGATCAGTCGACAGCTCCGCACCCCCCTTCATCCAAGTGTCCAAAACATGTGGCAGCAAATCCGTGAACACAACTACAATATTGATCAGCAAACTGCGTGCGGCCTACGGTGTCTTGGTGCCAAATGCATACATGGACACCCTTATGTTTGAACATGGTGTTTGTTATGGACAATCTGTGACGAGCACTCCAGTAACAGAACACCATTCAGGTTGACATTGTGAGTGCATTCCTTCCAATCACGCCCTTCCAGGTCTCACTGTCATTGCCCATGTGAGCATTAAAGTCCCCCAGCAGAACGCTGGAGTCCCCAGTGGAAGCGCTCTCCAGCACACCCTCCAAGGACTCCAACAAGGGTGGGTACCAGTACTCTGAACTGTTGTTTGCTGCATAGGCACAAACAATCGTCAGGATCCATTCCCCCACCCGAAGGCGGAGGAAGGCTACCCTCTCATTCACCGTGGCGAACCCCAATATACAGGCGCCAATAAGTATGCCCACAGCTGCTTTGCACATCTCACCGTCTCTCTTCGCCTCCTCCCCATCAATACCAACTGTCTTATCATAAACACATTCCCTCAGCGGGGATAGCTGGCCAGCAAATAGCTGGAAGCTAACGGCGGCTACACTGTCAGAGCGTAAAGTGAGAGTAACACAAGTCTCTTTGACTCTCTCAGAAGGCAGTACTGATGAATGTTAATTACTGTATAAGGTTTTATCATAAAAAAATATAAGATTTAAGTAAATGCATTTACTGCTGTAGTCTTTGTCTCAAATATGTAAAGTATAAATATTGTTGACACATTTTAAACATGCTGGTACCCACATACACTGACACAAAAATTGCAATGCTCCATCGAGGTTTTTCACTTATTGCGGCAGGGTCCCGGTCCCCATTAACCGCGATAAGTGAGGGAACACTGTTTATATAGTTGGAACGTCTCTGCCTTGCACACCAGCTCGTGTGCCTTCCCTGCCAGAGAGGTGAAATTCCATGTCCCAAGAGGTAGTTTCTGTAGCCGCGGGTCGGACCACCAAGGTCCCTGCCTTTTGCCGCTGCCCAGCTCACAGGGCACCTGACCCCTTTGGCCTTTCCCACAGGTGGTGAGCCCATTGGAATGGGAACCCATTTTGCCTTTTCGGGGTATGCCAGGCCACCAGCGGGCCCCACCTCCAAAATCACAATGAAAAGAATAATAGTAATAATACATTCATTCATTCATTCATTTTCCGAACCGCTTGATCCTCACTAGGGTCGCGGGGGAGCTGGAGCCTATCCCAGCTGTCTTCGGGCAGTAGGCGGGGAACACCCTGAATCGGTTGCCAGTCAATCGCAGGGCACACAGAGACGAACAACCATCCACGCTCACATTCACACCTAGGGACAATTTAGAGTGTTAGTAATAATACATTTAAAATTAATTAAATTTAACCAATAAAAATCTAATGCATTGGTGAATTGCAGATCAAACAAATTTTGAATGAGAATAAGTTAAAAAAAAATAAAATAGAGAGATATATCACAACAGCTCGAATCGCAAGCTGCAAATTGTAGACTGCTGACCACTCAGAACTTCCGGTGATGCAGGGCATGCACCATCGTAGGTTATTTATATATATATATACACACACACACACACACACACACACACACACACACACACACACACACACACACACTTGTTTGTGAATAGGATGCTTATGGTGCATTGTACACCAACACAAAAATATATCATATTAATACATGCACACATTTTTTTTCCCCACATTTCCCCCAACACCTCTCGCGGTTGACTTGGGACCAGTCCGCAGACTACCGGTCGACCGCGATCGACTGTTTGGGCATTCCTGTACCAATACAATAAAACAATGTGTAATCATAGTTTTGTCTATTTTACAATTATTATAGATACTTATTTTACCTGACATTGAGAATGTGAGAAGATGTTTTGCTCCAAGTAAGCAGCATATTCAGTTAAGTTTTTGAGGCTGAAGCTGCTTTGTACAGAGTTACACAGTTGTATCAGATGCTTCCCATGCCATAGACCTACATCTTGACATCCTGTTGGCTCACTGAGCACACCTGGACCGAACCTTTGGTCAGCATGGTACAAACCCTGAAAAGGAGAGCAGTACTTTGTCAGCATTCATTACCATCTATAAAGTCAATTTCATTAAGGCCAGTGCTTTAAGTGGGCCGGTACACACCATTACGCACCAATACGGAGTACCAGAACTTCTCAATTTTAGCATCAAGTGTACATGGACATTTTACGGCGTACCGGGACTTCACATGAGCCAAGAGTACCCTCTCTTGTTATATTCCTCTCTTCCACTTTGTGATACTCCTATGACTATACTGTACTACATTATCCAGTGTGCATTGGTACATGCCAAATGCACTTCCTTACCTTTGCGTGGCGGGCTCGCGAGTCGAGTGTGTTGCAGAAAAAGAACATGAGAAAGAATGAAGAGTGAAGAATGTCAACATATCGCATGTTCGGAGATACACCCATACGCTACTCTGAGCGTGCGTGTGTTCGAAGAGGCAGAGTGCGCGCCGCTCCCATTAATTTCCGGAGACAACCAGGACTAGTGCACCATGTGCCACCGGAGAGCTTAGGGAATTCACAGGCACTCCGCTTTTGGTGCACTCTGAATAATCCATCCAGTATCCTAACCAAAAGTCAAATTTGAGCAACGGTGTGAGTTTCCCAAAAGTCAAAGTGAACCAGTGCACGCTCAAAGCATATTTCCAAATGTGCAGTATTAGAAGAAGTCTAAACTCTGAAAGGAGTTATTTATGCAGTCATTGATTGGAAACAAAAATGATGCTGTGGCTTTAAAAGTGTCAAAATAGAACACGGACTAGTGATGAAGCGGACACAGGATGACACGTTAATCTTGCAAGTGAAGAACAGACAGCTAACAGTAACGTTAGTGCTTCTGATTCACTTCTTGATGTCAATAATAATTGCACAGAACAAGAATGGCCAGACTGCTGGTTATATGACCAAATAAGATATCATTATTTATTTGTTATCTATTTATTTTTTTATAATATAATCACTTATTAATGAACTTAATGATCTGCTGTTACCAGTGGCGGACCCTCAGGGCCAGCAAGGCCTTCTCTGCTGGCCTAAACATTCTCAGAAGTAAGTTTACTTTTCTGAGAATAACATAAATTTGTTGTTTTATTTTCATAAATATGTTAACAAAATTATTCTCTGTGTTCTTTACGTCATATTATTTCCACTTAGTTGAGTGGCTTTCAATGTTATTTTAAATAACAATGAAAGCCACTCGATAAATAACTTATTTATTATGGTAGAGTTTTTAACCAATCATATTTCAGCTAGCTTGTGTTGCCAGGTAAATTAAACTTGCTCGGGGCCTTCAGATTAAACAGTAAACAGAGCAGGCCCGTGTGCGCTGTAAATGAATGGGCACAGTCAGGTTTCAATAGCCAATCAGTGAGACTGAGTCTGAGTCTGAGACTCGTGATCTGTATCCTGTATCCTGACTTGTTCTCGTCTACGTACTAGGGCTGACTAGAAGGCCTTACGTCGAGACTGGCCGTACGCGTTCGGTGATTGGATTAGCGCCATTTCTGTTTCCTGAGAATTGTATCCTGACTTGTTCAATAAAGATTAAAAAAAAAAAAACAACAACATTGGATTAGCGTCTGCTAGAGCTATCACTCGCATTTTAACTCAAAATGGCCGAAGGAGAAGACGTTGATCTGTTTGCAGAACTACTTTCCACACAATTTGCAAGACGGGCCTTCCACGAAAAGCTGGATATTATGCAAAGAGGTCGCCCAACTCCTGCGCTAGTTAGCCTGTCCCAGCAAGGAAAAGGGTTTGTCCGTCATTTTCAGACGAGCAATTATGAACGGTACCCGTGGCTCACAGCCTCTGAGAAACGCTGCAAATTGTACTGCTGGGAATGCCTATTGCTTGCAACTGACCGAT
>NW_017805072.1:700163-714396 GCF_001891065.2 Hippocampus comes | reverse complement strand
AAGGAGGATCGACTTTATTTTCAAATAAGCAGACGCTGTGGAGAACTACATTGGTGAGCCAATGAATTTTATTTTACATTTCTTCTTGTCATTTTATTCCGTTAGCATTAAATTCATGGTAACGAAATAAAATGACAAAGATACAAAAATGTATCAAATAAATTTGCTCACCTGCAATTTATAATGGCGCATTGTAGTCACCTTCGTGCCCGAAAGTTCGTTCAATCTCAGCTGCTCAACATTTTCAGTTATTTGCTGTTGTATCACCGATTTTCAAAATGCAAATGATCTGTTTATTTTCAAAGAATAGTTTGTTTTGTTATTGTTTGGTTGGTGTCTTATATGAAACTGCGACATTGCGCAATTTATTGGACAGACTTGTTTAAGATCACATAGCGTAATTTGGGTGGCGTTTTATTTCGTATTTTTAAATCATCTTTTTATTTTTGACTATCTGTAAATTTAGTTTCCTGCTCTTAATTGCGAATGCATACTTGATGGTTTTAAATGCTCCTGAAATTAAGTGCTGCTTGACGAGGCTATACAGTATTATGTTCATGTGACGTCACTGAAGGCCTACGGTTGAAATGCACGGCCTGCCACTGGCTGTTACCCATCGCCTATTTTACCTGGCAAAAGTTGAGTAAGGGAAGTGCCAGCACTTACTTTTTTCCCAACTTAAAGCACTGATTAAGGCTACCTTAAATGTGGCTCCATCAGGAAAAATGTGTTCTCCGTACCCCTCTCTCCAATTAAGGTAGAATTTGCCAACGAATTTGTTGCCTGTTGGCCAACAGTACATTCCATCACCATGCCTGTAGTCTTTGTAGAAAGAACCCTCGTAGAACTGCACAGAGCATCAACGGTGCAGATGTTAGTTATGTGTTTCGCACAGATAACATGTACATTTCAGAAGAGACAATATAAGTTCCATAATTTAATAGATTACACCTTGAAGAACAAAATGTTTGGCTGAATTGGGACTTCTCTGAACTGTTCTAACCCCCTGGATTTTTTTTTAGTGCAAACAGGCGTTCGACAGAAAATCATCGCTGCACCAAAAGTGGTAGAAACAGTATCTAAATGTATCTTTTCTCTGTACCATATGTTTCACTCGCAGCATTTTAGTAATGTACTTTTTGTTTTTCTCTTGGCTGATTTACAAAACTAGTGCAGGGTCGCCCCTCCCTATATACAAGTAACACACAATGCATAGCGCAGCATCGTCTGTGGGGGACAAGAGGGGACGCATGACGATATTTTAACTATCATGAATTTAAATCTCGAGCAAATGTAAACAGAATTAAACACGGTTGCTATGGCTCTCCCGGTTTCATCTTACCTCTCCACTTTTCCAGGTGTACCTCCCCTTCCCGTGTTTGAGGCCATTGACAAAATCCCCCTCATATTTGGAACCGTCGAGAAACTCCTGGACACCAAAACCCTGTCTTGGCACCTCGCCGCCTTCTCTGTTCGGACTCGCTGACCGCGGCTTCATCGCAACTGCTCACAGCAGCTTGTCGGATTGACAACATTCGAACGGGAACTCAAGTGGAAATCAAGAAAAATAACACCTGGGTCCGTTTGCCGATAGTAGCATTACAATGAATGGCATTATTATGAAAGCCAGCGTCATCGTAAAGACATCTTAGGATTTTTTTTTCAAATAAAAAAAATCTTGGCTTCAAAATAACATTTAGGTGACGTCACAGAAAGACGAAGTCACTAGTGATTGGACAGTAACCGTTCATAAATGCAAGTACTGTATGGCAATCTTCCTTTTCACACTTTCACTCACACTATTTCCTATTTTAAGCTTTGAAATAACTCAAATAAACAAAAACCCCGAAAGCTATCGATACTTGCAAAAAATTTCTTGTAACGTATGAAACCCCGGGGCATTTTTTTGTTCTTCTATGTTGTACACTAGTATACTGTTAATTCATGTTTCGAATTTGTTCTGTTCTTGTTATATTAAAGACATACACGCTGCAAACGTGCGCGCGCGCGCGCGCGTGTCTGTGTGTGTGTGTGTGTGTGTGTGTGTGTGTGTGTGAATATATATATATATATATATGACATCTATACTGTCCCAAGTTGACGTCAACAGTCACTAAAAAGGCAAGCAATAATGGGACCGCTGCATAAAGTGGCTGTACACGGACAATTCATGCCAACTGAGTTTACAGAATTCCTGATAATTTGTCAATCTTAGTGACAAGATGTTTAAATCATATTGTAACTCGCAGTTTTGGGATTATAACAAGCGTGACATTCAAAATGTACGAGTCATGCCGTTTTGCTGAGTTACAGCAAAACGGGATGGTTAAGGACTTAATCGGCTGCAGTAGAAACATCAATTAGCAAAAAAAAAAATATTCTTCACAAATAATACATCCATCCATTTTCCAATCCACTTATTCTCGGAAGGGTCGCGGGGCATGCTGGAGCCTATCCCAGCCGTCTTCGGACAGTAGGCGGGGGACACCCTGAACTGGTTGCCAGCCAATTGCAGCGCACACATAGACGAACAACCATTCACACTCACAGTCACATCTAGGAAGAGTGCTCCATTAACCTGCCATGCATGTTTCTGGAATGTGGGAGGAACCTGGAGTACCCGGAGAAAACCCACGCAGGCCCGGGGAGAACATGCAAACTCCACACAGGGAGGCCGGAGCTGGAATTGAACCCGGCCCGGTACTTCTGCACTGTGAGGTCGCTGCGCATATATATATATATATATATATATATACACACACACACACACACACACACACACACACACACACACACACACGCACGCACACTCACACATGTAACTGGTTATTAATTTGAATAAAATATTGGTTTGATAGTAATTATATCAAAGTAGGTTATGTTGGGGGAAGAGCGGCTTCCTCTTCCCCGCATGTTCGTTGAATTTCGGAGGAGGAGAATGTTGGTAATCCAAATAAAGGCTGGAGGCGATGTACAGTTCCTTCGAAGGCTTTTAATTTATTTTTCTGCAGTTTACGAATCGATTCGGGCTCCTGAGGGGTCCAGATGTGAATCAGGAAGCAGATACTTGAGATAACAGTTCCTCTTTTGATGTTGACATGTCCTCTGGAGGGGTCATAAAAGTAGTGGGGGTGAGGGGGTACCAAAGGTGATTGTAATCACAGTAAGCAGGAAATACCTTCAACAGCATTCTACGTTGTTTCTTTCAAATCCAGCTAACAGAGAGGAATCATATCTTAACAGTTTCTTAAGCACGGAAATTACAACCGAGTTGTTGTTTCAAATCCGAAATGCGGTACATAGTCTCCCAATCAGAATGTTGTTTTGTCCCCTTTGATTTTTTTGTCACTATCCGGCTGGTGTCGGTGTATTGCTGTTGCTGACAGTAAAACAAAAAAAAAATCTTCCATTAGTTTATTTGTTACCACATAAATACATACACACGTCACTGACACATCTGCTTGAATGTGAATCACTGTAACAGGGCCAGTAAAAAAAACAAAACAAAACAAAAGTACTCAAAAATTGCTGTTTTAGTATTTTATATGTGGAACGGAGACTGCTAGAAAGCAATAAACCACTGCGTTGCATGTGTAACAGTACTGTTGGGTTGGTCCCAACTAGTATTCATGATCACTCACGAGCTTCCTTACTCATAGCAAAGCGCAGTCCCTCAATAGCTGCAACACAGATATTTCAGACAACAGTTCCTCTTTTGATGTTGACATGTCCTCTGGAGGGGTCATAAAAGTAGTGAGGGTGAGGGGGTACCAAAGGTGATTGTAATCACAATAAGCAGGAAATACCTTCAACAGCATTCTACATTGTTTCTTTCAAATCCAGCTAACAGAGAGGAATCATATCTTAACAGTTACAACAAACATTTTCAAATACATTGGTTAAAACAAAACAAATCAACAGAGGAGAAGAGAGTGGTCGACAATTGGGGGGTCTTTTATTGGTCACTCTTTAAAATGACTTTATTTAAAGCTCTTCATGTTTCACTCCCATCAAACGTTCCTTTCCGGCTTCTCAGAAGTGTGGCACTCTGACTTGAGAACTACTGGCTTCATATAAGATAAAGCAGTCTTCAGTTCAGAAGACACACACCTTTAAATGTGCCACCCACCCCCAGAAGTCTTTGAAGTAAAGGTTTATATGCACATGTGTAACAAAAAAAATCTTTCCTCACAATACAATCAATAGCCTAATCGTGAAACTGATTTGACAGAGGATATTAGGAAGCAGCACTGGCACTTGCACCATGGAAAATCCATTCTTTGAGGAAGTCTACCTAATAGGGGTTATTGTTCAGGTCAATATACCCTCACAGAGCATCACACTACGAACAGTTTAGTCTACAAATATGGTAAATTTGGCCCTATGATGGCTCTATATACAAGCTACGAAAGTGAAAAAAAAAAGCATTTTTGATAGTTTTCTAGAATAGATTGATAAAAATAAAAGCTTGGTTTAATTTATGCAGAATCAATACTAGTAAATAATCTAGTTCACAAAACCAGAGAGGTACATAAACGTCAGCAAAAAAATCTATTAACTCGAAAATAATATTGTATAATATGAAGCCTCAAAAAACAACCCCCCCCCAAAAAAAAACAAGAAGCTGAGTGAACGAAGTGCAGAGTCAGAATTAGATCAATCAAGTTCAAAATAATTTACGAGCAAGTCACACGTTCTGTCAGTTGTAGCTGTAGTTTTCATTGAGGCTGACACGTTGGGTCTTCAAGACATCTTCAGTTCCAACAATTTGGGATTTGAACTGGGCATTTGAAGATGTGGGGATTTTAATAGATTTCAATACAATACTCGACTCTATGGGGTCTTGTTGGTTCTGCAACAGGAACGTTCTCTTGAAACTCTCAGGAGAGGCTGGGAAGGGAGAGAGAAAATAGTAATTGTCGTACCATGAAGTCACAGTTCTGTTTTTTTCAAGCTCCTGAGGTTAATTGATAAAACGGTGTCTGATTCCCACCTGATTCCTGCAGACACTCTTCCCTGTGTCTCTCATCCCACGCTTTAAGTTTACAAGTTGCAGAGCAATAGAAAACGCTGTGGCAGCGAGTACAAGCAGTTAGCCTCATCGCAGCAGATCGACCGCACTGGTAGCAGAACTTAAACAAAGGTGACCTGAGAAAGGATTCAGACTGTTCGTACAGGATAACAACAACAGGGGTTTATCTCTGCAGAATATGTGAGAGGTTTTTGATTTGTGCTCATATGCACCTTTGTTTTACTGCTGTGGGAAGTTTAGTTGCATGGCTGGAATCGGCAGCAGAAGAAAGGGCACTTTCACCTGTGAGAAAAAAACATTTATTTTAAACTGTCACCACAATGACTTTACTTTAACTTACAATTCGGGAGCAGTTTCTTTTCTCTCTCTTGTTGTTCTTTCTCTCTTTGGACAGCAGTCTCTCTGAGCAGACTTGCCATCTTGCCGAGGAGGCGACGCCGTGCTCTGAATGTTTCTCTCTGCTCCATGTTAAGGGTATGGAAGGGTGTGTGGGCAATACGCAAGTCCTAGACAGTGGTGCAGCACGACTGTTTTAGATGCAATTACACAATAAGACGCCACACATTTAACTCTATTTACACATCGTACAAAATGTACCATAAAATCATGGAGGATAAATAACAAGGGTAACACATATAAACATACAGTACCTTCAAAAAGTGAGACCAAATTGTAGTGATAAATATTCAGAAACATTGATTTGTCTTAAAATGTATTTGGTTAAAATTCATAAAGTTGTCTTACTTGGTCGAAGGAGTGATGTGCATAGTCGACCACGTTTCCCATTGTGTCACCGACCTGGACTGGCTTCAGCATGTCAGCACCAGACTTTTGTAACATGTCCAACTATGACAAACACATTAATACAAAGACGTTCCCAATAATTCCCTGCTTATGTTTTTACCTCATCAGGGGTCACAGGTGAGCCGGAGCTCACTTGAACATGCTGCTGACTTTGAGTGGCATGGTACAACCTGGACTGGTCGCCAGGCAATCACAGGCTACAGACAGACAACCATTCAAATTCATACCTACAGACAATTTTGAGTCTTGAGTTAACCTAAAATGCATGTTCTGAAACCTCAGAACTGCGAGGCAGATGTAATAACCACTCATCACCACCACACTGCCAAAACACTTCGTGATCTGAGATTTTTCGGGGGGAATGACGGATATACTTGGGTTTTAATAAATTTCAAGATGTGGCAGATGATAGAAGACCGCAGCAAACATTATTACCTGAATACATTGGTGAATGATAACATCCATGTGTAGGTAAATACCAGTTTTGCCCTTTTGCCATCCAAGTTGTAGCAGAAGTTTGTGACAGCACATAGGGCATTGCCAACTCCACAACCCAAGGGAATTTTGGGATCTGCACCTCCTTTTAACAGCTCCTCCACTGACTGCGCAAGGAAAAAAATTAAGACATTAATTAATAGTTAGACTGTCAAAAGATTATTGGACGTTTCAGACTGTCCATTTAAGAGTGTGTGTCAAGGTAATGTTACCATTTCATTGCCACTTGCAATAGCCAATGAGAGTGGCGAGTGTCCACTCCAAAGGAGATCTGTTCTGGCTCTATGGGAGAGCAACAGGGATACCACCTTGCTGGCATTCTGGATCAGACGATGAAGGGGGAAAAAAAACAAACATCAAGTCGATTGAAGAGAAAGGGTGATGCAAAAATCACCATTTGTTTGTAGATTTTTTTCCCCAGGATTTTCCTTCTCTAGGAGCAAACTTTGGTATAGAAGGCTGTGTTCAAACAAATTTGTTGGTGGACTAAGGAAGAACCCTTGAAATTGGTAAGTGGTAGCAGGGATGTACTGGGACCAAAATTTGGCCAGGGAATATTATTCGCTGGCCAGGGGTGGGGGGTGTTGCGGCCACCAACAGTCATGCCTCATAATGTAGTCGTCGATGGCGTGGTGCAGAGTTGGTGGGGGGTTGAGGCCGTGGGTGCCTTCACCAGCCTTCATGCGCCTGGATGTAATTGTCGATGTGGGGGAGTGGGTGTCACATGGCGCACATCACACTACGAAAGTTAATCGGTGATGGGGGGCGGTGGGGAGGCCATCACGGGGTCGGACCGGCCCGTAAATAGATGGAACACATTCTCCCAAAATTCCAGATGTCAGCACGCCCCAGGGTGAGGAACCACACTTTCATTAAAATCCTTGGATATAATGCTATGATGCTAAACACAGCATATACTGCAGATGCTCAGCCTCTGTGCAGTGAAGTACATCATTGTACCTTGTTCATGAAATCAACATTAAAACGAACACTTGAATGAATGACAAATCACTGACATTTTATTACCAATATTTAACAACACAAACATTACTTTCTCTGCAGTGGAAAAAGTCCAAATTGGACTGCTACCTACAGTATGTACCGTATATGAAACCAACTGAATGGAACCTTGGCCTGTATATTTGTGTGCATCTTTGGTCATTCTGTGACATTGCTGGACTGTTTGTACTCACACAGTGATCACTTTCTCTCTGGCAGGCGATGTGCAGAGCTGTCCGACCTCCTTCTTCAGCAAATGGCTTCTCACTGGTGTGCCGTGATTTTCTCACCATCTTGCAAAACAGTTAGACATCATTAATAATTCAACCAATTTAAGTGTAAGATGAACATGCAGACCTGATCTGGTTCATAGATTTCATCCTGGTCACATGCCCGTGCGTCTGGGTCACATAAAGCATGGAGCAGCAGTTCTGTGATTTTGGGACCTTCTGGGCCTGTGAGTGCTGCAGCCACATGTAGAGGATAAAGGCCTCTCCTCTACAACACAGTGAACAGGTTAGCTGGCTACATTAGCTATGGAAAGAGGCGCATGCAGGCAAGAAGAGGCATAAACAGCTGACAACTGTTACTGTTTGGTAAAAAGACTCAGGAAAGATACGATTTGGTACCTCAGGTGAAAGACAAATATCTGTTTGAGCTCCACAAAGAAGAAGTCTCCTGACAGTCTTGGTATCAGCTGCCATAATGGCCAAAAAGAGGACCGGGAAGGGAACTATTGAAGCATTGGGGTTAGCCCCACGGTCCAACAGCAGATTCAGTGTGTGCAAACGAACACGGTGCCTGGTCCCACAAACGCATACGAATACATTTTTATAGCTACATCAAGAGGAAAAAAAAGTAGAGATAACAGACATACTCAAACTTCATGGCAGCCATTTTGCGCACAGTCTCCTGGGTATCAGAATGCCGGGGCACCACAGTGTGGCTCAGAGCTTCAGCTGCTGCCTGTAGAATTTCCTCAGAGACTTGCATGCTGGAGCTGTCCATGGATTGTGATGGGTTCCGATTTTTGATATGCTCCTTCTGCACAGACGTGAGGAAAAACTTAAAGACCTGACAGATGTCAAATCTAGGAAAGAACAGATCTTTGTGCTGCACACCTTCATACTTCGAGACGAACATTCTTTCCACTTCACATGGCCCACAACAATGTGTCCATCTTTCACCTGAATGGAACGCTCTGAAAAGAGCACCTTCTCCTCCTGATTGTTTTTGTCTTCCTTGTTCCTCCCTTCATCCTCAAGCAAAGATCTGAATTTCATTTGGCCATTGTCCTGACCTGATTCTGCATCTTTCTGTCTGGGTATGACTGGATTCTTTCTAGCATTTGTCTCAGTCCGTGTCTCCTTTCTGTTTCTCTCTTGGTCACTTTCAACAATCTCTTTTCTGTCCGTTTCCTTTAGTTGCTGATCTTCCGCAGGGGCCTCATGATCATTCAGGACAGTGGAAAGCTCACTGCAGCTGCTGCGATGGAAGATGATGCCTCCTGATGATTCCTTTGTCATCCTGGGGAGGGGGTGGGGGGCATGAAAAAAATAGGTGAACAAAAAGTACATATTGAAACGGATGAATCGGTTAGTTGGAGAGATACAAAGTGCACACACACTTATTGCAGCCTGTTTGTCTTTGTGTCCCCTGTGATTGGCTGGCAAACAGTTCAGGATCAAAATTTCAATAGCGATTTATTTTTTTTTTTTTTACATAGATCCATATTTTAGGTAGTGTATATTAATATTGAGGATAAACGATTCAAAAAAATCGATACACAGTAGTATATTGAATACATACAATGTTACTGACGTGATTTGTTTTCACAATACAATTGCAAGTTTTGCTCTCGACTTTTGAGATCTGCACCATAAATATTCTCAAAATTGCATTACAGTCGAGCTCCTCTTTTTATTTACTTTTATTTTTCAATCAGTTTCTGTCAGAAACATGACTTTTTTTATTTAGATTGATATCTATAGTTGTGCAAAACATGTAGGCTACTTTTGTTTACATTTGATCATTTTATGTGGCATTACAAGTGGATACATTTCTATTTTAAGACAGGTCTGTTTAATGTCACAAAATAAAGTGAGAAAAAGTAAGATGTAGGATGTTGTATAGAGTTTTTTTATAGAATATCTGAAAACATATCATGGTAGCAACGTTATTGATAAAACGGCTTATATTGTGATTAAAGATTGTTTTTCCATATTTTTGGTACAGGACTTGAAGACTAAATAGTTCAATATTTTTTAAGGTGGTACTATGTAAAAAATTTGAGACCTCCTCATATCGTGCAGGTAGTCAAAAATGCAGATTTCACACATGAAAGTATATGCCTACTGATCAGAGGTAAGATCCCAGGTGGTCTGAACAGTGTCACTTGTCTGAGGTCGGTTGTTTTGGCTCGATGAGTCTGTAGCAAAGTCTGGTGATCTGGGCTGGGGTGTTTTTTCACGCAATGACGTCAAACCCTGATGAGACATGGATCAATTATAGACTGAGTTGCTGAATCGAGAAAAGCTATTTAAAAAAAAAAAGTATGTAACGGCACCTGTGTTTGAGTTTGGGGTCCAGGAAGCAAGTCAAGAGGCTGAAAAGGATAGCAGAGGACATGACACACAGACAAGGCTGACAAACCTTCGCAATTGAGCATGTCAATATCGGCACCCATGTCTAACAGTAGGTGGATTACAGCATCATGGCAATTTACCTGTAGAACACAAAGAATAACATCAAAACACCTGTCAGCACTATTTAAAATTAGATCGTAAGCAGATAATTTAGAAAAGAATTGAGACAAACAAAATCACCAAGAAAAATATGTTGATTTTACCACAGCAGCAATTAATGCGGTGTGTCCCTGAGAATCTGCTACATCAGGGTGAACAAGGCCATCCAGGAGGATATTTAAAACAGCCTGTCGGTCTCCTCTGGAGGCGCGCTGGATCAACAGTTCTGATGTTACTTCCAACGATCCTTTCGGACCAAAGCTGTGTCTTTTTAATGAAAGGACTTTTGCTACATCCCAGTCCAAAGTTTCAGATTGTCGTCTGAGACACACAAAATAACACAAATTGACACATGCATAACCCTGTTCATGCAGGCGTTTCGTTTTGTACAAACAAGTTGCATATAACCTGTGTTTATGAATATGAGCCAGCATTTTGGCTGCTAATGGCAGAGTTGAGTGTGGATCGTGTTCGTTGCCTTCATGCACGCGAGAATCGGGTTCCCACAGCTGGCCATAAAAATGCTGGTCAAACTCTCTTCGAATATCCGCGGGCAATGGAAAGAGGTCAGTGGAATAATTCTCAATCTCATAAGGGAGGATAGTATTGTCATCATATTGCAGCAAATTGTCATCTTTCTCCGTCTAAAGGAGTGGAAACAATTGAGGTGAGTTTAATGGGTTACTGAAGCTAAATTAAGAAAAAGGCATGCTCCAGATTAATGACATGATTTGGCTTAAAACAACAGTATAAATCAAAAGTATTTTACGGGTAAGTAAAATAGAAAATTAAAATCATTCACCATTGTTTATGATCAGATATTATTATTATCACATTATTGTTGTTGGTGTTGTTGTTATTATACAGTATATTCAGTGTCCTCGCTGTCTCTAGCACAATGAGAAGTGTCAGCGAGGGATGAAAAGGAGCTTCCTTTCAAATTTAGTAAAGGACAGTGTATATTTAACAATGTATCAAAACGAAGCCCCGAGGTTGGAACTTCTCGATTTCCGGCTTGTATGGGTTTAAAAAAAAAAAACCAATGTCATGGCCGCATTGAACTTCATGCCTTACGCATGACTGACACCTAGGGGTCGAAACAGCGCTTAGCACGTATCGATAGACTGGTGGCTCAACACAGGTCCCTTAATTCAACACAGGACTTCAAAATTAATAGCTTATACTGTGTTTCATATTGTGTTACATATTTTGCTGATTATCTCTTCTATTTGGGGCAGTTTTTGATTTAAAAAAAAAGACTTGATTGCGCTGCTTCATAGATGCTATGCCTAACCAAATACATTTTAATATGTTCATTTTAATGAAGGGTTTCTGAGATGCGCCATAAATCACCCACACTGGATTTTAAGGACATTAAATATGGAAGAGTACAGTAAGACAGAAAAAGGGAAATAGCGGCCAATGCTTTCATAATAATTGCAAAACAATTCATATACATTTATGAAATTTGGATCACTGTTTGGAGGTTCTTGGAAGGAAATTGAGGAGTACAGTATTAAAACAAGGCATGTTTATGATAGTATGAAGATTTTATTTTCTGATTACACCTCTTTTTAACAATTACTTCCATCCATCTATCCATTTTCTGATCCGCTTAGTGTAATGCCCATTTTTAACCGCTTATGATATTTACAATACAATACAATACATTTACCTCAGATTCTGATTTGTCTTTTGTCTTAAGTCCATTAAAGAGGAATGGTTCCTAGTAAAAAGGCAAAGATGGATTTTCATATTCAGAATACAAAATCATATAGGATAATAATGTAGTCAACATATTTTCAAATGATGAAGGTCTACATTGATGAATACTTTTGTTGAACAATGTTTTGTAAGTATTTTTGCAACACAATATGACAGTATTTTACAGCACTTTTTTTTTTTTAACAATACTGTATATTAATTAATATGTCTGGTTATTTTACCTGAGTCTGAGAATATGAGACAGAGGTATGTTCCAAGTGGGCAGCATATTCCGGAAGGTTTTTCAGGCTGAAGCTCCCTTGTATGAAGTTACACATTTGTATCAGATGCTTCCCATGCCAGAGACCGACATCTTGACATCCTGTCGGCTCACTAAGCACACCTGGACCAAACCTCTGGTCAGCATGGTACAAACCCTGAAAAAGAGAAGAGGATAGTGTTGTCATTCAGTACTCATCATCTGTAAAGTCAACAGAGGTGGCAAATGTATGCAGACGGTAGAAGCACTTTAAATTCGAAAGTACTGATCGGAAGTATTTGTACTTGATTACTTCCCACCATTGAGAGTTGATTTCATTAAGGTTACCTTAAACGTGGCTCCGTCGGGAAAAATATGTTTTCCATATCCTTCTCTCCAATTAAGGTAGAATTTGCCAATGAATTTGTTGCCTGTGGGCCAACAGTACATTCCATCACCATGCCTGTAGTCTTGGTAGAAAGAGCCCTCATAGACCTGCACACAGCAGAAATGGTGGAGGATGTTACTTGTTGACTCACAATTAGGCACACTTGCACAAGTTAATGAGATCCACTACTGTATGGGATATCTGTCTATACTATATTATTCCTCTAAAGATAATAATGACCACTTTTCTCTTTTTTTAATAGTTGACATAGTCAGAGGTGTTCCCAGTATTTTGGTTACCTGCTTCAATAAAAGGGGGGACTCATGAAGAAGACCTGTGCCGACCGAGTATATAAAACATGACACAGCTTTTGTTTTAGGTCGTATTAAGCTGACTGACCAAACCAAATGTCCTATGAATAAATATCAATGTTCTGAAAGAACAAGATTGTGAGAAACCTGAACTTTAGCATAACAGCTGGTAAAAACAAGTCGACTTTATGTGTCTCTCTCCATTCCACTTTACCTCTCCACTTTTCCAGATGTACCTTCCCTTCCCGTGTTTGAGGCCATTGACAAATTCGCCTTCATATTTGGATCCGTCGAGAAACTCCCGGACACCAAAACCCTGTCGTCTCTCCTGTGCGACTTTTCTGCTCGGATTCCTTGCCCCCCACTCTTCAGCACCTTGACCCCTGCCCGCATTAACATCTCTTGGGCTTGACAACATTTGAACCGGAGTCTTGTTTTAGACAAAAAAAATTCTGCCGAAAACTACACGCGTAAAATGACGGGTAATAGATATGAACTGTTCCTTCGTACTTTCCTGGTTGTCTAGACAACAGTTTGAATTCTGCGCGGATGTTAACGTAATGCGCATGCGCAGCCGGTGAATAGAGAACCCTCTGAGCGTTTAATCGATATCCTTGAATTACTTAAAGTATGTTAGCGTTATTGGTAGGACAAATACATGCTACGAGTGAAGAAAAACTGTGAGCTACTTTACAAGGTACTTGTAGTACCGGCGAGGCACCAAATGTAAAAGGGTAGAGGCGTAGCCTACTCGTAGCACGCAGTTGTCAACCAGTGCGTAGTTTTTTCTCACTTATACATGAGGTTCTCTTGGCTACTAGTCTGCTAAAGTTGTCCTGCTTGTGAGGACAATGAGAGTACTCGGGCATTGACGTTAAAATGGATCTCGAATAAATGTAAAATGATAAGGAAGCTCGTGAGTGATCATGAATACTAGTTGGGACCAACCCAACAGTACTGTTACACATGCAACGCAGTGGTTTATTGCTTTCTAGCAGTCTCCGTTCCACATATAAAATACTAAAACAGCAATTTTTGAGTACTTTTGTTTTGTTTTGTTTTTTTTACTGGCCCTGTTACAGTGATTCACATTCAAGCAGATGTGTCAGTGACGTGTGTATGTATTTATGTGGTAACAAATAAACTAATGGAAGATTTTTTTTTGTTTTACTGTTCAGCAACAGCAATACACCGACACCAGCCGGATAGTGACAAAAAAATCAAAGGGGACAAAACAACATTCTGATTGGGAGACTATGTACCGCATTTCGGATTTGAAACAACAACTCGGTTGTAATTTCCGTGCTTAAGAAACTGTTAAGATATGATTCCTCTCTGTTAGCTGGATTTGAAAGAAACAACGTAGAATGCTGTTGAAGGTATTTCCTGCTTACTGTGATTACAATCACCTTTGGTACCCCCTCACCCCCACTACTTTTATGACCCCTCCAGAGGACATGTCAACATCAAAAGAGGAACTGTTATCTCAAGTATCTG
>NW_017805072.1:695579-699863 GCF_001891065.2 Hippocampus comes | reverse complement strand
AATTAAAAGCCTTCGTAGGAACTGTTCATCGCCTCCAGCCTTTATTTGGATTACCAACATTCTCCTCGTCCGAAATTCAACGAACACGCGGGAAAGAGGAGGCCGCTCTTCCCCCAACAAAACAAAAAGGCGTTTTGTGTGACAATTACTTATACATTGGTACCTCTACTTACGAAATTAATTGGTTTTGGAAGAAATTTCTGAATGAGAAAAGTTAGAGACGCGTTTTCCATGTAAATGCCCTAATTTGTTACAAGCCCCCCCATCCCCACCCCAAATAGACATAAATGTTTCCTAAAGCATAAAAATATGTTAAAAATAAATGTTGCAATTAGATTATTGCACAATATATGAGAGCTGTGCATATTGTAAAAAACAAAGAATAAAGGATAAAAATTATGGTCATTTAACTTTTAACTGCATCCTCATCGCTTTTTTTCCCCTCTTGAGTCCATGTTCTCTCTCAGAAGTGGTTTTCGCCTGCCGTTTTATAAAGAACTGATCCAAGGACATTTGCTTTTGTCGGCTTTTAACAATCCTTCGAAAATGTCCAAGGCAAACATCAGCCTAGTGAGCGGTCGCCCGACTGGTGAACACTTTTCTGGATGATTCACATTTACGTAAAACTATCGGAACAACTTATGGGTTGAGGACCGAATGACGAAGACTCTGCATAGACAAATATCTATCTATCTACACAAATAGACACATAAGGTAGAAATCCTTCTTAGCCAAAGGGATGCCAGGATGATGCTCGCTTGGTAATAGCCAATAGCAGAGCAGCTATAAGTATGCTGCGTTTAGGAAACTCGCAGCTGCAGGTAGGAGCCCATTCTGTATTTTTACCTTTAGTATCTTGAAATTTCTTTCGTAACAAGAGGCAATATTTTCCTGTTGAGACGTTTCATAACTTGAAAATTTAGTATGAAGAGACGTTCGTAAGTAGAGGTACCACTGTAATCCTTTTCTTATTTATATTTCATGACGCTGCAGCCAGCCAATAGGAACACGCTACTCTGTAGTACTGTATGTTGTTATTAGAAGACACTGAACACTGTTTACAACACTGTACATATTTAGCAGTCTTGAAAAGTCAGGGCTAAAAGCTCTTTGTAACAATTATCAGAAAAATTAATTATTATGCATTATTCTATGTAAAAAAAAAAACAGCTATAGTTTGCATAGTCATTGTCGAGGTGTGGTGAAGACATTTGCTTTTGTGTTCATGAATTGCTCCTGCTGAGTACTTGGTTTTTACTTTCAAGAAACTTGTCATGTGGGACACGATCCATTAACATCCAACATGAGGGCTGTATAAAATAATTTTACAAAGTTAATAACGCTAAGTGATTGACACAAAGAGAGCACTATTATCCTGATGTATTCTGCAATCAAAAAACATAATTTGAACCACTTCATCCATTTATTAGTCAGTGTTCAATTTGAGAAAAAAAATACTGTACTTAAAAACACAGAAAGAATAATGTTAAATGTTTATACACAGGGATAACAGTTTACAAGGGCTGACCAAAGTTCAGTGCTTACAAACTACATGTATATTAAGGGTGAATGTCCTCCACCACTCTGTCTTTTAAAGGGTAAAGTTACCATTATTTTTCCAGGACCGGGTGAGGCCAATTTACGTGACCGAACAACCATCCTAATCCTCACAATTAACTATACATCTGAGTCTCGAAAGGTGTAAATCTATCTGCAAAAAGGTTATTTTAATGTGCGAATACACAAAAAGCCATTCAAAATAATACAGTAACATTCCCTTCATTACCCCAATGAAGGGGCTTTGTTGTGTGCACTCATGATATATTTCGGGAAGGACAAGGGTGTGTGGGGAGTCTGTTAGTTGGATGACACGTTAGTCATTGCTCTTCTCTTCAATTGTGAAAGTCTCCATAGGACGTTTGCTTAGGGCCTTGATATCATCCAGTAGACTGCTGGGAGTTAAAATGTGGGAAGATCCTAGAGGTGAAACATAAAAGTAATATCAGGCTTTGACACACTATAGAAAAAACATTCAGTTTGACTTAAATAAAATATCAATTATATCACAAAAATATATACGTATACACACACACACACACACACACACACACACACACACACACACACACACACACACACAAAAAAAAATCTAAATTAACCCTGTTATTACCCTCAAATATTACTAACAGATTTTACCCTTGGGGTCAATTTGACCCCTGGGAAATTTGGCTCCAGAAAATGAGGTACAGTAAATATTCCCATCCCCGGAATTCTATGAAAAGGAATTTCCTTCACCCGGAACAAAAACCTGTGCATTAACATTTTGACTACGATATTACATGTTACCGGAACTTACGTAAGCGGAAATTCCACTACCCGTAACTCGGATTGAGACGTCATGCCGCGGGAGATTAAATACACGCAAGGCCCACCCGATGCTACGGAACGACGACGCTGAGACACATTTTCACTTCGCGTTTTTTGATCATCAGATTCGAAACGACGACGTGTAAGTGAGTTTTTATTGGCGTGCGTTTTACTGTAATTGTGAATGATTTTAACTTTATTCACTTAACGTCCTATAGAACGCGGCACTAGCTTAAAAGCAGCCCCCACTCGACACGACCGAACAGACGTGTTCGCTTCGCCGTTTACATTCATCAGTTTCGAAACTAAGACGTGTAAGTGACTTTTTATTGGCGTGCGTTTTACTGCAATTGCGAAAGATTTTAACCCTATTCACTTATGTCGTGTAGATCATGGCATCGAAACGTAGAAGAACTGTAATGACTGGAGCGGAGCGAGTGAAATGTATCCGTTTGAGCGAGGCTGGACACAAAGTTAAAAGCATCCAGCAGACACTTGGAGTCGGAAAGACGCAAATGTACGAAACTTTAAAAAACAAGGCATCGATTCAACTCCTGATGACAAGCCACCATCGAGCGAGGAAGCAATGCAAATGGCAACAAATCCATCAGTATGCACAAGAATTACCAGACATCGGTGATCAACGCGACAGTTACTTGCAACTAGCAAGAAAACTGTATGACAGGCAGGAAAACATTGTCATAAACCAAAGAATGCATCCAACAAAACAATCCAAAATAGACACATTTTTTTCCCAAGACAGAAAAAAAATAAACATTCAAATACTGTAGTATTTTACTGTTGTGATTTTTTTTGGATTCACCTGTATTGCAGTTTTTGTTATATAAACAGCTTTTGGACAGTATATTTTTGTATTTTATTGATTGTGTTGTTACACGCGCATTTTGTCAACATACTTGCAGGTTCATAAAGGACATGTACCATGCTCATTTCCCAAATGAGGAATTTCTGTTATCAGGACAAATTGGACAGCGCAAACACGAGTCCGCACTAGAGAATATTTACTGTACATGAATTTGTTGACCCAGTTTATGTTGTTCATTTGTTCAATACATAATACCTCCTTGATAATAAAACTTATCAGCGAGTTGACCTGTCCTACAGCGGCACCATCAGGTCAAACTTTTAAATTAGAATTCATCTATCTTAAAGGTTTTAATACGAATCTTCAGAAATTTTGTGACAGTATTAATACCCACAAGACAATGAAAACTATTGGATTTGCTGATAAAATGACCTTTCCTGTAGCGTCACCATCAGGTCAAAAATTATGTTTCAGAGCAACGGTCTTGAGAATCGTTCACCCAAATGTTTTCTAATTCGGAGTGTGCATTCATGACTCTCACAGAATGAACCACATTGATTCATGTTGGGCACCTCCTCACCCCGCCCTCTTCCCTCATAAACATGTTTATTTACTTATTTTCATCTCCTTTTTTTTGTCACATATTCGTCTCACTCATCAAGTCTCTCTCATCCTCCCTCAATAGTTATCTGGGTATTGGGACTGGCAGTGGCAGAGTTAGCACACATTCCCCTCTATCTCACTTTCACTGGCAAAGAGCTGTTCCAAAACCTCATGGATAGTAAGCCTTTTCCCAGAGGATATTTTCAAGTGAGAGAGTATGCACATTGAGTTGATAGTATAGCACAATGTGGAATGATTTCGATAGAGGCTGTTGTGCAAGCTTCTATGTTTGCATTAACTACCAATGTCCTTGTGGGAAACTGTCAACAGTTCTCACAGAAATAGTTATTTTCCCCACCTCCGATAATGCATCAACTCAAATGTATCAACTCTGCACCTGCAGGTGTGAGGAGGATGTTCGCTCGGTCTCTCTCTCTCTCTCTCTCTCTCTCTCTCTCTCTCTCTCCCCTCTCTTCCTTCTTCTTCTT
>NW_017805072.1:655432-694063 GCF_001891065.2 Hippocampus comes | reverse complement strand
TTGCAAAAAAAAAAAAAAACCTGGACAGTTTGAGGAATGCTTCTGTCATTCCCAGTAGCATCACTCTCTCACTCTCTCACACCCACCCACACACACACACACACACACACATACACACACACACACACACAACCACACACACACACACACACACACACACACACACACACACACACACGTTTTCTGCAGCTAAAAAAGCTTAAGGTCAAATTGACCCCTGAAGATCACAAATGCGTGCAATAATAATTATTAATAATTGTTCAGGACATTAAAAAAATAGCATCATGATCATTTTATGCTTAATCAGTTGCTCCCAACAAATAAGGAAAAGTCATGAAATATGGAGCAGAAAAAAAGCCAACTATATTTTTTTTGAATGAGAAACATTGAATGGGGTCAAATTAACTCCAAAGATAATGGGAGGTTAAAAGAAACTTAACGGCAATGTGTAATATTGTATTAATGCACACACCTATGATGACCTGGCAGGATTTGACAGTCTGTGTGACCTCATAGGCACAGCGCATCTCAGAGTAGCAGATTCCTCCAATGACAAAGATGATGAGGCGTGAGCCCGTCCGACGTTCATCCTGAGTGCTGGATTTGTGCTTCTGACGTGCACTGTGAGGGAAAGAGCATATGATCGGAACCAAATGAGCAAAATCTGTCACAGACATAGAGGCATTTACATACAAAATCTAGAAATTACATAAAACTGAACTCCCAAGATTTGTGATTCTCTTATTTTCAAGAGTGTGCAGAAGATAGGAAGATGCAAAGCGTTCAGCAGGGTAAGGTCACAATGATAAACAAGGATAGCTCTAATTACGTGCCAAAAGGCCTATTCCATTCTAACACTACCACATTGCGATGTCAAATTAGAATTTCATAACCGTAATTACCGGACTGTAAGCCGTGATTTTTGTCACACGCTTTCAACTTATTAACTTATTATCATGATTATTTAATGAAGCGGCCTTTATCAAGATTTTTCTAATGGCCACCTGTGTACCGTCCTTCTTTGTAAATATCTCGTGTTACAATGTGGGCACCTGTGGCTTATAGACAGGTGCGGCTTATGTGTGTACAAAATGTTTTTTCCTCTAAAAATGTAGTGGGTGTGTTTTATAATCAGGTGCTCTATAATCTGGAAATTACGGTAACTGTTCAGCACTAGTTTGAAGTGCATGGGAGAGGTCAAACTCTTGAAAAATTTGTATTCTAGGTGCTTTGTAATGCAGATTTTCACCTATTAAGCGTGGATCTGAAATGTATCCCTGCAATAAATGGGGGTCCAATACCTTGCATTTTGTTTAAAACAGCGTCATTCTTGTACGCTGTTGAGCTCAATGTAATAGTTCAAAGTAAACAGGGAAATTTGCTGTCATGGTATTCGGTCAGCACAAGAAAATGTCCCTGTCCATTACTCTCTCGTCAAACCCACCTAACAGCTCCAGAACCATTCCAAGCAGTTGGACACTCAGACTGGTATGGCCATTCCCGAGGGTCCAGTTTGTTCTCCACAGCATCCTGAAAATAACAGCTCTCAATTAATTCCATTTCGTACAAAATACTGTTTAATGCAAGTAAAACTGCCAACATGATAAGATGAGAAACTTAAATGTGTGCTGTTGAAAGGTGAAAACAACCAGCCACATATTGTTATGCTATCCGGAAAACAAATTATCTGAGGAATACTTTTAAATTAATTTTTAATTATTATCTTACTGGGTACAGACAAAACATCAGCGATGGGGAAGTTGAATTATATGATTTAGCTGAAATTGCTGTTTTTAGGGCTTGCAACTTGCTTGCGAAAGACTTGTGAATGACTTTGGACTTGGTATCTAAATGACTCATCTTAATTTAGACTTGACAAGTAATCCTGCTTATAGTTTTTAAAAAAATGTTAAGTCAGTCCACGTTTTTAGGAAGTAATGCATGAAAGAAAAAAAAGCAATGAGAGCAACTTCAAGGATCATAAATTAAAAAAAAAAAAAAAAAAGATGAATTTGTCCATGGCATTGGCAAAAATAGGATTGCAAAATATAGTATTGGGATTGAAATAAACATTTTTGTTTTTTGATTGGTTACAGTGTTAATTTCACTGACTAAAAATTTGCAGCCTTCATTTCGTCTAAATTATTTTTTTACAGACAAAAATGAAACGAAAATAAAAATAGACGTCATTCATTGGAATGATAACGATAACTAAATGGATTGACAATTTGATCAACAAATAAAAGACAAAGGAAAAACCACAATCACGAAATCCAAGCGGAAGAAGGAACCATACGCGGCTAATAGAAAAGAACCAGTCCGAAAATGGAACAGGTGGGACAAAGCTCACACACACATGTGCATACGCAACGTAATTACGAGACAATGATGACGATAGATGATGAGAGCTCAGCCATACATAGCAGTCCTTGCGATAGCTCACGTTTTCTTTCCAGATGTAGTTTAAGATAAATCAGTCCTTCAGTGAGTATGTTCCAAACTGCGGATACCGGTCACCACTTCCTTCTTGCGCGGAGCCTGCTTTCAAACTGGCCGCGTGAGGGGGTCAGACACATCATAAAACGTTCCCCCGCCTCCCGTTTGCTGGCAAAGACTGCGCGAGTGGACTCAGGTGGACCATATCAACAAAACGAACTTGTTGGCTCAGGGCTCAAATAAACAACTGGGCCAATGGCATATTTCTGTCTTAGTGGACATCGTAATCCTGCGAAGTAATTATAATTTTTCATAAATGTACCTGTTACCTGATTCCGTCTTTTTTTCTGTAATTGCAATGTATAATAGTTACATTTTTAATTTTAAATTCACAATATGTAACGCCAGTACGTGTATTCCGTTCCTCACGAACCCTGATGACGTGCAGGTGCCACTTCAATTGATAGACACTGTATTTGGCAGCATCCCAAATTGGTTGGTCTGCATAATAACCAGCAAAGTATTTCTTACTGACCTCCATTACATCTTTTATGGCAGGAGTCCACCTGGAAAGGTTGTACGTCTCTTCCTGAGAACGGTCCCGTCTGGTCGGTTTGCGCGAGAAAAAACTGGGCTGAAATCACAAGTACAATAGAAGAAAATCAGAACAGAATTATGGTCCAAATAGAGTGTTTATTGTGACAACAAGCCTTAATGTTGATTTTTCAAGAAACCCTTCAATCACTCCGTTGAGCAATTATGTGTTATAGACGTTCAATCAATGAATTTTGATTCTCCACGTACAGATGTGATGATGGGGACTCCAAGCTCTTTCCAGTTTAGGATAACTTCCCTTTCATCTTCAATTTTCACATGTTGGATGAGTTTGTTCAAATTCTCATCTGTTGTTCCTGGTGAAACACATGAATCAAATAAACCATAGTTTCCAACGCGATCTACATTTGCTGTAAAATTGACAAAAAAGCAAGTACCCAAATTTATATCACTGTACTTCATATCAAAGTCCAAAAGATATGGGAATTCAAATATGAGGAGATCATTTGAAGGAGAGCGATAAAGGGTTGAGATACAGTCCCCTGCAAATGTATTGCAACTGCAAGGTCCATTTCTTTTGTTTTTGTTGTATAAGGAAAATTATTTGGGTTTTAGATCAAAAGATGAATATGTGACTAAAGCTCAGAATTCCAGCTTTTATTTCATGGTATTAACATCTAGGTGTGTAATAAACACCTGAGGACAGAGTACCTTTTGTCTGAGGTTACTCATTTGTTCAAATGAGCAAAATATTGGAATAGCCATTTGTGAAGTGAGGGAAAATCGATTAGAGCTATTGCACACACATTGGGCACGGCCAAAACAACAAATAGGATTGTCTTGAAAAAGAAAATAATTACTGGTGCACTGAGCAATAGACATCAAGCAGGTCGTCTAAAGCGTATCAACAGCAGTTGATGATAGAAACATTGTGAGAGATGTGTAGAAACATCCAAAGACAACAGTCAGTGGCATCACTGCCAATTTCCACAGGGCAGGAGTGAGGGTACCACAAAAAAAGAGATATACAAGCAAACTCACAAGATAGAAACCACTCATCACCAAAAAGAATCAGAATTTTGCAAAGTAGTACAGAAATGAGCTACAAAAGCTTTGGAACAAAGTTTTATGGACTGATGAGACCAAGACTAACAAAGTGATGGTAAGGCTAAAGTATGGATGAAAGAATGGATCTGCTTATGCAAACAAATTGAGAGAAGCTGCAGTACGGGTCTGGAAAAGCATTTCAATCAAAGGCAATGGGTCACACGGTTGATGCAGATATTGCAAGTAAGAGTTATGCCGTCAAATAACAAACGTTATTCACTTTAAGTTAATTCATTTGAAGAGTAGGTGGCGTCAAACAACATATGCTCTGTCCTGTGTTTTAACACACCTATAGATTTTAATACCTGGCATGAAATGAAAGCTGTACTTCTGAACTTTTGTCTCATAATCATCTTTTGGTCTGAAAACTAAATGTCTACCGTAGACAACAAAAACAAAGGCGGTGACCTTGCCGTTCCAATGTTTTTGGAGGGGACTGTCAGGGGAGTGGGACACAGAATCTAAAACCTGGACAAGGGATCAGGCACCAGGGGCCAATCAGCAACAGGTGCACTGTCTGCTGCCACTGCTTTGCCATTAAGAACTGTTGGCTTTGTCTTGCATGCATTTTCTCTTAAAAGGTGCCAGAGGTTTTTTTTTCAATAAAATATTAAGTCTTGATGTCATGCTTTTAAAAGGTTGTAGCTTGAAAAGGGTCAGAGATAAACGCATACTGTAGATGTAGCATAGTGCAATTTGGTGACTTTGGCGGTTGACATATACAGTATATATGATCATCTGTACTAAGCTATCTGGGCATCACTTCGAGCATCTGCACATCCAAGTTTTTCTCTTCATCCATTTGGGTAAGCGGACCATTTGTCACCATTACTCCTACCCATTGGCAAACCCGAGCACTGGGATTCTTGGCCGTCAACTGACCTGAAGCATTCTGCGTCATACCCACTTCACAGAGTCCTGCAGCATTTTCATGTCACTCTGCTTTAAAGTCCAGCTTTCATGGGCTGTCATGATCCTGTTCTTGTGTGTCTCCAGCAGGTTGTAGACGAGGGCCTTCCCTTCAGTGTGCACACCTGCTGCCAATAATCATTAGCCATGTATTTCAGGACTGACAAGCCGCCTGCTGCTTGTCTGATTATTGATCTTGTTGCTGTTCGTGCTCAAGTGTTATTTTTCTAGACCTCTGGATCTCGTCATAGTCATTCTTGTTACCTTAATTCCACATTTTGTAAGTATAGTCATTGTTTAGTCATTTCATCTTGTTTTTGTTTTTTCGTGTAAATTGGACTCTTGTCATTTCGTTTGTTTTCTCGATGTTCCATGACCTTGCCTTTTGCATTCTTTGCATTTTTTTCCCTGGATCCTTGTGACCAGCATTTTCTGTGTTGGACTTTGTCAGTTTTGATACGAAACATTTTTTTAATCACATTTTGTCTGTCTGCATTTCTGGGATCCTAATCATTATTCGGTTCATTTCGAACCTGACATGGGCAACACTATCGACTAAAAATTCCACCAACTGTTTCTGTAGTTTCCGGCTCATCTGTAAAATGTACCATTAACGCTGAAGATGTAAAGCAACACAGCTCTGATCTTGTCATAGGTAGAGTATGGGTACAGTAGCACTGGCAACAGAGTCCTCATGGGATCCTTCACTTTAATCCCATCCACGTCGGAGCCCACCGCAAGGTCCTACACAGTGATAATAAATATACTTATTTAAAATTTAACAAACAAAATGCATTTCAAATCTACAAACTACACGGAAGGTTTTAAAGCAATGATAAGTAACCTAGAGATTTTACCAAAACACAAGAGTAACTCAGACAGACCTGTTCGGCTTTGCAGAGTTTTTCTACGTTGTTGGAAAAATGTACCATACAATCTTCAGCCAATTGTAGGTGAACGGTTTTCTAGTGTTCAGAGAAAGAAGCAAAACAATTTACGTCACCCTTATTTGAAAAGTGAAAAGCCAGAAGTAGAAACAATATAAAACATTACATGCAACGACACACACAACAAAGTCCAACATGAGTCAACCGGGAGAGGAACGAACAATCAAAACTGTCAGTGTTGTTTATTCATGTTTTCCACAAAAAGTTAAACTATTACTGAGAGGCCAGCTCTGACCCTACATTCTCTCAACCTTGTGAAAAAAAAAAAAAAAAACGTTACAAGAAAATAGGCAACACACACACTTATCGTTGTCACCCCACTTATCACTTGGAACATAGTGCATTGCTATTCAACTGCATAATGAAAAGTTTCAAAAAGTGTACGGGCCGAAGAGCCAGACATGCGCTTTTTCATTATAATGTCTTGACATTTTGAATGTTTTTTTTAAATTTTTAAATGAATTTTACACTCATCATCGAAAGCCAAAGACATTGAAGAATACACGCCACCCGGAGTAAAAGTTAGTTGCCTTCTGTTCTATTGAGCAGGACCAAGTGAAGGTATTCCTACTTCGTTTGTAGTTGTCTTGTAAAGCTTTTGTTAACGTGTCTATCCAAACTGAGTGGATGAAGTGCATTGAAGTTGTTTTGTTTGAAAGTGCCACTGCAGGTTGTTTAACTCGAACACCATATTCACTTCATTACAAAGCAAACACATGGGCTTCTCCTCGGCAGTTATTGTGATTGCATATTTTGTAGGGGACTAAATGTTGAAAATCCTATTCTCGCTGTCTATTTTTGTTTCATCGGTAGTTGCATGTTTGTATGACTGTGAGGCCGAAGCAGAAGAAGAGGGTGTAATCGGTGACACTCCATTGTGATCTGTATGCCTCGCTATTGTCCCTCTGTCATGACGGAGGACTGACTGCACAAATCGACACTTCTCCAGTTCGATTGATTGATTTACGAAATTTGGGTGATGTTCGGCAAGCAAATGAAGATTTTCCGCAGGTCAGATGTGGCCAGTACATGGACCGTCAGTTGAACAGACCTCGTGTAGTGTCAAACAGTAAGTGGGGAATGCCTGTCGAGAAAGTCCCTGAGATGTGCAAAAGCCAGTCTCTGCAACAATGCAACATACCTGTGTCAGCTGTTTACGGAATGATGGCATCTTTTTCATCATTTGGGCCAAATTGCTGATGGTAATCTGAAAATGAATAAATACATAAATAAATAAACAAACAGTACATTTTCTGAGGTGTAAAATTTACAATACAAAACTATAATGAATGTACAGTACTCTCTGGCCACCATTAGGTATTCACCTTCACAGTCAGATGGAATTTACCTCGAGTATTTTCAAAGTCTACTATTATTTGGAATGCAGACTGCTAGACGACGAAAACATATAAGACTCTTCATCAGTGGTGTAACGACCCCTAACATTAACGAAACAGAAAAATAGATACAAGAGTTTGTGGAAAGGAAATCACTTCCGACCAGAGCAGAGACCTGACACGGAGGCATGGGACACACTTTTGCAGTGTGTTAAGTGCTGAAACTATTGCACATACATCTACCGTTTTAAAATGCTTCTCCTGGCACTTCAGATTGTCATTCTTTGCCTGTACCAATGGTGAATTGTACATGAAATAAATTTGAATGAGAATAATATTAATAAGAATGACAATATTAATAAAAGATATTTCGCAACAGCTCTGATCGGAAGCTGCAAGTGCAGACTGCTGACTACTAACAACTTCCAGTGATACAGATCATACGCCACCGTAGGGTAAGGTGACCTGCTTTTTTTTTTTTTCACATTTTGTTATTTTTTTAAATACTTTATTTGTGAAACTGATAACATGCTTAGGGTGCAGTGTGCACTAACACAAAAATATATAATATTAATGACATGCACAGAGACGGATATCTTTTATTTTTCGGCACACCACGGATTCATGAGTGTGGGCGTTAAAAATGGGGCGGCCATATTGGCGAAAATATTTGCTCCATCCCGGTATCGTGTATGGGCGTAGCCAGTGTGGTGGCCACATTTGCCATAATATTCGGCACACCCTGAATTCCTTGCATGGGCATCCCCAATGGGGGGCCATATTGCCCAAAATATTAGGTAGTCACAGGATTCTTGTCCACAAGCATTCCCAATGGGGACACCATACTGGCGAAAATTTTAGGTACACCCTAAAATTAGGAAAATGTGCTGAATATTGCCAACAATCATCCCGCTTTGTGTCTGCTACTTCAGTAAACTAAAATACAGGTCCCAGCTACACATTGAGCAGGAGCCGAGAGTTGCTGTGTCCTGCTTCAAAACTCGCTTCGAAAAGCTGTGCTTTGCAAAATGTGCTCATTGTAGCCATTAATCCAGACATCATCTTTGATTTTAAAAAATCAGCACAAATTATTTGATATATTTTTGTTTTGCCTGTTAGTTTTTTTTTTAATATTGTGCTCCTGAGTTAATGTTGGTGATCAGTTTGAATGCATTATTATTTATTAATTTTACATAATTTTTCAGTATCGTATGGTTTGAAATGGTCAGTCAAAAAATGTTTTTAGTTTAATTAAGGATTTAATTTTATTTTTGAATTTCAGATGCACTTTGAATCTTTTCTGTTACAGTTAATAAAGCTATTCTTTGTTGTAAATTGCTCCATATTTCTTTCTTTTTTTATTCTCTTATACGTTCATAAGGATACAGTGTTATGCAGAGGTGTACTTATAACATTTTTACAGACAAATGATACTATTTATAGTCGCACGGGGGTGCGCGAGATGTTTTCTTCTTCCTAGAGGGGCATGACAGAAAATAATTGAGAAGCACCATCTTAAACATGGATGGCCAAAACGTACCTAATTCAAATTAAATTGCATTTGTAAACTAACCACTAGAAGGTGCTGGAACTGCACAAATGGAAAACAGACACTTTCAACAGACGGGCTGCCATTAAAATCATGATATGATGACTACAATATTGTGGAAACTTTAATATCATCATATTGCGATTTTCCCATTATCGTTACATCCCTACTGTAACTCGGAAGTCATTTTTCTCAACGCCACGCTCATTCATGATTCCATAGAACAAAACTCACATATGTCCAGAACCAACACACAACGGCAACACATGCAGAAACAAGTCCAAGTAAAAAGCAAGGTTTTGCTGACCTTAATTTACCAGATAATGCCTTTTTCTTTGCCATTAACTTGACCTGAATCTCATGCACTGATTTGCATTTGCTGACTAACAGCCAATCAAGTGATTGTCACCAATACCAAGACGCACGCATATTGACATTGGTGTTTTATAAATTCAAATCATATCTTAAAAGCACCATGAAAAAAAAAGCGATTAATTCACCACAATTCTGAACAATCTTTTTTACTTTCGGTTTGTTCCCGCCTCCACCAGCACTGTGTTGAACAAGATTCTGGACATGTATGCATTATGAAACCATGACTGAGGATCACACAAAATGACCTTCCAGCCATGTTCCTTACATAAATATCTAAACACAGCTGCAATGCTGACACTGTAGAGCTTCATCCTGCGTTACAACATCAGTAATGGGAACTGCGTCAAAACGACAATTTTAGGAATTCGATTATTTTGGGACTCAAACATCGCCGCTGTTAGTAACGCCTTATACTAAAACGTTGTTATTCCCCAAAGTGGTAGGGATTTGCACTAGATTATACCAGTAGATTTCTTTACGATGTTTCTCTCGTAATTACTAGAGCTGTCAGTTTAGCGCGTTTTTATTGGCATTAATTTAAATTAATTTTAACGGGATTAAATTTTTTCTCACGAGATTAATGTGGCAGATGTCACAGCGGATGTTACGTTGCTCTATAAATAAACCAGAAACGAAACAACACAAGCGCGCTGCACATGTCCACGCACGTTTGTTTTGCCAGCCACGGCAGCGCGAGACATCGAAAACGGATACTTTAAGAGTTTTTGAATGGAAAATTTACTTTTAAAAAGTTGCCAGATTGTTCCACTGACAAGACCAAAGTTAGCTGTATGTTTTGCAGTCGTAAACTGAGCTATCATCATAGCACGTCGAGTTTGAAATACCACTGAATGGCCAAGCACACAGCTTCGACTCAAGCTGAAACTGATGCGATTGTTACTTGTTTGGAACTATTTTGTGTGGAAGGTTACAGTGTTCCGTGGCCATATAAATAAAGTGGGTGGAGCTTCTCTGTGTTCGTCTGACAGCGACGGTGCACTGAGGCACCTGGAGAGTACAGCGGTGCAGTGGTAGCGACCTAGCGAACACACTGAAAATAAAACGTCTCCAGTGTTGTCATCTAACCAAGTGTAGTCATCTGAAATGATCTCTACACAAAACCGTAGAGAGACTTCCGAGCAAGAAGGACCAACAAAATCAACATAGCCTGACTGCTGTGTTCAAAGCAAACTTGAGAAAAACGAAGTATGCAACCATGGCTTAAATCCACTATAGGCTGAGTACTAGTTTACCTTAGATGTGCACTTTATAATGTTATATTGCTCTGTTTTGATTTCATAAAGAGCTGTTAAAGCAGCTGTTGTGTGACAAAATATTTTTTTCACTGTTGTTGATGGACAGTAATATTGTGTGAGAGATTATGTGTGAATAACTGCTCCAAGTGAAATATGTTCATGTAAAATTGAAAATCGAAATTGTTATTTCAGTAAATATTTGCATTTTGCACGTAGAAAACTGATTCATGATTCCATGTTGATGAGAGCATTAAAATGGGGAAAAATAGGACAAAAAAATATAAAAGGAAATTCAGAAACGATAAAAAATGCGTGAGTAATCACAATTAATTTTTAGTGATTTTGAGTTAATTATGACAGTTGCATTTTTAATTAGATTAAATATTTTAATCGTTTGACAGCGCTAGTAATTACACAATGCAATGGCGACCTGGCTGAAGACAGCAGAGTAAAATGAGGCAAAAATAAAAGAAAACATAAAGAAAAATAAATATATACAGCAAACTGCCAAAAAAAATATTAGATATCCTCAGGTTTTGTGGGTGTGGCTTCAGTATTATGTAAGTGAAAACAAGTAGAGCCCAACTGTACCTTCCCATCTGGTTGTTTCTTGCTAGCAGATATTTCCTTTACCATCTTTGGGATTTGTCTGTTTTAGGAACATATTTAAGTAATGGTTAGTCTAGTAAAGAGTGAGGAGATAGATTCCATCAGACCACCATTCCCTTTCCCACTTATTTGTCAGACTTACTCAGACACCTCAGCGATGTGCTTGTGCCTCAACTTAACCCAAAGCATGTCATCCTCATTCAGCAGAGCCTGCTTCTCTGAGCCATCTTTAGACTTGTACCTGTCAACACCAAGACACACTTTGTGTCATCAGGATCACAAGACATTTCATTTGTGTGTGCCCGTACGTATCTATTATTTTTTTTAAGACATTGAAAATATTGCTGCGGTTAACAAAACTGCAAGGGTACATTACTTGTATGTGGCATTCTGGATATCAATGAGGTCATAGGCCATGGCCTGGTAAGTAAGCTCATGCAGGATAGGGCTCACAGGGTCAAAGCCTCTTTCCACAATCAGCAGCTGGGCCTGAGTCTTTTCCTGGTGGGAAGGTGAAACAGCAGCAGTTACTGTGACAAGTGACATGTGAAAGAATTACTTTCTGTTTTAACATTCTGATCAAGACTGGATACAATTTAACTTCGGTGACAAAAAGCAATTGTGACAGCTTGTTTCATTTTCAGAATCAGAATGTACTATATTTCCAAAACTAAGGCTTTGTTTTCTCTATCAACATTTTCAGTGAAGCAGATGTCTGACCTTTTTCTTATTGCTGTCATCCATCTCATAGTATCGGGACAGTTTGTTGTCCACCAACTCTGCAAGAGTCTTTGCGTACTCCATGTTGGCATCTCTAGTAGGGAAAATATGTTACCATGAGCTATCACTGTTAAGATTAATACACTAATAATACACAAAGAGGTATAGTGTTAATGTTGCACATGATAAATAGTTTGAACATTAACTAAAAAAGAGCGTGCATTTAATGCTCCTCCTCCATTTAAAGGTTAGGTGTCAACTCCTGTTGCTCACGAACAAACTTTTCACATCAAAAGCGAGTGTCTGCTTGAGGCTAGGGCGTGTAATCCGAGTCAAAACATTGTCCGTGATGTACTTTTTGTATCGGACTCCTGGGTACTCATCCAACGTGGCGCAGAGCGTGACAAGCTGGTCTGCGAGTGTCTCCAGTGTCTTTTTTCTGTCCTGACTGTTGGGACTGTAGATGCTCTGAAAGGCTCTCGGATTATCACAGGTGAACACCTGAAAAGCATTCACGTGTTTTGATGAATTTCTTTTTTTTTTTATTTATAAGTACTAATTATAATCTTATTTGGGGGGTTTCACTGGATTATAGGTGATAAGACCTAAAATGCAAACACCACTCGTAACAATTAACATTTTACATTAATCAATTTAACATCATAAAATGAACCATCACACTTTGTGGTCCATTCAAAAATAAACAAATTGATGAAATCAAAATAAATGATAAACATGCCTTTGTTATCTATAATTTTTTTAATTTACCACAAAAATTGAGATCATTTAAACAGGCATTTCATCTTTGATTATCAGGAACAAAGCAGCTTTTCACCCCTTGGAAGTTATAGCACCCACACACCATTTTTTTGAAGAGCTTATGAAATGACTGAAATATTTACTGATCATCTTCAAAATAAACTATTAAATGTTTCCACATACCCCCTGCATTGTACTTGCGTACCTCTAGGGGATTCTGTACAGTACACCTGGTTAGGAAATCCTAGTTTTGGGAAAGGTGGCTCAAGTTTGAAATTCTATTTCAGAATTTGAGCTTGATGAATCCTGGCAACATTATGATATGACTTTTTTTTTTCCCCAAAAATAATATTAATTTTAACAATTATTGTCTTTGGGTAGAAGGAAAGAAACGTAGGCTTAATCAAATTATTGCAATGGACACCAAAGGGGGAAAAAAGCTCTTAAAAGAAAACATACCTGTGCTTCATGAGGCATGAAGGACATATTTATTTCTTTGCAAATCCGAATGTACTTTGCACAGTACAGTTTCATATTGTGGAAAAGGTCATCAGGGCAATCTGAGGGATAAAGCTCTTTTAGTTGCCTGAAAACTCTCAAAATAAGCCAAAACAACAGTCTGATCATCATCTATCAGTAGCCACGAGCGAGTTACTTACAGTCAGTGAAATAAACATATGCTGATTTGTACTTGGGTTTAGGCTTGAAGTCGGCAATAAAGGCATCCACAGACTGTAAAAGGATAGAAGATATCGGAATTAAACTAAAAATACTTGACAGTTGAATTATAATACAGTGTTGGAGATGGAAGGGCAGGAATAGTAAACCTGAGCTGTTGGTGTCATAAAGTAGATAGCCTTCATTTCCAGAACAGGTTCTCTGATTTTGTACAGGTCCTCCACAACTGAAGAAAACAAAAAGATGATTTTATCTGCTGATGACACCCATGCAGTAAGTAAAATTAAAATTTATTGAGTGCACCAATGTTGTTAATTTCTCTAACATTAGTCAAGTACAGAAGTATTTGAAGAGTTGTTGCAAAATGCGATTTACACTTAATTAGTCTATTTCCGTGTTGCTGATGGTGTAGTGGTACACTCACCTGACTTGTGTGAAGGTTGTGCATACGGATGTGAATGGTTGTTTGTCATTATACGAGGGTCGTTCAATAAATAAGGTCCATTTTCGGTATGAGGACGTCTAATACAGGTAGAAGCTTACTTTTTTTCCAACGTAGTCTCTCCGCACTGTCACACACTTTTCAAGCTTCCCTATTCCCTCAGTGTAAAAATCTTTGGACTGATGTCTCAGCCAGTTGCTCACAACACTTTTGACTTCATCGTCACTTCCAAATTTGGTGCCTCTCGTGAACGCTTTTAAGGGGCCAAACAGGTGAAAGTCTGAAGGGGCAAGGACTGTGCTGTAGGGGGCGAGGGGAGAAGTTTCCAGCCCAGCTCGTTGCTAATCTGCACCGTTTGGGCTGCTGTGTGAGGCCTTGCGTTGTCATGATGCAAGATGACTCCTTCGGACTAATGACACATTACAGTGTCATAGCATTTGTTATCCATCCATCCATTTTCTGAACCACTGTGTCCCCTGGTATCCATCAACAAAGGTAAAATCCATTCATCAATTATCCTCACCAGGGGCGCGGGCGTGCTGGAGCCTATCTAAGCATGTGGGAGGGAAGGTCAGTTGCCAGAATCGAACCCTGCGCTTCTGCACTGTGAGTCGGATCTGCTCACCAATTGTGCACTATGCCGCCCACAAAGGTAAGAGTACAGTTAAAAAGGGAAAGCCTTGTCTGCTCAGCAAGCAGGAGCTGTGGACGGAAGCTCCTTCGGACTCCCACAGTCAGTAATCAATTGAAACATTTTACATTTTAGAGTGGAGTGAAAATGAATCCCTTCAGTAGCAGCAATACCTCTGTGTGCAGAAATGAACTGAAAGAAAAAACACCATTCACCCATGCTAGAATGAACGCACACAGGCAGGACCTTTGACACAGGCAATTTTGATCAGCCCAATTGGCCCTTCGCCAGCGTGGGAAATATTCACACCCTGTTTCCTTTCGCTATTGGCGAGTAGACAAAGTGAGGACTGGGAACAAAGACGCATCTTCAACTGGCATCTTGTCAAATAATTATCACAATTATTTTGCGCTCATTTTTAACTTGTTTGAGCAATTTGACCCATAATTTAATCAGTGTTAACGGCGTAAGAAGTTAGAGTGAATTGATTTCCGTAACACAGTATGGAAGATCCGTAACATGTGACAGCTCTGCTCTTAATTTAAGATTAGCACACATACTTTTGAGGCCCTAAAAATTCAAATATTATTGATTGTGGGTGTATGACTGCCTGCAATTCCTAAATATTAAATGCTATATTTTTACGAAGCCACCAAAACTAAAGCTACAAGTCTCCATTTGAATCGCGTCTTGTTAGATTTCAAATGATTATTCCTGCAACTTTTTAAATAACCGACTTGTTATTAACTTTTTAAATAACCTACTTGTTATTTTCTCTGACATCAGATCAGACATTTTGCAGCATGATGACAGGAGCCTGGTGGTAAAGTGGTCCAGAATCAATATCTGCAGAGAAGATTAATAGGAGTTTGATGATATTGCAATATGATTCATGGTACTTTCAACTGCAGGAACTATTTAAAAAAAAAAAAAAAAAAGATGAGAAATTCAAAACCTAAAGTGAAAGGTTGCTTACCTTCCATACTTCTGATTTTCTGCAGTCTTCAATGATGGTTTCTTTAATTCCTATGAAAACAAAAATATGTCAGATATCAAGTTAGGCAATGGTTGTTTTCAGGACAACAATGCATTATTTGGTAGGTCAACTCAACTGTATTTATAGAGCACTTTAAAATAACCACCACTGTATCCAAAGTGCTATATATGGAGCAAAAATAATTCATACAACAAACAATAATTCAATAAATTAATAACAAAGACAGTAGAAAGCACAAAAACAGTTACACTAAAAATCAAGTGCTGAGTCAAAAGTCAAAGAATAAAAATAAATTTTAAGACGAGTTGTAAAGATGGGCAGTGAGAGGGCTTGTCGAACGTTAAGTGGAAGGTTATTCCAAACATAGGGACCAGCAACGGAAAAGGTTCCACCCCCTGTCTACGCTTAGTTCTCAGTACAGTCAAGCCTCGGTTTTCGAACGTCTCTGTTCTCGACCAATTTGGTTTTCGACCAAAAATGTCGAGTTTTTCATGCCTCGGATTACGACCAAAAATCGGTTCTCGACCAAAGTGAGCACATTTGAATGCGCCACTTGACTCCCCTCACCTTCCTTACACGAGGAAGTGACGCCCTCGGGTAGACAAGGATTAGCATTCCATTGTGAGCAGAGAGCAGACGTGTTCAATAAAGATTTTTTTTAAAAAGAGCGTGGTTTCGGTTTTCGAACAAATCGGTTTTCGAACAGCCTTCTGGAACGGATTATGGTCGAAAACCGAGGTATGACTGTACCTCCAAAAGTGTCTGGTCTACAGACCTGAGGCACCGGGCAGAAGCGTAAGGGAGGAAGACCTCAAAGTGGTAAGGTGGGGCGAGGCCATTTAAAGATTTGAAAATAACAGGATCTTAAAAGATCTAAAATATATAAGGAGCCAGTGAAGGGATGCCAAAAGTAGTAGCTATGTGCTCCCCTCTTACGGGTACCAGGTCAAAAGGCGAACAGCAGCATTTTGGACCAGCTGGAGACGCTTAATGGAGGATTGGCTGACTCCAAAGTAAAGTGCATTTCAGTAATCCAGCCGAGATGTGACCAAGGCATGAATTACTGTTTCAAAGTAGAACCCACGCAGGCACGGGGAGAACATGCAAACTCCACACAGGAAGGCCAGAGCCGGTATCGAACCCACGACCTTGGCACTGTGAGGTCGATGCGCTAACCAATGGAGCACCGGGCCGCCTACTTAATTTTTTATATATATATATATATATATATATATATATAGAGAGAGAGAGAGAGAGAGAGAGAGAGAGAGAGAGAGAGAGAGAGAGAGAGAGAGAGAGTTGAAACCTGAAGTTTACATACACGAAAGACAAATTTATTGTTCATTGTCTGACACGAAGTCAGCTTTTTTCTGTTCTCAGTCAATTAAGATTACTAAAATTATTCCAAGTTGCTGAATGTTAGAGTTAACATTAGTATTTTTCAGACAATTTTTCATTCCTTTGATTTAAAACAGTTAGTTTAGTTTGACTTCATGTCGGACAATGTCTGTCGGAGGTGGGGGCATATGTCTTTTTCTTTAGTGTATGAAAATGTGGTATCAATATCGTGCAGTTCTACATCCAAGCATACGACAATACGGTTGGAATGCTACGCCCGCATTGGACCTCTCAGCAAAGCATGTTATTTTTGGGTAACTTGAAACACAATTCTCGTGAGTGTCTCATAGGAAAGGTTAGTTAACTATCATGAAGGTTTAAGAAGCGCTTACATGACATTATTGTCTCTAGATGGTGTAGAACATTTAATCGGTCTTGGAAACTGATATTTGTATTCTATCATTTTCAGAACTCTCTTTTACCGGTCTTCAAGAAGACATGAGGTGTGGCATCAAACTCAAAGCACGTTGACCCAGTTTCGGACTGACAGTCACTCTGGTCAAAAACGGATTGCTGTTATCAGTAAAGTTAGAGCACCTAAATGACCAAGAATCAGAATAACGTCTCGTTGTTTCATTGTTTATACGCCTAAATGCGTTTTCACATCGCTGTGAAAGTTGACAACTAGACTGTCATTCGCCGATGCAAAGTCACAAAGGAAGCAACTGGTACTTTGCTGAAATGTCTACCACACAAATTCACTGCTTTAAAGTCTGTTTAAAAAGGACAATGAACGATTGACTATAATATTGAACTTACTTTTCCAAACTATTCTTTTTAGTCCGTTCTCTGGACCTGTTGCCATCTTGACTTTTCTTTTTTTTTTTTCTCCCTCCTGTGCCTCTTCCTGGCTGCTCTGTACGTGAGTGGCGCAGGAAGCCAAACATTACGACTTCCGGTAGAACTTCTGGTAGAACTTCCGGTTGCAGTAGTGAGAGCGAAATCTGGTGGCACTCGTTTGACCTATAGAGATGCATAGTTCAGTTTTCTTCACTCATGCCCATTTGAATACTTATATCTGAATAGCATTTTGGTCGGCGTCTGTTGTTTTTAAAATGTTTCTTCTACACTTCCTTGCGGCTTGTCCCGTCAGGGGTCGCCAAAGCCTGTCACCCAATTCCAAAACCTGAGGAGACCGAGCCTTCTCAGTCGCCGCCCCATCCTCTGGAACTCTCGACTTCAACACATCCGCAACTGTACTGACCTCCAATCCTTCAAACCATTTCTTAAAACTCACCTGTTCCGCAATGCCTTTACTTCTTTTAATTTCTTTTACCAATTCTTGCTTTGTTTTTCTTTTTCAAAATACGTTTGTTTTATAACGTATATATTTTGTTATAAAGTGCACATTTTTATCCCGTGTTGTAAATTCTTGTCGTAAAGTGTCTTTGAGTATTATGAAAAGCGCTTTCAAATAAAATTTTTTATTATTATATTATCATCATTATTATCACTGTATGTCCTTCTTCTGCATCAGTCCTCTCTAACACCGGCTTCCCTTACCCCATCTATCAACATTGTCTTGGGTCTTCTTCTCACTCTCTTTCCTGAGAGCTCCATCCTCATCACCCTTATACTGACACACTCACTCTTTCCTCTGGATTTGTCCAAACCATCTTAACTTTTTCCCAAAACATTTAACCTCAGATGATACTCTGATGAGCTAATTTCTAATCCTATCCATCCTACTGGCTACGAAAGAAAACTCAACATCGTAATTTTGCCACAACCTGTTTTTCAACATGCTCAGGCGACATAAAGTTACCTTGACCACTCTGAACATTCGATATATTATCCATCCATCCATTTTCTTATCCGCTTTATCCTCACAAGGGTCACGGGGCATGCTGGAGCCTATCCCAGCCGTCTTCAGGCCAATCGCAGGTCACACATAGACAAACAACCATTTGCTCACAATCACACCATGGGACAATTTTGTGTTCCATGAACCTACCATGCATGTTTTTGGGATGTGGAAGAAAACCGCAGTACCCGGAGAAAACCCACACAGGCACGCGCAGACTATGCAACCTCCACACAGGAAAGCCAGAGCTTTTATTATTATTATTATTATTATTACGATTATTATTATTATTATTAATATTAATATTGTTATTCTATTTATAAAGTAGTTTGGTAATTTATTATTATTATTATTATTATTATTGATAAAGTGGCTTGGTAATTAATCATTATTATTGTGATGTGTTGTGTTTATTATTAACTTTATGTTAACTGTTTGTTACAGCTGCAGCTGCTGTGAAAGCGCTATATAAATCAGGATGTATTGTATTATTATTACATAGCCTCAAGCCAGGTAAGGTCCAGTTTCTTTGTCATTTGTTTGCTTTGCGATGATTGGATATGCAGGCTAAAAAGGCGTGACATGGTGTATGAATTACAACCAACACAGATACCAGATTAGTTTTTAAGAAGGGTGAAACAGTTCAGAGGGAGACCGAGTTTTAAATTGAAACCTAGCTGAGAGATTTACAACAGAAAAGTGAGTTGTGAAGAATGGGTACGTTGAAGGGTTTGGTTGCTTTTGTCTTGGTGTGTATATGCACACAGGTAAGAAATGTTCTGTTTATTTACTAAATATGTTTGATGAAAAGGACAAAAAGCAAGAATAAAAAGTTATGTACTGACAGATGTTAACACGAACTGTTTGAAAGCGAGTTTATGAATAATTTCTTTTCACTGGAATTTACAGGCTTCAGCTCAAACAGGTATTGTATTTTTATTAGTTATTATTTTTCGACTGACATTGATGTAATCCATGACAGTACATCACCACTCATATCTCACAATACAATCACCAAAATAAAAATGTTTTATAATTGAAAAATATTTTGTTGTGTGTGTGACACACTCGTTTCACCTCCTCATTCAGTGTTCACAGCATCGGTGTTCACGCAAACATCCAGGAGCGCAACTCTCCAATGGAACAGGTATCCTGGAGCCACCTCCTACCTGATCACAGTGTCCCGAGAAGGCTCGCAAGACGTCATTGCTTTCACCCAATTTGGTGAAAACACAGTGATGGGCACTGTCAAATCTCTGTCCCCCAACAATTTATATGTCTTCACGGTTCAACCTTTGGATATTAACCAAGTCCCACTGGACGTTATAACTGTTCAGTCATTAACAGGTGAGGTTAACACATACGTTTTGGAGGGCACGGTGACATTTACGTGGTAAAACAGATCAGTAATATGACATGTAATATTTCCCAAAATGGAGAACGTATGACTTGATCTCATACTTTTTTACTGTAATTTTAAAATCTGATGAGGTTAGTACATTTCTAAGATGATGGCAAGTGTATTATGACATATTTGCATTCGTTTCCCCTCCCTAAATGTACCTGATCAAAACTATTTCTACTATTTCAGCTCCTGAGGTGATGGATCCCATCCAGAAAGTCAAGTCAAAGGACAGCCAAACATTGATAGTCGAATTCAACATGGTCACAGGAGCAACTCATTACATTGTACGGATCCAGAGTTATGATGGATTTTATAGAGAGGATACAATTTATTCCTCCCCAGCTGAGATCAGTTCTCTCACACCGTACACTGCGTATACATTGAGCATTATGGCGGTGAATAGCGGAGGTCGAAACCAGCCCTCTCCCTCTGTAACTGGAAAGACAGGTACAGTTTTCCTACTTTCATGTCTGGTCACCTTTATCAATGCAAATAACACAGAAAATATGTTTATTATATGTTTAAAAAAAGTCACTTCACACCCCATTCTCAGTTGAGGTCATTGGATCTGCTCTATTGTTTCATAGCACACAATCACACTCACCTGATACATCAACAATGTTTGAGCAACTCTAGGTTTTCATCATACGAGAAATATGACAGCAGCCTTCCGGGATTGTCCTTCATTGGTGGTAACTTTACCTGAGCCCTCGATGTGAAAAACAAAGAGTTGATCTCATATTCAGCACATATCCATTGCCACTCACCTCCACCCTTACCCAGGGGGCCACATCTAATCTATGAGCAGAAACACCAACTCATGTTTTCACTAGGGATGCACTGAAATTAAAGGTCTTGGCTGAAACCGAAAACTGGAAATGAGGAGTCCAAGGATGAAAACTAAAACACTTAAAGGAAATATAATACTTTAAATGAGAGTTGAAAATGAACAAACACTCCATGGTTCTTATAATTCATAATATGGAACAAATACACCACAGTCAGGAGGTATCTGTCGTTAAAAAAATGATGAAATTATCATCAGAAGTGATGGAAAATATGAGACATCATGGCAGGTCAGAGTGACATGACGGGCACCTGGCACACTGTTAGCCCAAAAATGTGTCTATCTCTCAACCAAGATCCATCCATCCATTTTCTGATCATCTTATCCTAACGAGCGTCGCACGGTGTGCTGGAGCCTATCCCAGCTGTCTTCGGTTAGTAGGCGGTGTACACCCTGAACTGGTTGCCAGCCAATCGCATCTCTCAACCAATATACTTCAAATTTGCCAGAAGCACAGAAAAATATAATAACGAATATATGGAATTGAAAAATGGCCTTACGCACCCAAAAGTTTTTGAAAAGGATTTGTCAATACGAACTGTGGAACTGTTGACAGTCTTACACAGCTAAGGGCAGAGCTACATGTCGTCTAGGGGGGCAATGGTCATCCCTATTGTACATCAAGTTGAACATTTTGATACCTGTGATTTTTCTGCTATTTTCACACAGGTTGAGTATTCTCAGAGCCCTTGTCCTCATCACTGTGCATCCACTTGAACTGCCCCCAATATAAATGATAATGACAGGAATTCATTCAAATAATTGATACAATGATTCAGAGAGATTGTCCCTATAGTCATATGAAAGAGCGCCGAACCTACCTGCATCTCAATCAAATGTACCAAAATTGCATTTCATCACCTTTGCCACAAGTTAGACATGGTTTTAGTCTAAAATTGAGTCTTGTTTTCTCAGCAAATTGGCTGGTGTGCCAAAGGAGTGTAATACAAAGCACCCTCTCTCCCCTGGAATGTCTAGCGACATGCAGCATGGTCTACCAAATTCACAACCATGCTAAACTAGACGAAAATGAAGATGTGCCCCTTTTTACTTTCTTTGACCACATTGTCAGGTCGAGAGTGTGAGAACTCCATGCGCTAGTATGCCCAATGAGGCGCAACGCTGTCCCAAACATGGACAACTAGACTTGCCCGGGCAGGAAAATGAAATTGCGGCCATTTTTATGGCGAGTGCACAGGACCTGTATTCGAAAATAAGACCCCATAAACTCCAAAGCCCAACGAACTCTTTAAGTTTGACAAATTTTTTTTTTTCCTTTTTTAAATGAACAAACAAACAAAATAATGGGGAATTGAATCAGGCCTTTCTCTGTGGAAATAGCACATTCTCCCACATGCCTGCGTGGGTATTCTCTGGGTACTCTGTTTTCCTCCCACATTCCAAAAACATGCATGTTAGCTTGATGGAACACTCTAAATTGTCAATAGTTGTGACTGTGAGTGTGAATAGTTTTTTGTCTATGTGTGCCCTGCAAGTGGCTGGCAATCGGTTCAGGGTGTCCCCCGCCTACTGCCCGAAGACGGCTCGGACAGGCTCCAGCATGCCCACGATCCTCGTGAGGATAAGCGGATTAGAAAATGGATAAATGGAGTAACTGTCATGTAATTTTCAGTTGACAGAAATAGGCAAAATGACTGCCTCCTGCGAGACCTAAAAACGGGTGGATTTTGCTGTTTAACTCATATTCCGCATACAGTGTTCATCAGAATGTTGTGTTTAGATGAATGGAGGCGCTTAGAACATGTTATTGTTAAGAAAATTCTTTAGTTGACCACCCTTTTAATGAACAATGCAGTATATATCCTGCCCAGAAGATACAATTTGAATTGAAAATATTCATGTTACAGTCACTGCGTTTGGATTCCAACCAGTTTAGCGTGTGCCTCCCCTACTGCTCGAATACAGCCGGGATAGGCTTCAGCACACCCACGACCCTCGACTGGAATGTTCAAGCCAAAAATCTCATCAAGGTTTCTTCTCCTTCACAGTTTTGCCTCCTCTTCAGCCCTCCACTTCTTCTCCCAGTAATGACAGCATTTTTATATCCTGGGACCCGATTGATGGTGCTGTCCAGTACACTGTGGCCCTGTACGAGGTTTTCTCCAACACAACCATGAAACACAACACCAGCAGCACAAACGTGGCACTCTCTGGACTGGAAGCTGGCTCACGCTACATGATCATGGGGTATGGCTGGGATGCTGAAGAACGAAAGGGAGAGGGAAGTTTGTACATCAACCAGACAACACGTAAGCAAGCACTTCCACATTTTACATTTGCTTAAAGCATTGAAGTCCAAACACTGTCCTCAAGGGCTGTTGTCCTGGCTGTTTTCCATTTCTCCCTGCTGCAACAAATTCAAATGATCAGGCTCATTATCAAGCTTCTTCAAAGCTTGCTGATGAGCTGATCATTTGAACCAGGGGTGGTGCAGCACAGAGAGATGGAAAGCAGGCATGGTGGTGAGCTTGAGGACCAGAGCTGGACATGGCTAGCTGAAAGAGTCTTGTAACAGAGATATGGCTTGCACAAGATTCTAAACTGATCTAATTTGAATACATTGCAAAACATCTTTACAGTAAATTGTTGTAAATTGATTATTTCAGTTTATGACAGAAAAAAAGAACTATGACAAGTTTCTCCTTCAGTAACCTATGTATTTATTGGCAATTGAAGTCCCAGGGACAGTTTTACACATACAGTGTAACCGGTTTATTATTGGATGTGTCCCCGTGTCTTGTCCTTGTGTATTAACAGGACCTCCGACGCCGGCTTCCGTTGAAGTCTCTGTGGTGATGATTGGCGACCGGGCTGTACTGTCTGTCTCATGGGAATTAAATCAGCAGGTTTATGGCAACATAGAATACTATGTGATGAGTGATCAGAGCCTCAGTTGTAACGCCACATCCGGCTCCTGCATCCTCTCACCAGTGGGCTGTGGAGAGGTGCACACTATCCAGATTGTCCCCTCCAATGAAGCGGGGCCCGGCTACCCTTCAAGTCCTGTTGAGTTCATCACCTGTGAGTATGACAACTTTGATTCCCACAGGACCATTTCTTCACCCTTGTTGCTGATATCCACAAAGACTTTAGATAGTAACACAAAAATTTCAATATTGTTCCATTTTTTTAAACTATGTATGATTGTTGGTGTCTGTCCCTCTCAGTCCCTTGCCCACCAAAATCTTTAGCTTTGGTGGAGTCAGTGGAAGGAAACTGCACTCTGTCCTGGGATATGGAGCCCCTTGCGGATAGCTACATGGGCTACATCAAGAGAGGTGACGGTAGTGAAGAGACATGCAACACTACCGGCAACAACTGCACCTTCCACTGCCAATGTGGCTACATGTTCCAGATGTATGTGTTTGCCTACAACTATGCCGGCTCCAGTCCTCAAGGACCTCATGTCAACCATACCACATGTAAGTATGTTTTTATTTGGACCTAATATACCTGTGTCTTAACTTATGTCTTCCATGTCTTTGTCAGTGCCCTGTTGTCCAGAGGGTGTATCTGTCTCCCTGGTGAGCACGGAAACTCTGGAGATCACATGGACAGCATCTCGTGGAACAGATCTGTATGAGACTCGAGCAGCGGATATTTCAGAAGTCATCCTGTGCAATGACACTTCACCAGTGTGCGCCCTCTCCGACCTGAGCTGTGACAGTGCCTACAGTGTGGTTGTGACACCCTGCAATGACATGAGTGGCTGTAATCTTGGATGCAAAGCTCACACCAAAGACACAGGTGAACCACGCACATGCACTAATATGAATCAAAGAATGAAGAAGAATATGACTCAATCACCAATGAAAATTGGTACACTACTTCAAGTTCATGTACTATTACCCATTTCCTGAAAACGAATGGTTATATTTTGAATGGTTCTTAGTTTCAGGAACTCTTCCTCTAAAATCTGGATCCAAAAATTTATTTTTACTATTGTTGTGTATCTGTTCTCCAATTAAGATTTTGTGTGTGTAGAACACAGGAATGTAAGTACTGAAGGCTTGATAAGACTGCAGGTTACCTCATCCTTCATAAAGTAGAGATAAAGCTTTTTAAAAAATGGCAGCCCAGGGGAATAAACTTTGGCCATCTATAACTATACATTCCTAGTTCAATTATTTGATGTTCCCTAAAATGTAGCGCTTATTGGTCCTTCTGAACTAAATAAAAGAAACACAAAAGGGGAAGAAAATAAATCAAAAGTACATTGTTCAATGTGTGTCACATTTAGAATACAATACTGTACATCTTTTGAGAAAGTCGGTTACAATGATCAACTATTCTCTTTTGTAAACAACCCAAAAGTGAAATAAAACACAAATGTATCAAACACATTTGTAAAATCAAACAAACAAACAAACAAAAAAAAAACATTTCTCATGATTTATAAGATAAATGGTATTATTCTGTTTCAGTGCTACTTTGATGCAGCATTGAGAAATTGATCAATGGAACTGGAACAGGAACATTTCACTGTTTCTTTCCTTGTTCGGGCTAAGATCTGCTGCTTTTCTCAAAGTCGGCAAAGTGGGCTGTGCAGTACTTGCATTGCTGTATGGATTGCCATGTTGGCGAATTATCAAGGCCATCTTTTCTCACATCACTGGCAAACTGAATGCAAATATTAGTTGTTGCAAATATGTTAAAATTTACATAAGACTAAATGCTCAACACCCCCCACAATGCCATGGGGTATTGACTTGCATGTTTATTTTTAGCATTTGACCAACATTGTTTCAATGCATTCAAAAATTAAGTCAAAGTCAGTCGTAATTTTGATAGTTTTATGAGGTGCATAATTTCCATTTGGCATTTTTTTTCCCCATAATGCCATGGCGTCTTGACTCCTGCATGCGCATAGTGTTGTGGTTCTCCAACGTTTTACACGAAGTAACACATCTAAAAGTGCTTTGCACTCCAAGTACCACCATATAATGCATTAACTAATTCGGCCTAAGTGGTCATCAAAAATAAGGCAGTGGCTTTATTCTTAAAAATTGTTTTAAATGTTTATTGTATCTAACTCTAATATCATACACTGTTTGAACTGGAACAATGCACTGAATGACAGAAGAAAAAATGTACTTAAAGAATGATTCGATTGAAAAGCAATACACAAAAATGATGTTAAAAAAGTGTACCGAAATGGTTGAAAACAAACAGTTTTAAAATATTAAATGCAAATGTATTGGACTCCAGAGTTAAACACAATTGAACTGTGCTTAACAAATTTAGTGTAGTGTCAATTAAAAACAAATTTAAACCCTTGTAACATGATTCTTCACTTACTATGAGAGCAGGGGTGTCAAACTCATTTTTGTCACAGGCCACATCGGAGTTATGGTTTCCATCGGAGGGCTGTTATACCTGTGAACCCGTCTAAATGTATGAGCGCCTTGTGTCATCACAACAAATGGATGGGCAACTAATTTTGAAATCAGACACCAGTAGATTATGTGTTTAGCTATTTTGAAATTAGTTTGAAAGGGGTGGGTGGTAACAAATCCCATCGAAATCTCAGTGTTAATGCCCCCGACATTTGCATACCGCACCCCCGGTCCGGCCCCTCGGTGGTGATTGGTTACCTGTTTTTTAAACTTGAACCACCAGTACGTTGGCGCCTTTTCTGTCTGGTCTACATCGAATTAACATGTTGCAGACTTTGCGGACGACAAATGTCGCCTGGGCGCGACGGGTGTTCTCAACTCGTCTTTTGTTGTTCAACCGCTGTTCCCAAATTATTCATTCCCCTTTTGTGACCGAGTTTCGCCCCCTCCCCTGTGATTGCCCACCTGCATTGACGTGCTAATTGTGGACTTCAACAGCCCTCCGGCCAGGTGGCCGGCGCCTATGTGCACAGGCATTTGGAGGTGCTGGATACGCACCCAAACGTTTAGCCCAAATTAAATGAAACTTTAAACATGATACAATTTTGCTCATAAATTCCTCTAACAACCTGTGAACCCGTCTAAATGTATGAGCGCCTTGTGTCATCACAACAAATGGATGGGCAACTAATTTTGAAATCAGACACCAGTAGATTATGTGTTAAGCTATTTTGAAATTAGTTTGAAAGGGGTGGGTGGTAACAAATCCCATCGAAATCTCAGTGTTAAAACTGAAGACATTTTGATCGAAACAACTGTTGTTGACACACCTGATGTGCCTTTTGCGGGCCACATAAAATGATGTCGTGGGCCGGTTCTGGCCCCCGGGCCCTGGGATTGACACCTGTGCACTCGCGGATACATTTGGCAGCATAGTGTTGGTTATCACTCAAAATATTTATCTTTTACTTTTTCCTGGCCAGCCCCCTGCATGCCCACGTATATCCAGCTTGATCCAAAAAACTCTTCCTGTGTCAGTGTAAGTTGGACAGCAAACAACCGTGCTGCCAATTACAGTGTGAGCGCAGTGGGAGAAGATGGCACACATACCTGCACTTCGAGTGGAAGTAGCTGTGACATCACAGGTCTGCCCTGTGGATCCATCTATGAGGTCACTGTCCTAGCAACAAGTGCTGCTGGACAGAGTTTATCCAGTTACTATGAAACACTAGAAACAGGTAAAGAATTGACACTTTGTGGCAGGATCATTGCTGCTCAATGCTGATTTGTCGTTCGTCACTCTACACATTTTCTCCTCCCACAGAACCCTGTTGTCCCCCCAGTCCCACTGTACACCAAGTCACTCAGGCAATGACCAATGTCTCATGGTCTCCCTCGAAAGGTGCTTATACATTTTTGACCTCGTTGACATCACCGCGTGGTCATGCAAGCTGCCACACCCAGGACTTCCACTGCCTCATGGGATGCATCACTTGTGGCACAAACTACACAGTCACCATGGAGGCTTTCAGCCACAGTGGACGCAGTGTCAACTGCACATACCAGGGCTTCTCATCCAGTGAGTCATTGCATTTCCAGACAGTTCTTTCACCTGAAATGCAGGTTCAAAGGTATGATGTAGACTGTACCGTCTGACTTTGGGTGAATAAAACAAGGTACAGCTTGTATTAGCCATAGGTTAGTCACAGGACCGACAGAGTCAGACAACCGTTCACACTTATATTCACACCCAAAATCAAATTTAGAGTTCTCCGTTAGCCCAGCAAACATGATTTTGGAGGAATCCAGGGTACAGGGTGCCTAATGTAGTACATTACTGCCTGAACAGCCTATTTTGTGCTGTTGACAATAAAAACATCTGGTAGCGTCAAAAGACACTTTCAGAAACCCAAGTTGTAGCCATTGCATGGAGTCTATGTTAATTAGCAACCTTTATTTATACACAGGCAGTGTAGCTATTTCCCAACAATTTTGGCTTTGTGACCTAGTGTGAGCTAAGCCTTCTTTTTTTTTAGTTGTGTTCAGAAAGGCACAGTTAACAATCAAGACTGAATTGACAATTTTAAGGTCAAAAAGATGTTTCTGACATCATTCATTCGTCTTTTTACTGACACATATATAACAAATTGATTTCTTAGATGAAAACATTTTTTTTCTTTCCATTAAATATCAGAATCACAATATGCTGGTCACTGCCTCATTGTCTCTGTCTGGCAGGTGCATGTTGTCCATCAGGCGTCAGGGTGTACAAGATGGCTGGAAACTCTTTGCGGCTGCACTGGCGCACCACTGGCGGCAACCACCGTTACATAGCCGAAATCATGGGCAGTGACAACTCCTACAACTGTACTACATCTGCGGGAGAGAGCAGCTGCGATATTGCAAACGTCCAATGCGGAGACATTTATCATATAGTGGTAGCTCCGTTGACACCAGAGGGCAGCAAAGTCTCATTTTGTGCTGAAAGGGTTTATTCAGGTATGGTGGCATGACGCTGTCCAAACTCTCGTCAATGTTATCGTTACCTTAAATTTAGAGCTTTGTGTCTAAAAGAGATGAAACATTTTTGGCTGATTTTATATTATTTTGCCTCTTACAGTCACTTGCACAGGAAGTGATGTCGGTACAGGTTAGTGTGTTTTGTAACTACATCAGGAATTGTAAAGTCTTCCACTAATCATATAATACATTCATCTTGGTTTTGCTATTTTATTTGTCTTCAAAAATGATGAGATATGATTGCATTTTAAAAAGAAAATCCAAATCAATAAATCTACTTTCTTGCAGTGATTTACAGAGGCAAAAGAAGTGTGGATCAGTAAGGTAAGTACTCCAAATATATAGTGCACATTAATTTGTAGGATGTTTGTAACATTAAAAAAAACAACTGGCACAGGTTTGGCATTTAAAATGGTGTTGTGTAATTTTGTAGCCACGGCCTGCTGTCATATTAGTAATTATCTCACGGTAACTCCTCCTCCTCCTCCTCCTCCTCATCATCATCATCCTCATCCTCATCCTCATCCTACTCCTCATCATTATCAATCAGCATCTTCCCTCCTCGTTTGGACACATAATATTCACCAGTTGTTTAGGCATCTTATCGTTTGTCCATGTTTAATTTTCGGTGTTGGTCTTTTTGATCGTTTCATGATGATTGTGTATCTGAAAAACATTCCATTATGGAATCGTAATACAACCAAGCACCCAACACTCATGCCCAATCGAGGACTTAATTATGATAAAGCACAAGTGGGTACAGTTGACCTGCTCTTACAGTAGCTTGCAGAGATATAATATGCATTGAGCCCTGAGTGCCTGCAATGTGATGGCCTCATTTGGAAAATTGTCACGAACAGTTTATATTTTGAGATGTATTCCTTAAAAGTCATTCCAATTGGAAAATAACACTTTTCTCTCATGTGTAATTGATATTATCTCATCTCCACTGCAGCCAAATCTCCTCAGAGCTCTCGCAGGACTCAGCCAAATGTATTATTGTGAGCGTAAAAATGAATGTCAGGGTAGTCACATTACATCTCCAGAAGATTTTGGCTACGTTTGATTTTCCAAGATCTTTTTCACAGTATTGGTTGGCTCAAGTGAATCAGACTGGAATACAGTACATCATTCTTGTAGTGAATTGCATTGCATCGTAATTGAAATGAATCTTGTTGCAACGCATCGGAGGAGCTTCAGAAGTATTTTGACTGTATCTGTATAATTGATGGAGATGCACATATGCCTAAAAGCTTGCCATTTGAAATCTCCCATTCAACCCTTTATATTCCAGGCCGAGCTGACGTTCAAATCCACAACCCTTGACGTGAGGCCAGGTGCACCACCACTCATTTGGGGTCCTCTGAACAAAAATATCCCTCTGTGTGCCACCACTTCAATACTTCTGCCACAAACTGAAAATATACAGTATATAGTATTTTCTAGGCCCCCTTTCAGTGAGCCCATCTCTTAAAATCATCATGACTTTTCTCCACCTCACGGTCCCCATGTTTGAAACGTCAATGATAACCACTTACTGTCACAACTGTGCTGTTCTTCTACACCGATCTCATGATTTTATACATTTGAAATTGAAAAAATAGAATTTGGCATCCTATCCATTCAGAGCCATATTTAGAGGAAATCTTACAGGTAGGAAGCCTCCAGAGTCTGAAAGTCAACGTTAATGAGTGCCTTTGTTACCATCAATATATTGTACACTCTTTTTATCGAGATGAATTTAACACTTCAAAATGTGTTATTTGGGTTTTGCACACTCAATGCACATTTATGTCTATAAAACAATTCCCGAGTATTTTGTTTATTGTTTGTTTATTTAAAAAAGGAAAAACTTAATCCCACACAGGTCAAAATTATGGCGATCAACATTTGTGTTTCTCTCGCTTTGTCTTTATTATTCTATATATTCGACAGAAAGACAAATACTGTAGATAGAAAGACAGACAGACAGATATTTCGATTTCCTGGATTTTTGTAGAAAATGGTCATGGATTGTGTGGAGGGGATCTGTCCATTTTCCTCATGGCCCTCCTTGGACACAAGTTCTATACTTTCTATACAAGGTGCTACAAAGACCCAACACCACGCCATCTTTTCTGCAGTTTATCACAACGCAATACAAATCGATTCAGGCTTCTGAGAGTTTCAGATTGCGTCAGGAAGCAAAGGAAAAATACAGACTCACGTTTATATCGGGATAATATGTTCATGAGAGGCGGACAGTAATGCCCCTTATGAAAAAATCAGAGCCAAAGGAAGGTTATTGCAATTCGATCTTGGCATGAGAAGTCCAGGACTGAAAAGTCCAGAGCTCTCCTGCTGTGCATAAATTTTGAGATAAGAGTTCCTCCTCAGGGGAAGGTGACCGCCACCAGGGAGTTTCCTGAGGTGGGGGATGCAAAAGAACACACTAGGGGGCTGTTTTCACTCAAGGGAGAAGAAGATACAAACTTCCTCCTTTATTTTAAGAGTGAGTTTAAACAGATGTTCAGGTGAGAGACTGGTACCAATAGTACTCATAGTAAGGCTAAATTCCTCAACAATTGTAATCTGATTTTCATCTAAGTCACATCAATAACTGACATACACTGCTAAGACTAAAACTGCACAAACAATCACATACTGTAAGCTATGTATTTAAAAAAAAAAAAATTGAGGGGATGCAGTCGTCCATAGAGCCGGGCGGAAAAAGCAAATAACAACTCCAGGAGCTAATGGAAGTCAGGATTCAGCACACCCACAGTCCAACCAATGGGAGAAAGATTGGCAGTGTTGGTTAAAGTTTCCTTGTAGGGACTTGTGCCTCACCTGCATCATGAAGAGTAAAAATAAACAATACCTGATAAAAGATCTCTCATTTTCTCTGGTCTTTTCTTTATAATTATTCAATTTTTGAATTCACTATTGCTAATAATCTCATTGTCAGAATTGCTGGATTTGCATACTTCCTGTTCAAATACACAGGCCAGATGCAAAATGCATCAGCAAGCAACCTCGCTCATTTCATATCTCACTAAATAGGTTGAGGAGGAGGGTGGTGATTTGCAAGTGCCTGTTCCTGTCTCCTGTTGCTACTCTCCTGAACACTGGTCAACTAAATACTTATACAGAAATCTCTGGCACAAGCTAAAATTTCTACTGACAAATCTATGATAAGTAAAACATTAAACAAGAATGGATGTCAGTGGAGAACAATGCAGTGGAAGCCATTGCTGTCCAGAAAAATATTTCTGTCGGTTTAAAGTTTGTAAAAGGGAGCCTGGATGCTTCACAGACAAAAAGCAAACTATTTTATTGACAGATTTATCAAAAATTGAGTTGTTTCGAAGGAGCTCACAATGTTTTACAGCAGGAATGTCCAGCTCCAAGCCTGGAGGGCGACTGTCCTGCCTGTTTTCCAGCTCTCCCAGCTACAACACACCTGATTCAGATGATCACCTCATCAACCAGCTCTGAAGAAGCAGAAAGATCCTGGTTATTTGAATCAGGTGTATTGCTCCTGGGAGAGCTGGAAAACAGGCCGGACAGCGGCCCTGGAGGACCGAGTTTTGGGCACCCCCGTTTTGCAGTATATGATTGGGGGGGAAGCCATGGTACACCAACATCAAAACCTTGTCCCATTGCTACCGAAAGGTGGAGGGGGCATCATGGTTTAGGACTGCTTTTCTACCTCAGGGCTTGGATGAATTGCTATCAATGAGGAAAATGAAATGAAAAATGAATTCCCAAGTGTATTAAGACATTTTCTTTAGAGAACTAAAGGCCATCTGCCTGTGAGTTGAAACTTACAGCAAATCAGTGATGCTGCAGGATAATGAGCCAAAGGACAGAAGTAAATCAACAATTGCATGGCTTCAACAGAAGAAATTATGCCATCTGGAATGGCCTAGTCAGACTGCTGAAATTCAACTGACTGAGATGCTGTGGCATGACCTCGAGAGAGTGATTAGCACCAGAAATATCTCAAATATGGCTTAAATGAAGCAGTTTTGTCAAGAGGAATGGTACAAAACCTCTGCAACTATAGGAAATATTTGGTTGGGGTTATTGCTGCCAAAGGAGGTTTTACCAGTAAGAATTAAACCCAAAGGAACAATACACTGGTACATAGTGCTTAAATGTTGTGTTCGGTTAAAACATGAAAACATGTACAATTTTTTTGTGTGACGTTTAGCCATCTGCACTGGCAGCAGTCACCAGCTCCTGGCAAGGATTTTCATGAGCTTTATCAGAGCAGTATTGAAACCTCCAACACAGCAGAGGACTCCAGTGGCTTTGCTCGCGACTAGCAGCTGCGTGTGAACCTTGGGAGACAGCTAATGTTTCCGGAGCACATTGCCACATCTGCACTACTTGTTCGGCCTAAGTCAAAAGTGTTAGTTTTGACTGGATTGAGAAAGGACCACAAGTAGGAACAGGTGTACTCAAAGTTTGTCAAGTCCAGTAGGGAAAATTGATGGCGAGCCCGACGCGAGCCAATTGAAAGTGGTATTCCCAGTGCAGTCCCTGCACCGAGTTCTCTGCCTCCTTGGTATCAGAGGTGGGCAGGAGTGTAAACCATAAACATTAGCAAGGCCACCAAGGAGGCCTCCAAATGGTTGTGGATAGAGAAGTGTGATCCATGGTGTAGCATGCAGCTTGTTCGCAAGCCATGGTCTGACCATCCCCGGCTTTTTTTTTTTTTTTTAAGAATCTGTAATCTATTATGAGCAGAAAAACTCACCTATTCATGATTTTCTGTTATGTGGGGAAAATGTGAAAACATACTTTTATTCCTTATGTTTTTGCGGCAAAATTCTGTCTACATTCCAAGCTCATTTGGTCACCGCCTCGGAATACAGTTGTATGTTAAACTTACTAAAAACGAACATGTAGTTTCAAAAAGCACAACAATAAAGACAGTTATTTCATGTGTACTTCATGTTAAACAATGAGCTAGGAGCCGCAGTGTCCAGCATGGTTTTCATAAGACATGTTTCGGTTAACTTAATTCGCAGGAACACAAAAAAGGTTAATTGCAAAATACATGCACCCGGCTACCGTGCATGTATTGTAATTGATATAGGTATTATTAAAGTTGATGACTCTGTTGTGTTTCTTCGGGGAATACAGTATTCCTGAATACTGTAAGTATTAAGTACAGTATTCCGAATACTGTACTTACAATTCATAGCCAAAACATGCCTTACATTTTATTTTGATTTCATAAAATCTGAGAGGGCTGGTCAGAAACTGGAGATGGAGCGCATGTGGTGCTGGCCATACTTTGCCCCACATGTGATGTAAGTGTTTAAGTTCACCCATGAGGTCAGGAGTCATGCAAAAAAAGAGCACCAAATGACAAACTCAGGTGCTCAAGTGGTAACCACCCCAAAGTTTTGTTTGTTGTTTTTTAATGTGAACGCCTCTTTATGCTCACAGTTTTAACAAATATTAAGATTTTTTTAGGGGGGAGGGGTGTTTGCAATCCATTTTGAAAGTTGCAAAAAATATTAAAATATGAGATGGTGTCAAATATCCGTACATCCATTTTCGGGCGAGGGGGCGCTTCTACTTCAGGCAGAAGGTAGACTACACCCTGAACTGGTCGCCAGTCAGTTGGAGGGCACATATGGAGACAAACAGCCATTCATGCACATGCGTACTGGAACCACTGCCCCGCTGCCCGCACACAAGTCAGGTGAGTGTACCACTACACAATTAGCATATACATGTAAAATATCATATTTTAATCATAAAACAATTCATTTCGTTGTTGATTTAACCATGTTTTTGGTTTAAGCATGCAACATTTACAACTATTTCTATTATGTACAAAAAATCAATTATTATTAGGGTCACGGAATGAAAAATAAAAGTGAATGAATAGATGAAAAAAATAGTTTTAAATGGGTACAACAAATATGACAGAAGTCTTGTTAATGCAGACTGTGAGATTTATTTTTACCAATCACTGGTGTATCCTGGATGTGCCTTTTGCTATTGGCTGACGAAAATGGATCGTTGGATGGATTTTCCCCCACTCTAGCGTCCTCTTAGGTGGTACATGTTCATAGATGGTGACACGAAAATCAAAATTTACTGATCACACATAGCTGTCAAATATTAGATTTTGAAATTATTTTTCTTGCTTGAAGACCAAAACAAACAACAAAAAAACAGTTGATCTAAAACTCAACATCGCCATCTAGCGTTAGGAGTGTCAATCACAATTTCTAACTCGGTCAATACAGCTGGAAGTAAAACGACTAAACGGCGGGGGACAAAATGAATCCCATTTTCAAACCGTCGCTTCATAGGCAGAGACATGACTTTGTCGTTGACTTTGTCAGGAAGAATAACCCCAAAAAGGTACGATTTCATCCTTTTGCCCAGCTGATCAAGCACCTGCTTGCAATGAACTCTAGTAAGGTGAACTTCTGGGGGAGCATGGTTTCGTCCCTATCGTCGAATTTCTACGATAACAACCCGCAGCCTATCGACATTACCGAATCGTTTTAGACATTTTACCTTTTGTGTAGGTGGTGGATTTGGGTTGCGCTGAGTGCAGCCTCCTACAAAAACTTCGGTTTTACCGTCACATTGAATTGTTGGCCGGCGTTGACATTAATGGCGCCAAGCTGAGCAAAAAGAAGTAAGTGTGCCTGCGACATAAACACAGTATTCCTCAACCGATTTCCATGGAGGTTTAGTAAGTATGTCCTTGCTATGTATTTCAATAGACCAGAGCAAATATTAAAACAAGCCTGATCACTGCATACTATAACAATAAACACAATATGTGCTTGGTTAGCCCATTTGGCTCCCAGGCTAGAGGTTCCGGGTTCAAATCTCAAGGTCAGCCTGCCCTGTGTAGAGTTTGCATGTTCTCCGGCTTCCTCTCATTCCAGGAAAATGTATCCTCTCATGGACAATGCTTAGCCACTGACCAATGACCTTGTGTTCACAGCTGCATTTAAGATGATTCAACTTTTGAATAACGTTTTGTGATGGCAGATACAGTGTCACAAGTCATATGCTGTCAGTATAAACACTTGCATTCAAATTTGAATCAGTTTTTCTGATGCCAACAATGGCCTCCCACAGGCATGGACTGGCTCCTATAGCGACTGATTATCTGCAGCCACCTCTTCATCAATTGTGTGTGCAGCTGTTCCAGGGATCTGTCACACAAAAAGATGCTCGCTTCAGAGGATTCGACTTGGTGACCAGTATTGAGCTGTAACTTTTTTTTTTTTTTTTTAAATTTTGGTCATTTAGATCTACCAATTTGTGTGTCTTGTTTGTTTACATCATGTAATTGCTTTTTTTTTTAATCCCCTCCCTTCCTTGGGTGTTGTCAGCATTGAGCATCTCCCTCTTGACGATTTGTACCAGTTTTCTGAGGTGGTCTTTGGATACATGGCTCCACAAATGGTGATCATCACAACCCCAAATTCAGAGTTCAACAGGCTTTTTCCAGGAATGTCTGGTTTCAGGCACAGTGACCACAAGTTTGAGTGGACCAGAGTGGAGTTCCAATCCTGGTATGTTGTTGTTGTTGTTGTTTTTTTTTTTTTTTCTTCATTATTATAAATACATCCATGTCCTGCTAATCAAGTGTTTTTCATTTTAGGGTGTGTAGAATGTGAGAGAAGAAAATGTTTTTTCTTCCAAATTCATTTCATCCATCCATTCATGTCACGGGTGAGCTGCAGCAGATGCCTGCTGTGAGAATTGGGGTAAACTCTGGACTGGTTTCCAGTCAATTACAGGGCGCGTATAGACAACATTCATATCAATGGACAATTTAATAGGGTCCTAATGAAATTGATTTTTTTAGGCTGATTCCAATATTTGGGAGAATAAATTTCTATTGGCCGGGCCCGACACTTGAGAGTCTTCACTAAACCTAGGATGGATGACTTCGTATTGTGGGTAGAAGCTTAAGTGCCTGGAGAAAACCCACACTAGCGCGTGGAGAACTGCAAACTCCACAGGAAAATGCCTGTGCCAGGATTTAAACACTAAACTTTAGAAATGTTGAGCAATGCGCTAACCTGTAATTAAATTGTGAGAATGTGCTCTGAAGCTATTTTGGGTTAGCAGCTGAGTGAGTACTGGAGCTCAAATAGACTCAACAGTTAATATTTGACGTCATTCTGTGGACTATGGCATGTATGAAATGAGTTCATTTCAGCCATCTTTTTTTTTTCCCTATTCGGAAACCGGGATGTGTGTACTCGGGTAGGGTGTTTACTTGATGTGGACAACATGCCCTGCGACTAATTGAGATGTCTGAGAGTACTCTTTGAAGAAAAATACTAATTTTATTGCAAGATTGAATGGGCGATAAAAGCTGAAATCAGAGTTTGTTTCCAGGTCCCGGAATGTATGTTTGGAATATGGCTATAATGCAGAGTTCACCGGTGTGGGACAAGCTCCCCAAGGCCACGAGGAGAGTATCGGCTTTTGCACCCAGATTGGTGTGTTTCACAGGCTGCCCATGAACAGAGATGGCCACATGTTAGCTGACAATGCAGAAGATCATTTCCCGTACACGCTGGTAAGTAGACTTACAAGGCAGCAGCATGGCCATGGACAGTTTAGTCATACAATTTTGTTGACTGTTTCGAGTTGTAAAACACAATATGAATGAGCTGTGCAACTCTTGAAAATGTGTTTCCCGATTAGCTTTATAGTGTAACTTATCCCAGCCTACGTGACCACAATATCCTGCGGAAGACCCTGGTTAGTGAGTTGCTGTATTGGGCCGAAAAGATGAAAAATGAATGGCTGGAAAGCCTGACAGGTAAGAGTCACTGTTTGAAACTGTGCCAGGTTGAGGACAGATGGGTTCAAGTCCCAACCATGATCTTCAGACATTGCTTTGGAGTATTTTTAATGTGACCCTCACACCATTGTTCATAAGGCATTCAAAGCTTTCCGGCAGGCAGAACGACAATATGTATTTCTTCTTTGATGCTGGATAGGTGGCTAATAGCAATTTTGCTAGCAGGTTTTATTGAATTTTTCATAGACTTGAGCACATGAACAACTTCTCAGTACAGTATCTTTTTTTATTTAATGTGAAAACTAATCAAACCCAAGGGAAACAGGAAGAGGAACGTCCAGTGGAGGAGGACAAGCGAGAAGCAGGAGTGTATGGAGAGATCTGCTGGACAAATAGTCAAGAGCTGCAGTGTCACACATTGCATAGGTGTGTATTCAAATTACAAAGCAGGGTTGTACTTACTGTAGGGGGGGGGGGAGAGAGAGATCATGCACAGTCTAATACACACAAACCTGATTCCAATGAAGTTGGTCTGTTGTGTTCAACATAAAAAAACTGAATACAATGATTTGCAAATCATGTATATTTAATGGAATGCACTACAAAGACAGGGCGGCACGGTTGGCGATTGGATAGCACACGTTGCCTCACGGTGCAGAGGTACAGGGTTCCGATTGTGTGCTTGCATGTTTCTCCCCTGCGTGGGTTTTCTCCAGGTACTCCCGTCTCCTCCCACATTCCAAAAACATGCATGGCAGGTTAATTGAACTCGCTCTCACAGGTGTCAAACTCAAGACCCGGGGGCCAGATCTGGTCCACCACATCATTTTACTGTCTGTGGCTCGCAAAAGCAAATAAAGCAGGTCAACTTCCATGAGCCTCGCTAAAATCAAAAGTGAAATTTCAAATTGTGAAATGTAATCAACAATAATGCTTGTGGAGGCTCTCAGTCGTACAGGAAAGTTCCATCGTAGAAAGGGTTCTGTCAGTCGTCATCTGTACCTGTGGACAAAACAAAAAAGGACGTTTCGCTTCTCTCACAGAAGCTTCGTCAGCGGTAGACAACCCTGAAGTCTCCGTGAAGACTCCGGGAAATTGCTCTGCGCTAAAAAGCTGAGCGTGGCCTATTTGAGGACTGGGTGGGGATGGTTAGTCACGCCCCTATGGTGAAGAGGCCCATTGATTTCTAAATTCCCTAT
>NW_017805072.1:644638-654854 GCF_001891065.2 Hippocampus comes | reverse complement strand
AATTGAAGATGAACAAGTAAAAATCCTAGGAACAGAAAAGAGATGGTTTGAAAGGGGAGTAAAGGAAGCGATTTTTGTTAAAAAGGAGGTATCAGATTTAACCTGTCTCCTATTTACAATAACTTGTTGACCACCAAGGGACATAGACATGCTGATCAGGCCAAATGAAAGTAGCTATTCAGCCCTAGCCCAAACAATAGGCCTAATCAAGACCCAACGATAGGGAATTTAGAAATCAATGGGCCTCTTCACCATAGGGGCGTGACTAACCATCCCCACCCAGTCCTCAAATAGGGCCACGCTCAGCTTTTTAGCGCAGAGCAATTTCCCGGAGTCTTTACGGAGACTTCAGGGTTGTCTACCGCTGACGAAGCTTCTGTGAGAGAAGCGAAACGTCCTTTTTTGTTTTTTTTGTTTTTGTTTTTTGTTTTTTACCCACAGGTACAGATGACGACTGACAGAACCCTTTCTACGATGAATCAACAATAATGTTGAGATGTTGCAAGCATTTTCTCCTTACATTATCACAGTAACTTGAACAACAGTTCAACAAACTACTATCCTTGGCTTTTGATTTCAAAACTAGTAATCCATTAATCGTGTACTGTACTGTATATGTAATAATACAAGGAGGTGATTAAACATTTATAGGGTTTCACAGTCATGATGGCCATCCAAGGGAAACTCTGACAATGTCAGAACAATGTGGCCCGCGACAAAAATGAGTTTGACGCTCCTGCTCTGTGTTGTCTCTAAGTGTGATGGTGAGCGTCTGTTCAACAGTCCAGGGTCTCCGTTTTCGTATTTTATGCTTCATAATGCGACACACATTTTCAACGGCAGACAGGTCTGGACTGCAGGCAGGCCAGTCTAGTCCTCGCATTCTTTTACGACAAAGCCAGGCTGTTTTAACACATGCAGAATGTGGTTTGGCGTCCATAAAAAAGACGCTGCTTGAATGGCAGCATATGTTTCTCCAAAACCTGGATGTACCTTTCGGCGTGAGTGGTGCCTTCACAGATGTGTAAGTTACCCATGCCATGGACACTAACACAGCTCCATAACATCACAGATGCTGGCTTTTGAACTTTGCCTTCCTCAACAGTCGGCTAGTTCCTAATAAATGACTTTTGCTTTGCATAGTAGACTTTTAAGTTGCACTTGGATGTCATGCCGAACCGCATTTACTGACATTGTTTTTCTGAAGTGTCCTTAAACCCATGTGATGATATCCTTTACACAGTGATGTGTTTTTTTTATGCAATATCGGCCTGAGGGATTGAAGGTCACGGGCATTCAATGTTGCTTTTCGGCCTTGCTGCTTGCATGCAATGATTTCTTCAGATTCTCGGAACCTTTTGACGATATTTTGGATGATGAAATCTCTAAATTCCTTGCAGTCGTTTGTTGAGGAACAGTGTCCCGAAACTGTTCAACTGTTTCCTTACGCGGTTGTTCACAAAGAGACGAACCCCGGCTCAACTTTGCCTGTGACTGACTACCCAAATCAGGGACCATGCTTTTATAGCCGAGCATGGCACCCGCTTGTTCCCAATTAGCCCGTTGACCTGTGGGATGTACCAAACAGGTGTTTGATGAGCATTCCTCAACTTTCTCTGTCTTTTTTACCACCTATGCCACCTTCTTTGGAATGTGTTGCGGCGATAAAATTCAAAGTTAATGATGATTTACGAAAAATAATAACGTTTATCAGTTTGAAGTATCTTGTCTTTGTCGTGTATTCAATTAAATATAAGTTGAACATGATTTGCACATCATTGTATTCTCTCTCTCTCTCTCTGTATGGACATTGTTTTTCCGTCAAAATTAATATTTTGCGCCTTATGAGTACATATTGAAGAGCAAAACGAAGACTGTGTGTGTATTTATATTTTTTAAAAGCCCCCCCCTTATGTTGAACTGTTTGTTTGGTCTCTATCAAATTAAGCATTGCTGTATGTTCTCGCTGCCTCAGGCATGTGTCAGTTCCCCTGCGCTTGCTGTGGAATTACTGCCCCAAGTTACAGGAGCTCAGTGGAAGTCTGGGAAATCTGAGTCAACTAATTATGGATGATCCCCAAATTAAAATGAATCAGCCACGCTCTGCTTTAATTTTCTGCATTCTGGAACAAGGTACCCTTGCCCTCTGTCTGCAGCTTTAAATTGCAATTCACCTTTCACCCTGAAGATGGTCATACATTTTTTTTTCATTAGTAAGTGAGAGCCAATGGTACATGAGTTGTTCTCACTGCGTTTATAGACCTCGGCGATGAAGTTCCAAATGATCTGATGGATAGCGGCTATGCAGAGAGCAGCCACGTGGAAGAGGAACACTGGGAGACTGATTGATAGTGTCCACTCAGTTTGGGAGTAAAACTTTGGTTTCATGATGTTAACGGATTTCCATTTCAGATAAGGGAGACCGTGTGTTGAAAAGGAAGTGCAACAATAAAAAAGAAAATAAAAACGAGCATGTGTTTGAGTAACTTGATTTGATTTTATTCAACAGTGTATGGTACATGTCAATCCAGCACAGTTTAAGGAAGCAAAAATGATCTGAAGGGAAACGGTAACCACTGGAGTGTAAACGGCACAGTACATCACTTTACATAAAAATACAAGTAGCACTTTGATATAGACAACAGCTTCACAGAAGAGAGGAAGCAACCATGTTTGTCGCAACATGTTAGTTACCCATGTGACGTAACCCGTGGCATACATGTAAAAAATAAAAAGTACTTGAGAAACTGACTCTAAACAGATATTTGGCAGCACTTAAACTATATTCAACACCGTTTCGGGAGTCGAGAACACATTTCGTAATACAATAACACAACATAGCAAAAATGGCACAATGTCGATGGTGAATACACCGAACTGTGATATCTTGGCATTTGCAACATGACATTTATATCATGTTGAAAATACGATAGGAAAATATGTTTCAAATATCCTTGATTTTGTGAAGACTCCTCCTTTGGACTGATCCTTCAGTGGGGTCACATTTGGAAGAAGGTGCACAAAATCAAATCGGAAAAGTAATTTGCAAATAAATATGATAACAGGACTTTTGTGCAAATCACGAATGCTCAATAGCTGCACATACTGTAAACACCACACTTGGATGTGACTTCGATGGGAAGTCCTTTTTTTTTCCACTAGCAGAGTTGGTATTTGTACAATTCATAGGCTTGATAACATCACAAGGAATAGGAGCGAGTTGAATGTAGAGGAGTAATTAACTGCAACCAACAGCACATTTTTGATACCTGACGTGAATTTTGATTCTCAGGTTCCCACAATCTTAATGACTGCCACAACGAACATATTTTTCTGCATCTTTCAACAATTCATGACATCGACACCTTTTATGTTCTTCATATAGAGGCGCCTTTGCTTTAAGACACAATACTATAAAATTCCTAATAGAAAAGCTCACCCTTGGTTACCGTTTTAGAAACACTTGAGTGTTTAGTTCATTGTAACTACAGATACAACAACCAAGTATTTGATTCAATGTATGACTTTTCCCCAAATTAAATGTGAAAGAGGTAAAGATTTATTTGGTGTCAAAGCTTAGGACACATAAAAACCTGGCAGGCATGTACATTTTTGGTACTTACCACATCTGATTTCAGATTACTGGCTGCCATCTTTTTTTGGGGGGGGGGGTGTGATTCTTGAAATCCAAAAATTCCTACATGAGTCAAGTTTGGGCCTTTTCAATTCAATTTCAATAATTTCATATACACCACAACACCCTATATTCCTTCAATAATACAATGTGTACTACTTGTGTGTTAAGCATATTGTTGATGTGGTTCAGGGTATTCTGTTCAATCCACTGCTGTCAATTTTATATAGTGCCAGGGCCGTGAAAGTCAGTATCTCAGACGTTAGCCTATGTCCTAATGATCATCCTTTCTTATTATCGCCTTGCAGTTGAGAGATGCAAAAGTAAAACAACACCCATTCATATTTGAAACTAGTGCGCTTTACAAATGATCATTGGCACTTGTCTATTGCTTTAACCCTTGAGACAAAAAAAATATTTGACATATACTACATAGAGAACCCTATAATTGGCAACATGGCTGTTAAGTTCTGTTAAAAAAAAAGTCAAAAGTAACACTGGTTTTGTTGACGTTTTGAAATAAACCCATCAAAAGTGTTTTATTTAGCAACCAACGCGCTCAGCGGCTCACATTTGCCTGCCTCCTCCAGAATGATATTGGAATGTGCTCTACGATGTACCTTGAAAATGACCAAAGAAGAATATTTTCAGCCAGGTTGCATGTTGCCTCGAGGTTTCTGTCGTTGTGGCCAGAGATGTGCAGTTTGCTGCGGACAGGGCAAATTAGTACTAGATCCCAGCTTATTATTATTATTGTAAATACAATTCAAAGTTCAAGTCAGGCACCTTCTCCTTATTGTAAAATATTATTCTGTCCTCTTTAAGTCTTTACAACAAACACCTCTCAGCAGCTTCAATTCAAATCTATTCAACAGAACATTAAAATGAAGTAAAAAAAATTTAAAATTACGACATAATTAAAAGGAATGTATCGAAAATGTTATCTTTCTACTGCAACCTATTCTCCAACCTAAAGACTGTTTTTTAAATTTTTTTTCCCCCCCGAGTTCACATTGTTCCATGGAGTGTGCTTCCAAAATTAGATGATCACTTTTGGGAAATGTGTGGATGGTATCAACACAGGCAGCCCTTCAAAATAATAACGATAACAATAAAACGATAAAAGAGACAAAAAAAAAAGAACTTTTTCAGTCCCATCAATGTGACACAACTGGACACATTAACTCCATATTAAAGTGGTGTCCGAAAAGCAAGTGTTCACTTGTAGGTGAGAAACACACAGAGGCGCCATTGTGACATCTGTCATTCATCGCGCATCAAATCCAAGACTGCGGATCATGAATATGTGACTTGTGGCAGAAAGAAGACAAGAAATGGTCACAACCCTGCATCCATTTTTCTCTTTTTTTGGGGGGAAGGCATAATCCACTTCAACGCTTAATCACCACTTGCTCGTATGCTCCAGCACCAACCCTGAAATGTGATAAGAGTCACAAAATAAAACATATTAGGTAAGACCAAGTAGAATCTTGTTACTTAGAAGCATGCCTTGCCCATGCACCCCCCCCAACATACTCCATGACAGCCCTGTTTTTTTTATTTTTTTATGTGCAGCAACGCTTAAAAAGCTGCTTAGTTGGAAGAAAGTTATGATCGTGCATGCCCCAAATCCTCACATTTTAATTCAAACTTAAAATAAATTAACTCTGATTGAAGTTGATTCCCCTCAAGCTTGGCTTACTCTTTTTTAACTTTTTCCAGGGAAATTGAGGAAAATTGAGCAATTTTCCTCAATTTCCCTGGTGTCAATTGGTGGGAAGAGTTTCTCGCGTCGCACCTGCGGGTGAACATCATCAGGGTATTTTGATGCGGCAGACATGGGAGAAAGATGGCGAGAAAGAGTCGATTGGTAGTTGCTGTTGCTTGCTCGTTTATTCGTTGTCGTGTTTTTTTTTTTTTTTTTTGAGGCATGGGACACACTTTTGCGGCGTGTTAACTATCGTAGCTCACGTGTACCGTTTTAAAATGCTTCTCTGAGGCCTTCAGATTCCCATTGTTTGCCATTACCCTCAGTGAATTGTACACTTACTTTTTAACACAGCCACCTGCCTGGCATCCCGTCCTGCTAATAGAAACGTGTCGCAGGCTATGACTCAAATCTTCGTTGACAGAAATGTTGAAATTTAATATTTATTCTACACATTTTTACAGCATTGGAAAACGTTAAGAATGTTTGTATCATGTTTGTCTTCCTACAGAAACCATATTAAAACAAAAAATATATTTCCCTCCCCTTGCTTTTTCCATTTTCAAACATTTTTGAAAAAGCTCCAAGTACCCTCTACAGTGCCGCTAAAGAGCCGCAGGTTGCCGACCCCCGGAGTAGACAAAGCTGTTCAAAGGACTGGAGCGTGCTACACTCCATGTACAGTATTTTTCAGATTATTTAGGGTATTAAAACAAAAACAAACACGGACGGTAATGCGTCGCGTGTTTTTTGTCGCATAGCGTGCATCATGCAGACTGGTCTGCAAAATGGCACCTGTCGAGTGAGTTGGCCAGGCTCTTTTTATATATGGCAATGCTCTGATGTTATTCAATCTGCTACCTGGTGGCAGCTGTGTGGCATAAGAATGCTAAATGAAACCGTTTGCCCATCAAATCTTGCTTTGTCTGTGTGCTGTCGGTGACCACTTGTGTGTCAAACGATGACAGACACGATATAAGAAAAATGGCACGATAGAAAAAGTCTTCACGATATCGGTCATCATGTTTCCCAGGTATAGTTCTAGTAATTCATTTATTTGGTCTATATTTATTACAGAAGGTCCACAAGCTGACCTTAACCCAGTGCATTGGAATTATGCGATAGCAACAATGCAATTAACAGCATGCCTAGTACCATTCGAAAACTACTGGTATTTTTAATTTGACTTTTTGTTAAATTATATATATTTTTTTAAAAAGGTAGAGGGATGAAAAAGCACAACACCGTACTTAGACCAAACTCACAGTAGCGCTATGAGCAGCCTCGCTCCCCGTCTTGGCAAACAATGAACTTAGACAAAAAAAATTATGAACTATAAAGTGACCTAGTTGATTTGAAAATTTGTGAGCTGAACTTTGAAATAGTTCGCGTAGAAACTTTCCCGACACTGCACCTGAGATTTACTGACCAATTTGGAGTGTAATATGACTTTTTCCCACAGTTAGATAGGATAGCCTGCGATTGGCTGGCAACTGGTTCAGGGTGTCCCCCGCCTACTGCCCGAAGACGGCTGCCCGCGACCCTTGTGAGGATAAAGCGGACTGGAAAATGGATGGATGGATGGATAGATAGGATAGCCTCTGTCTATCATGACCCAGAACAGGACAAGTGGCATACAAGGTTAGGCTAACCCAGAGGTGTCAAACTCAGGTCCTGGAGGGCCGCTGTCCTGCATGTTTTCGAAGTCTGCCTGTTGCAATACACCTGATTCAAATGATCAAATCATCAGTAAGCTCTGCAGAAGCCTGACATTGAACCTCTTCATTTGAATCAGGTGTGTTGCAACCTGAACCCAAACACTAAAACGGATGGAGGGGAGTAACTTAAGGTTTTATGATAGTTACAGTTTCAACGTCTTCAGAAATTCAGCTGTAGTTTTTTTGCACAAATAGAGAATAAATTTGAATTCATGAAACTTAAATGAGCAACCAAAGAATAGTTCATGGCTGACCTGGTAGGAAGATGATGGCTTCCAAGAGCTGTACTTCCTCCAGGCCCCACAAACAGACGTAAGCCCTCTTCTGAAAACAGGCAAGCCACGGCAGAAAATTCGAACTATTCAATGCTGCAAATTATTAACAAATAACCTAATTTTAAATTGCTCAAAAGAATGCCATGTACCGTATTGGCCCGAATATAAGACGGCCCTGATTATAAGACGACCCCCTCTTTTTCAAGACTCAAGTTTGAAAAAAATACTTTTTGAACACCAAATTAATTTTTATACAGAAAATAATTACAGTACATCTGAAACAAATGATTATAACAATATATTTGAGAGAAAAAGCATGTTATTTTGCCTCATTCAAATCTAAAGTGCAATCACATTCATAAATGAATGGCTTCTGGTTTTTGAAATGTAAATTACATCATAACTTCTCCTCAGCTGTTGGTTAACCTGGCCGATCGTCGACCCACTTTTCTCCAGAATTTCACTACGTTTCTCCATTTTCTGTAATCTCTTCTATTATTTTCTTCTCTTTTCCTTCTTACCGCTATTTTTTTATTTTTCTTCTTTGTGCAACCGCTATTTTTATTTTTATTCTTCGTGGCAGGGGTTAACTTTGGCCTGGGGAGTCAAGTTCAGCATTCGCTTCATTGATATCTGGCCCCATCTAGCGTCGTGAATGGGTATAATGTCTACAACCCCAATATAAGACGACCCCCACTTTTTCAGTCTTATTTCAATGCAAAAAACACCGTCTTATATTCGGGCCAATACGGTATTATTTTCCAAGTGTTTGTGGTTGTTACGTATTGATGCAAACATCTGTCCATACATACTGGGAGAGTGTAACACAAAAAACAGAAAAAGAGTGCAATATTGTGTCTGCGTATGTGCGTGTGTTACCTTCTGCACTAGAATCTAAAAGGTTGGGTGTGAAGTCTTGGCTTTGGAGGATTTTTTCCACCACGTCGTCAGCATCCACTCGAGTATCGTCCATTCTCTTTAGCTGAGACTCCATCGAGTCCTGCTTGACTGGATGCCTGAGCACAGGATATGTGGAACTCATTTTCTGCCCCTTAAACACATGAAGTGCATTTGAAGGTTGCTTCCAAAGAAATGGTTATTTTTATTCTTCCAATAAAACATTTCACCAAGCTGTCATTGTGACTTATTTCATCTGTTTGGCAGTCAATGCTATTTTTGGCATGAAACAGTGTTGCCGAGACTGCATGTCATCTTCTCAAGAAAGTAAATCACTTCCTGATATAGGCTGTCTTCAGTTTAGTACAAAGTACATTTGGGCAGCAAAGGGGGCTGTGAGGTTGTCGGTGTGCTACTGCATGATTATGACATATGATGCTATTTTAAGGCCGGTGTGCCCAACCAGCCTTCAGATTGGGGCATCACCATTTTTCGACCTGAGTCATGCTGCCCCAAATGTATGTTTGTATATTGCACGTAATCGGGAGGAATCCAACTTGACCTCCAAAATCAGAAGACCACAAAAACATCACGTTTGATCAACCATTAAACATTGCATCATCAAGAGAGCAGCCATTTTCAACATTTAGGTGAGTCGTCAATTTTTAAAATCAATCCCACACGTGCTATAGATCTTAAAATTAACACCCACACGTGGTATACTGTAGATAGAACAAACCTGGTTGTTAGGACCTTTTTGGGGGTGTGAGGATCCCACTTGACAACAGTGATATACAAACACACAGCAGAGGAGGCATGACACATGCTAGAGTCTCTCAACACAAAAGTTGTGTGTTCAATCCTCTCCCCTTGTGACCATGTCAAAGAAGATGCGAGAGTGTTCGCTCGACAAATGAAAGTCTATTTTCCATTTTCTTAGCTATTAGTATCACATTGAAATGAAGACAGTAAAATTCAATGAAACTGTTTAATGAACAGTTGCTAGTAATTGTTACTTGAGTAACTGTATTGAAATAATTTTAATTATATGCAAGTAAGATTTACTCAAGAGCTCTCGTTGTGAGGTGCTTGTGAAACTGCTCGTGCGCTGCACTCGCTCACATCATGTGTATTCCCTGGGGGCTCACCTGTTGAGACGCTCACAGGATGAGGCTCTTTGGACTGGTGAGTCCACAGAGTCGGTAGAGTTGGTGGCGGAAAGTGGATGTTCGGGCAGAGCAGGACACGTTCTGGACTCTCTGTCTCTTTCCTCACTTGGTTCTGGGATGCTGCCGATGCCAGTTGAGGTGCTTCCCACTGAATGGTTCCTACGATGACTGAAGTCCGACATGCTCGATGAGCGGGAATGGCCTGTACTGTAGCCTGAAATGGAATGGGAACGATGTTGTGATGGCGGAAGAACAATCTCCTCCACTTTGACATCATTGCTCTTCATGAGAAAGGAACCATATTTGGCTACTTCCGGGAGAGTTCCAAATGAACCCACCATATGTTACTATGCAAAACCAAACCAGCCAATCCACTTAGAATAATAAAATTGTGTGTGTGTGTGTGTGTGTGTATGTATATATATATATATATATATAATTCCCGGAATTCTATGAAAAGGAATTTCCTTCACCCGGAACAAAAACCTATGCATTAACATTTTGACTACGATATTACATGTTACCGGAATTTACGTAAGCGGAAATTCCACTACCCTAACCCGGATTGAGACGTCATGCTGCAGGAGCTTAAATACACGCAACGCCCACCCGATGCTACGGAAAGACACGACTTCTGAGACACATTTTCACTTCGCGTTTTTCGATCATCAGATTCGAAACAACGACGTGTGAGTGAGTTTTTATTGGCGTGCGTTTTACTGTAATTGTGAATGATTTTAACTTTATTCACTTAACGTCCTGTAGAACGCGGCACTAGCTTAAAAGCAGCACCCACTCGACACGACCGAAGAAAC
>NW_017805072.1:639030-644325 GCF_001891065.2 Hippocampus comes | reverse complement strand
TTATTGTCAAATGTGTTGTATTTGTAACATACAGCACAGATGAAATTTCTTCCCTCTCAACATCAAATAAGAGGAGCCGCTGTGGGTGTCCGCGCCACCATATATATATATATATATATATATATATATATATATACACACACACATACAGTATATAGATATAGATATAGTTAATAACCCAAAGATTTGTCTTCTGTGACCATGTACCTGTGTAATTTTAGTTTTACCGGTAATAAGAGAGTCATATTTGTTTTGCTGTTAAAAATATAAATGTCAGCAGTTTGGAATGACAGACAAAAGTTTCTGAAGAAACACTACAGGCATTTCAGGACCTTATAGTTCCATCCAGTTGAGAAACAGTGATTTTGTGGGCTCCTCCCAGGTATTCGGACATCCTTTCTCATTTAAAAAACATGTGAGGTAAATTTATTGGAGACTATAAATAGGTTTCTGGTTAGCGATCGTTTATGAGTCGTTCGATTGACTGGTGACTTCAACCTGACCCAACTGAGAAAGGAAGCTATGAAACGAACCCCATTCAAAGTCAGAAATTACTGCACCATCAGTAGAGAAAATGTGGCACTCATGCCACAGAGCAGGTGGTTCTCTTTTTTTTTTTTTTTTTTGCGGGCCACTTTAGAGTTACGTCTTCCCTCGAAGGGCTGTTCTGAAAGTGAAACCGAATAAATGTTTCTCGGGGTATTATTACTTGTAGACAACAAATGGATGGACTACAAGTTTTCAAATCACTCAATTCAACCATTTGTTTGTTGTTGATCAATTATTGTTGAGATAAGTGGAACGAGGCTAACAAAATGTCAATGTTATTTATTACAAATGACAATTCAACATTTTGGTACAGGATTTAGCAGTGATCATGATTTGCTTTTGCGGGCCACATAAAGTGATGTGGCGTGCCGGATCTGGCCCCGGGGCCTTGACTTTGACACCTGTGCCATAGACTTTGGAGGTGGTCGATGAAGGTTACTTTTGGCTTCAACTTCTGGAGTTACTGGGCTTTTATAGTTGCAGTCCACCTCCTCCACCTCCTCTAATCTTTGTTCGCATTCTCATCTCTAGAATCATCAAAACCTGATCCTCATGCCTGATCAAGTTACTGGGGAAAATTCAAAAACAACATTTCTCAAGTGCAAAACATCACGCTATAATCCAGCCAGAGTTTATTTCTTTCAAAGCACATTAGACTTACCTGAGAGTTTGGACTGTTGGCTGGTGTAGCTGGAAGTTCGTGAGTGGCCAGAGCCGCCAAGATCATCAGACACCACGGGACACTTGACTTCTCGACTCTCTGCTATGTTGCAAAAGAAATTAGTATTTGAAATTGCTATGTGAATGATTTAGTCCGGTTAAGCAGGCTTATTCCCGAACAATTGGAAAGTGACAGGCTTTTTCGGATCAGACACAATCATTCACATTACATAGCTGTCAAAAACCCACTGGATTTTGTGTGTCTGACAGTGCATCCTTCACATACAAATATGAAGCAGAAAGCTGTCATTGGAAGTAGGAAATCGACATGCGGATCAGTGCAATGTCTTCTGTGATGTGGACTCTGTATCCATCCGTTGTGTTGAAGAGGGAGCTGAGCCGAAAGGTGAAGCTCTCGATTTACTAGTCGATCTACGTTCCTACCTTCACATATGGTCATGAGCTGTGGCTCATGACCAAAAGAATAAGATCCCGTAAGCGCAATTAAACGATGACGGACTGGCCGACAGTTCTGAAATATCAGTAATGAACTGTAATTTAACTATGACGGACACACTGAAAATAACTGACGGATTGACAGAATGGACGATTCCATTGTGGTATAGCTTGAAATAATGACAGACTGACGATGATGGACGGGTGCACATGCCTCTGATGAATGATGAATGACGGAGCAGAAAAATTTAATAAATTGCCTACCAGTTAGTGTAAGATTAAGGGAACCACCCCCATACCGCCCCTGCAGACTAATTATGTTTACGATTATGTTTTATGCGCCTGTAATGGGCAGCATTTTTCACAGCCCCGTTTTGTTCAGCGGAGTTGTCAGCGCTGTTGCATGTCTGAAATAGAAAACTTAAAATTTATAAAACTTATGCCAATTATCTTATTTGTCATCTGTTCTTGAATTTGGTTCGTGGCATTTTGTTGCAGCTTTTTGGATTCCTTCGCCCAATTAAAATTTGTCAGACATTCTATTTAAATTTGTGATTGAACAAGTTTGGAGGTAATCAGGCTTGGCTGTGGTCAGTGAAAACTAACTTTCTGAAAAAGTGTGTGTGTGAGGTGTGGGGAGTATTTTTTCCTCACAGGGGCCAGGTAGTTTTGATACAAATCCTTTTCTTGCTGGCTCTCGACGAAGGCGGACGCTTTTCTGCTCAGCTCCTTCCTACCCCACCCTCTCCTTGCTCGCCACTCAGTCTACGTGCTGTCTGTGTCTAACTTTTCCTAGCCTCCTATCGTACTTTCACCCTCAGAATAAACCATGGAATTGGTTGGCTGGTCCCTCGATGCAATCGACAAAATTTTCTCGACGAGAAGAGCAGGCAGTGGGGAGCCTACTTGCCCCTCGGGGACATTTGCTGCCGGATACGCCCTTGATCCATGGAGCAAGTGGAGAATGGTGTGCCTGTCAATACTGTCCGTTGAGGATGTGGAAGACATCTACATTATTGGCCTTCTGATAACAGGTATGCTGCTGTTTGGTGTTAGCAGTTTCCTGTTCTATGCAAAATTCAACCGATGGGAGCAGCTTTATTGGAAGTGAAGAAGCTGCCGGTCATTCTGGATGGTCTGGCGCGAATGTCCAATACACAGACTCAAGCGGTGACTGAGCTCAACCGCAATATGGACGCGGCTTTGGGGTGTCTCCGTACGATTGGCGACAACTTGGTGAAGTTGGAATTCTCGCTTCGTAAAGTAAATGAGGATTTGGCTGATCGGCGCCAGTGAAGGAATACAGCCACGAACTCAAGGCCACCTGAAATTGTTGGCGGCCGTCCCAAGACAAAACAACGCAATCTGGACCCTTTCCCCTGGAAAGTACGCATGGAAGCTAGTGCCCCCACCATCACCCCCACCCTCTCGGCCTCGAACTGATAAGCTGGGACTGTCTCCATCAGCCCCCACATCCATCCGCCCCCCCATCACGTTATGTCTTGTGTCTTGTTGTAACTGTCATATGCTTGATGTGCAGGGAATTTTTTTCTCCTAGACTTAAATTATCCTCAGAAGAGGATAGTTCGAGCATGGTTTTTTTACCCCCTCCTTCCCTAGTGTTTACTTTTCTCATCTAAGATCTCGGGGCGCTGTACTTACGGCGATTACCGACAGGCCCTTTGCACTGTATCCCATGTTCGTCTTTGTTTTTCATGTTTCTTGTGCAAAGCGTGCCTGTTAAGTCCAATTACCCCATGGGGATGAATAAAGTTTTCTGAATCTGAATCTGAATCTGAATACAAATCACCTAAATCTGGATTTCATGTTTAGTTGGGTTATCTTTATCTGATATTCGCATTTGTTTGATTATCTTCCAGTTTGAAAAACAGCCAGCACATGAAAAATTAACCAAAACAGATACTTTCAATTTACGGTACATCCCTACAACTTATCATTGTCAATATCCTTCTTCCAGGAGTCTTGAATTAGCTGATTTTGTTTCAATTTCAGCTATCAGTAAGTTATGATGTGCAAAAATAGTGTTAGATCTGATTGAATATTTCCTGTTGTGTTCCTTTTTCTATTTATCAACATTTTTGATACTGTTCCCATTTCCATCCATTCTTTTTCTTCTTCTGCTGACTCGAGGTTGGGTCGTGAAGGCAGCAGCTTCAGCAGGGAAGCCCAGACATCCCTCTACCCAGTATTTCTTTCAACTATTTAAGGGGGATGCAAAAGCATTCCAACCAACAAGGGAGACAGTCTCTCCAGCATGTCCTGGTTTGTCCCCGGGGCCTCCTCTCTGTGGGACACGCCCGAAACACCTTACCAGGGAGGCCTACAAGGACGCATCTTTACCAGATGCCCAAGCCACCGGGTCCTCTCGATGCAGAAGAGCAGTGGCTCTATTTTGAGCCCCTCCTGAATGACCGAGCCTCTTACACTTTATCTAAGGGAGAGCCCAGACACCAAGCGGAGGAAACCGATTTCGGCCACTTGTATTCGGTCCTGATACAGTTGGTGAGGGTAAATCAACTGGAAATTGAGAACTTTACCTTTTGGCCTCGCTCCTTCTTTACCACGACAGACTAAGCTATCGGAATTACAATTAACTCAACTACACAAGATAATCATTATTGTACAATAATAATGTATTTTAATGTACAGTGGAACCTCGACTTGCGAACGACCGTTTTTAATGAAGTTTTCAAGTTATGCACAAAATCTGACCAGTGCTGTACTTCTTGGCTACAACTTACCTCCTTGGATCACAAACCCCTCCACCACGATAAAGTGATGGCCCAGGAAGAGGATTGCTGACGACTGAAATGCTTAAAAAGCCTCTAAAGCACATATGTCAAAGTGCCGGCCCGCGGGCCAAATCCGGCCCGTGAGAATGTTTTCAGTGGCCCCTGGGATGATATTGATTTATTATTAGAACCGGCCCGCGGACCGCAGCAAGCCGAGAGCCCGCAGATCTTTTACACGCACCAATACTACATTTCCCACAATGCAACGGTGACGCGCCAAGCAGTCGGCCGCTTTATTTAAATAGTTATTAGTCTAGCAGTCGTTCCCATAACAGTGACATTAGCTTTCAGATACCCATCAAAAATGGCAAAACGGAAGGTGGACACTGAGAACCGGGGGTTTCAAACAAGGTGGGAGTCGAAGTACGTGTTCATGGACGTAGCTGGAAAACCTGTGTGTCTTCTGTGCGGAGAAAGTGTGGCGCGATTGAAATAGTGTAATCTGAGACGACATCATGAAACGAAACACGCGAACAAAAACAAGAACATGGACATGGAGGGGGAAGGGGGATTTCATTAAAAACGGTATACTTAAAGTTTGAGTTTGTGACGAAGTTTACCCCGAAAAAAAGCAACTCTTTTTAAACGTGAGCATTAGCAGAAACACAATGGCAGTGTTTCTGCAAAGATACGGCAGTGCGTGCTGAGCAGTTTGACGGTTTCCTCCCCGACACAGTGGTCCCGCTGCGCATCCAGGCTGCTCAAACGTTGTCGAAAGTTTGGCAGCACATACGTGTGTGAACAACTATTTTCTTTGATGAAGCTGAACAAAACATCACACAGAAGTCGATTTACTGCTGAACACCCTCACTCAATT
>NW_017805072.1:634246-638804 GCF_001891065.2 Hippocampus comes | reverse complement strand
GCTTCTTTCATTCATGTTATGGGTATTTTTATACAAAGGAAAATTTTTTGTGCCTGTTGAAAATTAAAGTTTACTGAGATAGCCATAAAAAAATGTTCCTTTGTTTATCTGACCATATTCGAATGTATTTGTTAGGTTTTCAGTCAATTAAATTTGGTTCAATAAACAATATGTGGTCATTTTTAAAATTTTCAATGAACAAACATTCGATCAGTCCGGCCCTCGGCTTGCAGCAAAATTTTTTATCTGGCCCTCCATCCATTTGACTTTGACACCCCTGCTCTAAAGCTTTGACAAATACCGTATTAAATCAGTGAATACGGTATTTGTCAAAGCTTTAGCATTTAATTTAAATGACATACTTGATTTAAGTGTAATAGGGAAACAGTAAATTGCTACAAATCAAGAGAACGTTCCATAGAAGGGCTAAAATGTTGTTGTTGAAGGTGCATGTAAATAGAGTAACTTGAAAAGTGAGTAGGATGACTAAACAGGGCAATGTGTGAGTCATTTGGCTCACCAGAAGGGGCTTTTTGCGAGTCACCTCCCCTTCTCTCCTCCAGCAGGCTGTCTCCATCACCTTGAATCCCAATCACTGTCGCTGTAGAAGGTGGCCTGATGATGACAGAGCTTTTCACTTCTCAGGAAATGTATCATAATAAAGACATTAATTTGAAAGAAACAACAATTACAGAAAAAGACCTAGGTTAAAAGTGAATATACTGTATGTAGCAGATAAGCATCACAACAAATACATTTGCTGGCAAAAACACACGGACTACTCATTTTCTTCTGGGTCAAAACTTTCCCTCGGGTTGAACCACATTTGTTTGTCTGTGCTGCTAAATTTTTAACCTCACTTAAAGGGAGAAACTAGGCCGTCAAAGAACATCAAGATGAGACTAAATAATAAGTGCATTTATGTGAAATACAGATAGAAAGGCTTGAAATCAAATTACTGGCTATTTTAGTACTAATTCCTATTAAAAGTAGATAAGGGGACCTAAATTATCTGGAAGCTCTCGAAGGGGCCAAGGGCATTCATAGACCTAAGTTACTTTTGGTTTCAAAAAAGCAATTTGTATTAGCTTAGCTAAAGGTCCACTGTGAGTAGAGACATTAACACTCTCCTCTCCCCTTCATTGGTTTGAACGTTGCCAAGGTTAATGTCACAAAATGCTGCCATCTCTTTGTTCAACAGACCTGTTCCTACAGCTCTATAGTGACTGAAATTGGTTCTTTTTTGCCTCAGGTTCGAATAAAATTGTAATTTATGTGAAGTGTTAGAGTTGACAACACAATAATTTGACGGTATAAGCGGAGTTGAGTACATTTGTAATAGAACTTGACATGTACTTACGTTTTAAAACAGGGATCTCCTGACATAAGATGAGTACTGATGATAACCTGTAAACCCCAAAAATATTACATTTATCAGGAGTGACTGCCTTGGATTTATGCTAACATAGAGCAGCATCAGCCCAAGCAAGCTAAAATTGAGTCATTTGGCAAATGATATGAGCATGATAACTACAAATGTACTATTTGCAAAGTATCTATCAAATGATTTGCTCCCAAAGTAGGTCTTGGTGACACATGAAATAAATATGTAGACAGAGTGACAGTTTCAAAACAATATGAGTATGTTTAGATGACACTGCAGTGAATAACAGTTTCAAAACCCCAACATTAGCAATATTCTGGTTGGGCAAGGCCAAGTAAACTACAGGCCATTTTGTATCACGATAATGATGTACCGCGATATATTTTCAGTTGTTTGATAAAGAAATTATACAACACACTATGACTATTTTCCTTTGCTCACTTTATCTTGAAGTGACGTTAAACAGACCTGTATAAAATGAGAAATGCATCCAGGAGTGCTGCTATCTAAATGCACACCAACACTATATTTTTTCATTTGATTTTTACAGGAACAATTTAACATGATGCATGTCACAGACGGGCTTCTTCCTTGTGCGTGCAGTCCGTGCAGTCTGACAGACAGACAAGAGTTGGAGAGCAGTACAGTATTCCCCCCGTCACTGCCAAGACTCGGTTGGAGCACTAAAATGTGCACTCGCGATAAGGCGACAGGTTGAAATTTTAAGTCGTACAATTTGTAATTTTCCTTCACCCAACTCATTAGTAATTTTTATTGTCTGTCAGATTTAATTTTGCACCATACATTTGTTATGTGTGATGACTAGAGCTGTCCGATTGTCCATACTTAAATATAGTGCACTGTTTTGGGGGTCACACTATTTTGAAGGTATCCGAATCTCCAGAGAAAACAAAACAAAATTACCCACAATGCACTTGAGGTCACTCAACATGTTACTATAGACCACAATGTATTGCGAGCAGGAAAACAAAATGATGAAGGTGAATGACAGCGCGAAGTGACCAGCGAGAGATAGTTTGCTCACATGTGGCTCGAACATCAAAGCCATACAGTAATTTTTACACCACGGGAATAATAAATTCATTTTATTTAATTAGAAATATGTAGGGTGGCCCGGTGGTGAGTGGTTAGCGCGTTGACCTCACAGTGCAGAGGTACCCGGTTCGATTCCAGCTCGGCCTTCCTGTGTGGCGTTTGCATGTTGTCCCCGTGCCTGTGCGGGTTTTCTCCGGTTACTCTGGTTTCCACCCACATTCCAATGTGGCAGGCTGAGTGAACACTAAATTGTCCCGAGGTGTGAGTGTGAGTGTGGGTGGTTGTTCGTCTCTATGTGCCCTGCGATTGATTGGCTGGCAAATGGTTCAGGGTGTCCCCCGCTTACTGCCCAAAGACAGCTGGGATAGGCTCCAGCACGCCCCGTGACCCTCGTGAGGACAAAGCGGATCAGAAAATGGATGGATGGATGGATAGCAATATGTACTACAAAGGAAATAAAATAGCGTTAAAAAAATATATTTTTTTAAATTCACAATAAACTGTATGAGATCTTACAGCGCTTGTGCGTCATGACAGGTACAGTGGTCACATGATATGTGCTGAGGAGCACATAGTCAGCTGGCTGTCTGAAATCGCCAAACAGACTGGGGGAACTATGTAGGCTACTATATAGTGCGGGACTACAGTATATAGTGAATATGGGGTTAGAGAATAAGGGTGGACATTGGGACAAAGCCCATGTATTATGATTCACTTCTCTGTGTTATTGTTCAGTCTGCCACCGGGTGGCATACGAATGGTGAGTGAACGTTTTTTGCCACTCAAATCATGCTTCCTGTGTCATTTTTATTACTCACAATTTGCTACAGGTGATAATGCAGGAGGTGTCAAATGACAATTGACTCGATATGAGAAAAGTGACACGGAAGAAATGTATCTATCATTTTCGCAATCTATATCGTCATGTTTGAAATAAAATGAATTATTATTATTATTATTATGTTGCCTCGCTCCAATTGGGTCATATAAATGCTTATCGGAATACCTCAATTGAAAGGAACATTAGTTTGTATTCAGCGCATGTTTTATCCGCAAGGAATCATGGTCTTTTGAGTACAGGAAGTAACCCATCGGAAATATACAAGCAGAGATAAACAAATAAACAAGGTGAAACTCTGACGTACCACACTCTTGGAGCGAGGAGGAAACCAATGACTTTATATAACCCATCGGAAATATACAAGCAGAGATAAACAAACAAGGTGAAACTCTGACGTACCACACTCTAGGAGCGAGGAGGAAACCAATGACTTTATTGCTGTCGTGGTATTGGTGCAAGACATGAATATAATGTCTTTTATTCACAGTAGAAAGTATGAAGCGAAAGTGACATCGCATTGACCGTGCATCAGGTTTTAGATGGTGATATTCCAATTGATCACAATTACCATGTATATGAGAGTAATTCTGAGTAAACGGCTGATTCCGAATGTTTTAGAAACCACCATTTTGACCTTAATCAGAAAACTGACAGCATGTAAACATAATCAATGATCCATTGTCCTGTTGAAGTCCAACAAGACAGCCGCGGAGTACCAACGTTACCTTAAGAATGGAGTTATCCTGCCGAGTATTTTTGGTATCGTAACCCTCAAGCAGACATCTCCGGGTTGTGCTTCCTGAGCCGGCAAACTCTGATAAATTCAGATCTGCAAAACCAAGCTGTAGGAAAAACCATGACAGGTTTATTTTTGTGATAACATTGCTATGAAATAGAGAAGGTCAGAAAAGAGCATAAGACCAAGAACGTTCAGCATGTTAAATAAGTCGATATGCTTTTACTGACCATATGCCATACCACTTGTATGCTTTGTGTTATTTGCGTTCGCATGGTGATGGTTTGGGTACTTGGCACATCATTTTTTTTAAATGTTAAAATGCTGACAAATCGGACTTTGCGGACGGTGTATCGGTCTGTCGTGGTAAAGAAGGAGCTGAGCCAAAGGGCGAAGCTCTCAATTTACCAGTCGATCTACGTTCCGACCCTCATCTATGGTCACGAGCTATGGGTCGTGACCGAAAGAATGAGATCCCGGATACAAGTGGCCGAAATGAGTTTTCTCCACAGGGTGTCCGGGCTCTCCCTTAGAGATAAGG
>NW_017805072.1:592973-634205 GCF_001891065.2 Hippocampus comes | reverse complement strand
GGAAGAAGTAGCGACGGAGAGGGAAGTCTGGGCTTCCCCGCTAAAGCTGCTGCCCCCACGACCCGGCCCCGGATAAGCGGTAGAAGATGGATGGATGGATGGATGCTGACAAATCCCAAATTACAGTGTGTGGTTGTTTTTGTTTTTGACAAAGCTCAATTATTAGACATTCAGTCTGCAAATGTACATGTAAAATTCACCACATATATTTTGGGGGGGGGGCAATATAAATAAGAAACCACTGAACTAAAATGAAGTGAATGCACAATTGTGCACACCCTCTTTTAAATGGAAATAGGACTGTGTTTGGAACTAATCAACACACCTATTAGCATCTTGCTTTGTGACTGCTTTTTTTTTCTTAAGACATAACATAACAAAGTTAAGAAGATAAATTTTATATACTGGTACTTATAAAATATAGTAATACAATGGTTTGTTCTTGTTCTGGATTATGAACAACTTATTGAATGTATTCAAGAAATGCAGTATACATAATGAATATGAGTCATTTGATATAAAAAGTAGAGAGAACAATTATATATATACAAACCGAAAGGTGTATCAATAGATAAGTATAGTACACAAAAGGGTAAAAGTATTTGATGATATGTAGATTTCTTCATTTTCTTTGGTATTGGAAATGATCAATACACATTATTGCACAACAAGGGGTAGGACTAGATAAGTTGTATACTTCTCCCTACTCCTTTGAACATATAACTGTGATGATGTTTGTATTACTTACTTTTATTTTCCTTTCATAATTTTTGTTTGCATTTTGTCATCTGTTATTGTATGTTTTATATATGTTCAATAAACAAACAAACAAACAAACAAACAAACAAACAAACAAACAAACAAACAAACAAACAAACAAACAAACAAACAAACAAACAAACAAACAAACAAACAAACAAACAAACAAACAAACAAACAAACAAACAAACAAACAAACAAACAAACAAACAAACAAACAAACAAACAAACAAACAAACAAACAAACAAACAAACAAACAAACGAGAACCATTTTTGCATGCCGATCACCCAAAGCAGACAGGTGGGTCCAAAGGTTCAATAAGTGCCATGCTGATACATTCTCTCACAAAAATAGGGAATAATATACATAAAGCGAAAGAAGTATTGGTTTTACCTTTGCATATGCTTTCCCGCCCTTCAGCTCCTACACAAACAGAAACATATATTTCAAATATGTTCATGTTGTGTCCACATAGATACAGCTGCTGTCTCAGAAAGTATATTTTATATAGAGCTATAAATTTTCATCATCACAGGTCTTGCAAAGTACAAGTACACTTAGAGAGAGAAAATGTGGCTCAACTCATGTTTTGGAATGAGTTAAACATTAGTTCCACTCAAGAGCCACATTTTCCCAAACAATCGAGCTGACTTGTTTTCCACAGACTCGGCTTCATGCTACTCTGCTGATAAGCATGGGCGTGATGCAATGAACCAATGACGCAATGAAAAGTAATAAAAAGATCACAATGACTCATGCCTACATTGCAATGTGTATTAGTTAAAACAACAACAAAAACTCCATCTGAAGTCTCCATTGCTGTTAGCGGTCCAATTCATCAGTCAGCTACATAACAATGAAGTAAATTGTGCAATAACTAGGGATGGGCATTTGACAAAAACAATTCTTGATCAAGGTCTGTATTGAACAATGACAAAAACAGCGATGTTGAAGTGATTTGCCAATGTCTACTGTACGAGTCCATATGTGGTGTTCCATAAATGAAAAGTGATCACAAACACCATTTAAAAATGAGAGAGCAGCTATGCCTCCATTCATAATATACCTTTCGGACTGATACACGACACACACAGGGGTCCAGTACACCAGTCCCAACGTTGGCACTCATTTTACAGGGGAAAGAGAACCTCTTCCTCCATCGCACACTATTGGCCTGGACTGCCTCCCTTTAAGAGAAAACCACAAAGATGTAAATTATTGAGTCAAATTCGGAGTAGAAGTTAATTGCGTATTATTCCTTTCTATGACTATTCCCTATACTATTCTTCGATTTTATATACCATACATAGGGAGAACATAAAAACACAGGAAGGCCAGAGCCGAGAGTAGAACCCTGAACCGCAGAACTGTGAAGCAGGCATGCTAAATGATGTATGTTTGTAATTAATATTCAATAGCATAGTTAAATGAGAAAGTACGGAAATTGCTCTTTCTTGCAATGTTTAAGATCCATCCATCCATTTTTGCGCTTATCCGGGAAAGCCAAGACTTCCCTATTTCTGGTCATTTTTTCCATTTCTTCCCAGGTGTGATGCCCGCAACACCTCATTGAAAGCATCCAGGAGGCACCCTAACCAGGTGGCCAAGCCACTTCATCTGGGTCCTCTTGATGTGGAAAATGCAGTGGCTCGACTCCAAGTCCCTCCCGGATGACAGATCTTCTCATCCCATTTCTTAGGGGGGAAACTAATTTCGGCCGGTGAAGGGTGGATCGACCAGTAAATTGATGAGGACTGCATCACTTCAGGCACGACACCTATCCAACTGACAAACTCCCGCTCCATTCTTTCTTCACTCATCAACAACATGGTTGAACTCCTCCAATTGGGGCAGGATCTCATCGCTAACCTTGAGGGGGAAATGCTAATATGAAACACTGTAGAAAAATCTTGCAAGATTGACTCTCTACTTGGGTCGTTTAGTGTTTAAGATTGCATGTTTGCCTTGTGAGTACCTTCCCAGGACCCAGGAGTTCTCCTACATTCCAAAAATGTGCATTTCAGGTTCACTCAGGAGTTGAAATTTCCCATAGATGTGAATTCCTTGTGGAGGCTCTCAGTCGTACAGGAACATTTTTTCGTAGAAAGGGTTCTGTCAGTCGTCATCTGTACCTGTGGGTAAAAAACAAAAAACAAAAAAGGACGTTTCGCTTCTCTCACAGAAGCTTCGTCAGCGGTAGACAACTCTGAAGTCTCCGTGAAGACTCCGGGAAGTTGCTCTGCGCTAAAAAGCTGAGCGTGGCCTGTTTGAGGACTGGGTGGGGATGGTTAGTCACGCCCCTATGGTGAAGAGGCCCATTGGTTTCTAAATTCCCTATCGTTGGGTCTTGATTAGGCCTATTGTTTGGGCTAGGGCTGAATAAATACTTTCAGTTAGCCTGATCAGCATGTCTATGTCCCTTGCTGGTCAACAAGTTATTGTAAATAGGAGACAGGTGAAGGAGGTATCAGATTTAACCTGTCTCCTGGTGAAGGAGGTATCAGATTTAACCTGTCTCCTATTTACAATAACTTGTTGACCAGCAAGGGACATAGACATGCTGATCAGGCTAACTGAAAGTAGCTATTCAGCCCTAGCCCAAACAATAGGCCTAATCAAGACCCAACGATAGGGAATTTAGAAACCAATGGGCCTCTTCACCATAGGGGCGTGACTAACCATCCCCACCCAGTCCTCAAACAGGCCACGCTCAGCTTTTTAGCGCAGAGCAACTTCCCGGAGTCTTCACGGAGACTTCAGGGTTGTCTACCGCTGACGAAGCTTCTGTGAGAGAAGCGAAACGTCCTTTTTTGTTTTTTACCCAAAGGTACAGATGACGACTGACAGAACCCTTTCTACCATAGATGTGAATATGAGTATGAATGTTTGTCGAATGATCAGTCCAGGGTGTTCCCCAATTCCTGCCCCAACTAAACTAATACAGAGTCCAGCTTCCATGAAGACCTGAACAGGACGAAAGACAGGAAAATGGATGGATGTCTGTATCAATGAAAACACCAATTACCAAAAGTATCCACTGCGTTAAAAGACAAACATTTTCTACTGTTGCATTGACATGAGCGTCTGCTTCCCTGAATTCATGACATCTGAACTGCTAAGGTGGAACTTGATATAATTTGAATCTCACTATTATGTCACCACACGTCTGAAGTCACAGTCTAAAATGACCAGATTATGCTAACATGCAGCTTTTGTACTTATCACAAAAAGAGATTCACTCTGCATCATTTGCATAATCATCCTTGTAATCATATTTACTGGTCACTATATTTTGCTTGATGTCTCTACGCATCATTTGAACGGTTCTCGTTGTTCAGTACTACGACACTAATGCTGTATTTACATTCCTAAAAGGCTGAACTGGGTGTAAGTGCTGACTCCTAAATGTTCTTTTTCTTTGAACTGCTTGTTGCTGAAACTCTAGTGTGGCTCAAACTACAGGAGACAAATTCATTGTGTGTTTTTTTTACATACCTGGTCAATAAAGACAATACTTATTCTGAGATAAGCTAATTATTTACCATTTGATATTCATGCCTTGATTAATCATAGAGTCGATTGAAGAGGACTGCAAGAAATGCTTTTTCAACCAACGACCGGGGGTTAAACAGGGAACAATGTGTAGCCAACTCTCTGTCAATAGATGAGAAAGAAAACCTGTGGTGAAAGAAAACGGTCTGCATGTGTGGGCAGCAAGCTGATACCCGGCATGGCTTCTCTCACATGCAACTTTGCCCACGCACCACACTGAATCCCTTCTGTCAGTTTACAGTATTCGGATCCATTCATTTTCGACTAACTGCATAGTGTTGGCCATTCACAGTGAATGGGAGAAATGAGACATAGGTTTACATGTAAAACTTATTAAAAGCAAACATAAAGGCTCACGTTGGAAATTGGAAGGCTGCTTTTACATGAAATAAAAAGCAGCAGATGTACGAGTGTTTATTCCAAGGATGATAAATGTGACAGAGTCACAGAGAGAACTCCCAGCCAGCTGGACACTGTGTGCTTGGGGAATTCAGGCTTGTTAACATGTACATGCTGCAGCTCACAACACTTCTTGGCACGCTGGAATCCAATGTTCAGTGTGCGTAAGCTTGGTTTTGAGGTTGGCCAAGACATCTTTGTATACAAATATATTGAATAGTTTGCTTCTCTTTTTCTTTTTCCATTTGCAGCTTTGTTGATTAAAAGAAAATGCTAATTTGACAAATCGGATTGGAAGTGCATGTGTACATATTCCAAAGATCAGATGTGTCAACACTGTTTTAGAGCAGAGCTAAAAAGCAGTTTCTCAGAAACAAGCCACACCAGAAGAAACTAAAAGTTCATAAACCGACCATCTGAGCTTCCTTTAAATCCATCCAACAAATGTGTAAAGAAACCTGGTTTGATGATCCAGCTCATCAGACTGCAAAGTGCTGAAGAAGTCAGTAACATAGCATATGTATAAGGAGTTTGCGTTGCCCAGTAAAATATGTCGCCAAATAAGGCTCAGATACCAATGTACTTTTTGCTTTTTAGTTGTCAGTTTCAAATTTATGGCCGAACCAGGTTTTTCATACAAATAATTACTGAGGTTGGATGATGATGAAGTTTGTTCGCATCTCTCACATCCTTGTTTTGAACCAATCCCGCATCATTTGGTCGTGCCACTGGCCACCACAAAATCCTGAAAAGACAATGATGCTTGCTTCATTATCTAGCTGTTTTAAACTACACAGCATATATAAAAGTAAACATTACAGCTTTGCATATCTCTACCTACAGTGATGTATTGGTCTGCGATTGGCTGGCGACCAGTACTCTGCCTCTCGCCCAAAGACAGCGGGGATAGATTCCAGCATGCCTGGGGCCCTAGTGAGGATATGTGATGAACTAGTTCAGTGTGTTAAGTGAGTGGCCCTTTCCTCTTTATGTGGCCCTTGAAAGAAAAAGCTTGGACACCGCTGGGTTAAATGCAGAAGCTAACACTTTTAATGAACGTTACGATGAATTACTCAGGGTGTTATTTTTAACCACTCTTAATATCAAACCTATGACTTGAATTTACATGATACTAATTTACTTTTCACAGGATTATAGGTTACACGTTCATAGAGAGTTTTATTTTTGAAAAGCTCATGAAAATAAATTTGTACAAGATTGTAAATTAGTCCACACGTTGCTCACACTGATGGGCTTGCCATCTCTGGAAGAAAAATATGTCTTTCAAACAAAACACAACAGGATGGCAACCAAGTTCAGATTGGAAGCACAAACTCGAAAACAGCTGTTGAGGAAAATGATCATATCTGGCTTTTTGGGCAATGTGCCTCAGCATTGTGGACACAGTCTAGTCTCTATTGCTGGAGATGAGAACACGTGCTCGCTTGGAATTAAAAATATCGGTATTATGCTAATGTTAGATGGTTGTTTGCATTTGAGCTGATCCACTGTTTAGTTGTTGGAGGTGTCATTTTTAGCAAAAGACATATTTTATTGTTTCATCCACCCGATTATCACTTCACTGAAGTTCTGTTAGCTGTGGCTCGCAGCGTGAGGCCGTTCGTCAAACACGGTGTCATGTCTGTGTACCAGAGGTCCCAAATGTACTATAGTCAATGAAACCAAGGTTGAACTCTTTAGCCTTCTCAGCACCAAACCCTTAAGTTGTCAGAAGAGCAAAGAACCCCCTCAACTGATTGCAATATTGTTGTACAGCAGGCTGACATCAAATGAGTCATCAAAATCCCCAAATCGTCTGAGTCATTTCTGCCAGTATACAAATTTAGCAAAAGCAATACCCACGAGATGCTGTCAGCCTGGCTCTTGATATCAATGTCTTTCTCTCATTACGGGTAACGGTGTGCCAGAGAGGAGAGTAAGAGTGGCCAACTACAACAGCTCCCAGGCCTCCCTTTAAATCTTGTACAAATACTCTACAAAACACATACTACACTTGGAAGATATTGAACCCACATTTGTTCTTGATCACTGGCAATGCCCCTGTTGTCTGACAAGGGTTAGATTCCTCTGCATCATGCTGTCCAGATACTGTGCAAGAAATTATGGCAGTGCAATCTGATTTGATGCCTAATAAGTTCCACTCTCTTCTATTGGTGCCATGACAACCTGATATACAGTATCTGTAAATGGCAATGGTATGAGACACACCATAAAAAAAGGTTCGTTTTGTTGTTGAATCGTTTTATTTAATGATTATTAGCATTCAACAAATAATAATGGTACAGTATTAACAATTAAAACAGACTCTTGGCAAAGTATGGCCCGGCCACATCCGCCCTGCCCCCAGTGTCTGATCGGCCCCCCCAGTGACCATGATGTCATTGTAAAACATAAAATATTTGGTGGGATTTTTTTAAGTTGAGCTTTTTTTAAATTTTTATTATTTTATGTGCACACGGGTGGACGCTAGTACAAGCCAGGTCATGAGAAAAAGCTATGACTTGTGCCTGAAGTGCTGCCGACTTAGCAACGTTTTGCCCACAGTATTTAGATTATTTGGATGTATAATGTAATTGTGAAGCATTCTGAATTGCATTTTTTTGTATAAAAAGAGCTGTACAAATGGTTTGTTTGATTGTTTGATTGATTGATGCTAATACCATTCTTATTTCCTGCACAGTGGAGGGAAGAGGGCCAAGATTCGATCTGATAATACTGTACAGAAATTTCCATTTACTGTACGTACAGGCTGGCGGCACGGTGGTCGACCGGTTAGCACATCCACCTTTCAGTACACAGGTGCGGGGTTCGATTCTGACTCTGACCTTCCTGTGTGGATTTCCAAAAACATGCATGGCAGGTTGAATGGACGTTCTAATTTGTCCCAAGGGGGGATTGGGAGCGCGGATGGTTGTTCGTCTATATGTGCCCTGCGTTTGGCTGGCAACCAGTTGAGTAATAATATTATGCTTCCCACTTATCTATATATTTGGGAGTCCTAAGTTGGAACGGGTAATTTGAGTTGGTAGTTGGTGCACAAAATTAATGAAATAATTGTTAAAGTGTAAAGATCATTTTAATGTCCCCTGATAATTTTCTTTAAAATATATATTTCCTAATTTTCATAATACATGCCATTTCTACACAGTAGTAATTTATTTAAACAAGATTATGATTTTACGAAATACATAAAATATAATATCGACAAAGTTGAGGTTCGCATGTTGGTTTCACCCGTGGTAAGTGTTCCAGTTTTTCATGTGACCCCCTTGCAAAATTAATTGCCCACCTCTGAATTAAACCATGAGGTTATTATGTTACTTTTGGTATGTGGTGTACAAAATGAACGAATATTTCCTGTGTGCAACAATAAAAAACTAAAAAAATTAATTATTGTCATATTAAATTTGCTCTGGTTAGTTTTGCTGCAGTTTGGCAGCCAGGAGAGGGTTGACCTGTCAACATTTTACATCGCACTTACATAACCTTTACCAACATCTTCGTGATGGTTACTGACTTAAGCCTCGCGGTTTAAGGTGCATTTCGAAAGGAAACCGCTTCGTTTAGACTGCCAGACGAGTTGGTATTGTTAGCCTTTGAGCTAATTGGGACAAGTCGATGTGGTGTAAATAATCGTATATTTAGCGCTCTAAAGCAGAATTACGCCAAATACCTCACCTCGAAGACTCCTCGGAGAATCCGCCGTCCAGGAGTCTGACTTTACAGAAGATGACTCCATTGACAAATGGAACAGACGAGAGCTCGTCCAGCTCAAAATCCACTTTAAATTTGAATTTCTTCTTTTTCATCATCATTAAATCCATACACGGGCTCGACAGTGTTGAGACGGTTGTTTAATGTTGCCTGCCGTCCATTGTGGGGAGCCAACCAACGTACATGTATTCTGGGAGGATGGGGAAGCTGCAGAGACAGGGGGCTAAACGTTGCACACCAAGCGCTTCCCATTGACCTTCAAAATAAAATACTTCAAATTGGCTACGCGTGCGGTCATCTATCGTGCGGTCATATCATATTTTTAACTGAATACTATATTCATATAAATGTTGGTCGGGTTGACAATTAATGCACATCGAATCTTTTTAGAATATATTTAATACAGTAAAAGTATATGATGTCCGGAAAGACTGCACATGCCTTACAGAAAAAGCTGAAATTCACTTTTGTTCACAGATGATTGATTTTCAGCGCTGAATGGTTGAACGTGTGTGCGCGCTCGCGCTTGCGCGCACACAGCAGAGAGCAGCGGACCATTGATCGTTGAGGCAAGCTTCACTCGAGTGGCGTCGCTACATATATTTTGTAAAATGAATTTGTCAAAATGCAATGCTTAGAGCTAAAATGAGCATCACAATATTATTAAAGTACACTGTACTGTAGATAATACAGTACACACATACAAAAACAGCAGTGGACTGATAAAATTGCTTAATGTACCCCAGAGATAATATTTTAAAATAGCTTTAAGACACACACACACACACACACACACACACACACACACACACACACACACACACACACACACACACGCGCACACAAATGGCATTCTTTCTCTATTAAACGTTGGCACCGTGTACACTTTAGCTATTTCGACGAACTTTAAAAATTAGAGGAGAAAAAAAACATATAAAACATTCATTGAACTTATTCAGAAGGCAGCGAATTTACTCAGCAATACTAAAATAATAATTGATTGAGGCTTGCTCCACTTTAATTTAATTAGTCACTGAGTTTACAATCCAGTATTTTGTCCACATTCAGAGTCAGACATTCCGACTCTGAATGTTACTTTCCTCTTCGATACAGCCGTTGCTATCGGGACCTCCAACAATCCGTTTCTACCAACGTACATGTAGTTACAACAGAACAACAGCAGATGACAGTGTTTACCCAATTTAGCTCGAGTTAAAAAAAATTTAACTCCTGTATGTCACACAAAAGGCGACACGGTCGGCGACTGGTGAGCAGGTCGGGCTTACAATGCAGAGGTGTGGGTTTCGATTCCGGCTCTGGCCTTGTTAGTATGTTTTCACCGTGCCTGCCTGGGTTTTCTCCGGGTACTCCGTTTTCCTACCCCATTCCAAAAACATGCATAGCAAGTTGATTGGGCACTCCAAAGTGTGATTGTGAGGGTGAATGGTTGTTTGTCTACGTGTGCCTTGCAATCGGCCAGCAACCAGTTCAGGGTGTACCCCGCCCGAAGACAGCTGGGATAGACTCCAGTTAGATATGAATGGATGGATGTTACATAGATAGATGGATAGATGGATAGATAGATAGATAGATAGATAGATAGATAGATAGATAGATAGATAGATAGATAGATAGATAGATAGATAGATAGATAGATAGATAGATAGATAGATAGATAGATAGATAGATAGATAGATAGATAGATAGATAGATAGATACTATATTTTGGACGTGAAGCTCCACTCGTGCCTTTATTTTGTTGACAAGTGACGAAACGGTGTGCATCCTGCCGTCGATCATATTGATAAGAGAAGCCCGTCAGGTCACTCTGTCTCTCCCTGGTGGTTCGTGAGGGCAACAGCTCCCCAAAAGACAAAAATTAAAAACAGCTGTACTGTGCAGTAATTGTGTAATCCCCACCGCTGATGTGTTGTCGTTCTCAATAGTATGGTCACATAGCAGCTTATTGCAGAAGAAGACACATTTGTGGGGTATGTGGAGGAGAGCATGTGGCAACTGTGCACATGAAGGCATGGTGAAAGATGTGAATTATGGAGGGGACCAGAGTGTCAATCTGACTGTGTGAAGTGAGGAAAAAGGCAACATTAGTCATACAGCAAGTCAAAATGAAAGAAAAACAGGCAACGAAGATGGTGCGAGAAAACCAACCATTCCTTTAGACTCCCCGCCCCGCATCCCTCGAACAGATCCCGACAATTACACAATTTGAGTAGCAGCCTTGGCCTATATATAACAAGGACCAGCTGTCAAATTCCTGCCTGTGAGTCACAAAGCTAAAACAATGCACTCAATGGTTTACAAAAATGCCAGCTAAATCTTGCGATTCCCTGGCCTATATTAGCAGATCTACCCCCGAGTTCTGGGGTTCGAATCTCTGTGTGCTGTTTGCATGTTTTCCCTGTATTTGCCCCCCTCATTCCATGCATGTTAGGTTATGTGAAGATGAAGAAAAATTGTGTGGGTGACCAGACCAGGGTGTAACCCGTCGCTCACCAAATGTCAGCTGAGATAGGGCCCAGCTCACATGAGGACACGCGTTGGAGAAAATGAAGGGTTGGATCAATAGAACTGTGATGACTGGCGAGCAGTCCAGAGTGGACCCCAACCCAATTCTTATCCATAAATAGATAGTTGGATTAAACCCAATGATGACAGGCGGTACAGTATACAATATGGATGAATGGGTGGATGAAAAGAGCAGTACACAGACAGTTGCATTCCACTTCGGTTTAAGAGAAACTGGAGTAGTTCACACTAAATTCTTGCCTCTTTGGCAGCTGTTATATGTTTATTTATGATGAGACTGTGGCATAATTATAAACATATTATGACAATTTTAAAATCAAATGACTAAAATTGGCATTTTACCTTGCCTAATACTGTGCAGTGATTCCCACAATGACTGTGCTGCTCCTCATTAGTGTGCCATGAGAGATCATCAGGTGTGAAGCGGGAAAACATGAAATTTCACTTTATTTAGCCCCCAAAATACAAAGTATATCATCATTAATTTGTGTAGCAGTGGTTCTTAACCTGGGTTCGATCGAACCTCTGCCATGGAGGTTAAGACACACCTGACTCAAGATGTCAATTAGTTATGACACGGTCGCTTGGCCATCACTGGCTGCAGATGATCACATTACATTGCTTGTCCAATCAGTGCTGCGGGAAATTTAGTTCGGTCAGTAGTCAAGTTTGGGAAACACTAATGAATACAAAGGAAGGAGATAAAAGTGACAATGGACCCAACATCATCATCATTCTCTGCCCGTTCTCCAAGGTCGGGTAGCAGGGGCAGCAGCTCAAGCAGGGAAGCCCAGACTTTCCTCTCACAAAGCCACTTCGACAAGCTCCTCCTGGGGGACTCTGTGGTGCTCCCAAACCAGTGCTCCAATTTGTCCTGGGTCATCCTCTGGGCCTCTCCTCCTGGGGGACTCTGTGGTGCTCCCAAACCAGCCGGGAGGCATAGTCTCTCCAATTTGTCCTGGGTCATCCTCTGGGCCCCGTTACATTGGCACACCTCACCAGTGAGGTGTCCAGATGTCCAGATGGCATCCTAACAAGATGCCCAAACCACCTTATCTGGCTCCTCTCAATGCATAGGAGCAATGACTTGACTCGGAGCACCTCCCGAATGACCAAGCTTCTCACCTTATCACTAAAGGAGAGCCTGGAAACCCTGTGGCGGAAACTCTTTCAGCCGCTTTTATCCAGGATCTTATTATTTCTGTCACACCACAGCTTGTGACCATAGGTGAGGGTAGTAACATACCTGTAGATCCTCCCTGTGGCTGCATGGATTTCCTGAGGGTACTCCGGTACCCTCCTACATTCCAAAAACATGCATGGCACGTTAATGGAACACTCTTCAATTGTCCTTAGGTGTGAGTGTGAGCGCGGATGGTTGTTCATCTATGTGTGCCCTGTGAGTGACTGGCAACCAGTTTAGGGTGTCCCTCGCCTACTGCCTGAGGACAGCTGGGATAGGCTCCAGCACGCCTCGCAACCCTGGTGAGGATAAGCGGATCAGAAAATGGATGGATGGATGGATGGAGAATTGTTGATACGTTGAAAATCCTTTCCAAGGTGAATTGAATGAGCTGAATATTTGAATTTCAAAAAGGAACAATGTGACTGTTGAATGTATCATTGGGAATAAATATGTGAATTGAATGAGTTGAATGTTTTGAATTTTAAAGGCAATGTTGTGAATCTATGTTGAACACCTCACCGCGAATGGATGGGGAATATTTCATGGGATTTTGAATGGTGAAAACTTCACATTTTGGTATGTTGAAAATTGGTCTGGAGACCAACTGAATAAGCTGTATGTTTGAATTTCAAAAAGGGATGGTATGAATGTTGAATGTGTCATTTGGAATGAATCTTTTTTTTAAAAAAAAAAATTGGGGGGGGGCGGTAATGGTGAAAACTTCACATTTTGGTATGTTGAAAATTGGTCTGTATTATGAAACTGAATAAGCTGTATGTTTGAATTTCAAAATGGGATGGTATGAATGTTGAATGTGTCATTTGGAATGAATCTTTTTTTTAAAAAAAAAAATTGGGGGGGGGCGGTAATGGTGAAAATGTTTAATTTTTGGTCAATGGGAATTTTTGGCAGGTTGAAAGTCGCTCCTCAGGTGAATTGGATGAGGTCAATAGTTTGAACAAAATGTGAACGATGTGAATCTGCTATGTTCAATGTGTCATTATTAGGAAAGAATGAGGAATATTTGTGTGCGTATGTGTGATTTTTTTGAATCTGTTGAAATGTATTTGGGTTACATTGAATGAGGTGAATGTTTTGAATTTCAAATGGCAATTATTAATTGTATTGCCTTCAGCCTTCACACATCTAATGTTTTCAAATAGCAGCTTTCCAAATACGACCCACCCAGTAGTATGGAAGGCCGCAGTGTTATCGCTGAAGGGTGTGTCTGCCTGCCTCCTGAGCATGTACGCGCACTGAAAAGAGGAGGTCTTAAAGGCAAAGTCAGTCGAGTGTGCGTCTTCAAGTCTTCTCACTATCTCTTTCACACGCCCACGCTTCTTCCGGAAAAAGAACAACAAAAACAGCGATTTTGTTCACTACTTAATGCAAACATCTCCCAGTTGACGTAAGCTGTTTTTAGTACGACGGACGACATTGCGGAAATCCATCAGAACTTCCACGGAACTGAAACCAGAAGCGGCGACCACAGGAGTGTATTTGCTACGACAGCTGGAGATTTTTGCAGTTGTTTCTTCGAGCAAATAATGTATCAAATAGTTAGAAAAATGTTTTTTACGGTCGGCCACTGCGCAGCGGACGCGTCCAAAACCTACGAGGAGCTGTTTGCCAAACTCGACACGAACAAGGATGGAAAAGTGGATGTTTCGGAATTGAAAGCAGGCCTGTCTGCAATGGGCATCCGTGCCGGGAAAGGAGCGGCTCAGGTAACTGGATAACCTGTCATAAATGCTTCTACCTAGGTTGCACAATACAGTACTCATTGTCTACAGACGCAAAAAGGAAAACAGGTACAGTATTGTATTTTGATACTGGTCTAAATTTGCGTCCAGACAGTCAAGTACTGTATCGTAGTCCTGGATTCTTTGTGTAGTTGGGGAGAAACTTAATATCCTCCTTAGATCAAGTTTCCTTACGCAGGGTGTAAACATCCTCGGTGAAGTTACTAAAACTTGAGTTTAACAGTCACAACAATACAGGAGGTATTCGGTTTACGACGGAGTTGTGTACGTAGGTCGAATGCGCCGTAGTCTCTAACCTACTCAACCGCTATGGTTAAGTCAGAAAGATTGTAAATAATTGTGTCAAAAGCACTTCGATGTAAATAGAAAACAATCAGCTGAAAAATACTAAGTAGCCGACTTATCTTATACCATGAAGTCTAGTGAGCTCCTTGGTGGCCAACCAATAGCAGGCAAGGGTTGGGGAGGGCCGGGGTGCGGTGGGGGTGGGGGGTTGAGGAAGTAATAATAATAAGTTAAAAACAACATCAAATAAAATAAGAAAAAATAAAACAAAATAAAAATAATGGATTTATCGTCCGAGTGAATAGGCTTGTCTAAACAGATGTGTTTTGAGGCTGGATTTGAAATGTGATAATGTAGTAATGAAGTAATTTATAAATATATTTTAGAATATCAAATAATATGCTGAAGGTGCTAAACTTGGGCTACACAGATTTCTGACAGGGATATAGTCCCACCTTTCCCTGATGTTGTACCATCCCTGATAGCAGGGCACAGACAAACCACCATTCACCCTCTCATTTTCTTAGACAATATAGAGCAGGAGTGCCCAAGTCTGGTCCTCGAGATGCCCTATCAGGCCTGTTCTAGATGTCTCCCTACCTCCAACACACCTGATTCAAGTGATCAGGATCGTTATCAGGCTTCTGCAATGCTTGCTGATGAACTGATCATTTGAATTGGGTATGTTGGAGGAGGGAGACATCTGAAACAGGCTGGACATGAAGTGGCACCCCTAATTTAGAGTCTTCCATAGCGTACCATTCATGTATTTTGAATATGGCATATTCAGAGAAATGCTCGTACCTGGTGATAGCTGGTGACCAGCTGGAGTCTTGCTGGTGTCACCAGCTACCAGCAGGGCAACAACAGCAGCCCAACTCGGGAATGACCTCCAAGCGGTGTTGGGCGTGCCTTCGGGCTACGAACAGTTCCCAATCAAGAGCCGGCAACTAGGTCTGCAGGTACCCGGGTCGCTGCGCCTTTAGGAGCCGCTTTGGGACCCAGTCAGAGGTTGCTCAACAACAACAACGATGACAACGACAACAACAACAACAGCAACAACAAGCATGTTGGCCTTGCTGGGCATTAGTGGCTCAGTTCATAAGAGCAGGTTGACCAGTGACTGAAGGTTTGGCTATTCAAATCTTGACTGTTTTGTTTTGCGTTTGTGAGAAAACACAAAAACAACATGCTGGTTTTTGCTGTTTTTTTTTTTTTTTTTTGCCAAGCAGGGTCTTCTTTAGTCCGAGTGCATTCTCTGTTGTAAAATATGCATTAAAAGTAGGGCTGTATGCTTTTTCTACAACACTTGTCCTTATTAGAGTCACAGGTGAGCTAGAGTACATTCCAGCTGATTTTGTGCAAGAGGAACGGTACACTCTGGACTGGTCGCCAGTCATTTACGGGTCATATGTTCATTTTCACTTCGATAGTCAATGCCTCACTGGTTCCAAACGTCTTTGATACACTATTTCAAGGAAAAATTATGGACTACGAAATACACTTGAAGAAAAGCTGTGACAACATCTTTATCCACAAAAACTCATTTGTACATACATTACGTTGGCCGCTTCGGGTCTCCAGGTCATCACATGGGATATTTGCAAAGAAAGGTCACATAGATGGATTTTTAAAAAAACGTTTATTAATCTTAAACACTGTGAGATTTTTTTTCCCCAACAATGCCGAACGCAGCTGGTTACACGGTGGCATCCCAGAACCTTTCTCCGTCACTCTTGTTGTCACACGATGCCAATTCAAGCTTCATCAGGCATCACTGCACATAAGACTATGGCAGTGCAGCCTTTGGTAAGCCATTTGTTTCGTGCTTGGGAACCGCAGGGGATGTCGCTCCTGGGCCAGAAATGCCGTCTTCGGTGGCTAGCTGTTAGCGTCTGTTGTCACTTACTAGTGATGGTGAGACTCTGTCGCTAAACAGTTTAATTGGTCGGCGATGATATGTTCGGTCATTTAATTGGTCTGATGTGATGAAACTTTGATGTATCTATTGACGACCGGAAGCTCGTCAGTAAAAATTGCTAAATAAACCATGTCACATCAAAAGCCTTGTTGGAAGAAAGTAGCGGTTTATAGTCCAGAAAATGCATTAAATGAAAGGGATTTTTCAATTCTCAAACTAAAAGTAGTCTTGTAGTTGTTTCATTGTGTTGTCTTTACAGTAATGCATAGAATGTTAGTGCTCTTTTTAAGACTTTGGGAATCTTGTGGGCACAGACACAAACTGTCTTTGCTCAACTTTATGGAGGAGGGGCCCTGTTTCTTTTTCCCAAGGCTTTTTGTTTCATAATGATACATGTTTTGATCACAAGTTTCCTTTGAGCTTCAACTTAACAAGAGATCAACTCTTCCTTTGGTCCGAGAGCCATTTTTTGGGATCATAGAGTTTTCGATGTAATTATTTTGCAGAGCTAGGAAGTGTGACAAAATTAAAAACACCGGGGACAGTGCCTCTAGATTGGCAGACCGGGTTGGTGGTCCCTCTTTTCAAGAAGTAGGACCGGAGGGTGTTTCCAATTTAATTACAGAGGAATCACACTCCTCAGACTCCCTGGTAACGTATATTTGGGGCTGGTGGAGAGGAAGGTCCTTCGGGAGATCGAATCTCGGATTTTTCATTTTCGTTGTGCATGAAACTGTGGAAAATTTGGATTATGATGGAAGTACATCCTTAAAGGTATTGAAGGGAATTTTCCAGATGTCAAAGCGGTATCATAATGTTTGTAGACATTAAAATATAATTGATCAATACTGCCTTGTACCAATAATATTTTCTATTCCTTTAAGAAAATAATTTCGTCAGGAGACCAGGACCAAGACGAAGGCCTCACTTTCAACGAATTCTGAGCTTCAACTTAACCAGAGATCAACTCTTTCTTTGGTCCCAGAGCCATTTTTTGGGATCATAGAGTTTTCGATGTAATTATTTTGCAGAGCTAGGAAGTGTGACAAAATTAAAAACACCGGGGACAGTGCCTCTAGATTGGCAGACCGGGTTGGTGGTCCCTCTTTTCAAGAAGTAGGACCGGAGGGTGTTTCCAATTTAATTACAGAGGAATCACACTCCTCAGACTCCCTGGTAACGTATATTTGGGGCTGGTGGAGAGGAAGGTCCTTCGGGAGATCGAATCTCGGATTTTTCATTTTGGTTGTGCACGAAACTGTGGAAAATTTGGATTATGATGGAAGTACATCCTTAAAGGTATTGAAGGGAATTTTCCAGATGTCAAAGCGGTATCATAATGTTTGTCGACAGTAAAATATAATTGATCAATACTACCTTGTACCAATAATATTTTCTGTTCCTTTCAGAAAATAATTTCGTCAGGAGACCAGGACCAAGACGAAGGCCTCACTTTCAACGAATTCTCCAAGTACCTGAAAGAACACGAAAAGAAGTTGCAACTGACCTTCAAGAGCTTAGACAAAAACAATGATGGTAAATTGAAATTTTTCTGCCTACAAGGATTACCATGGGTCAATAAAAATGCCATGATTTGGCCGCAGGTGTTACTTTTTTTTTTTTCAACAGGTCAAATAGACTTCATGGAGATCAAGCAGTCTCTTGCAGACCTTGGGCTGGATATCGGCAAGAAGGAAGCAGAGAAGATCCTTCAGAGGTATTTTCTTTAAATGCTCCCGATTAATCAACACTGCATGGTTCAAATGAGACAAAACCTCTCTCAAGTGGCAGAATTCAAATAGCATCTGGGAAGTGTAAAAAAGAAAAATGGAATCGCATATACTCAGATTCCATGTGAAACATTCACAAAGTCCACGGTTCAGTTCGTATATCTATTTTGTGGTGACTATACTCAGTTTGGTTTAAAATACTTATATCCCCCATGCATTTAAATTGCCGTCGGTTAAATGCAATTACATGCAGATTTTCACTATTCCCACGCCAGCCTTATTCGCCGTGAAAAGCCGGGGTCAACTGTAAATATAATGTTTGAAAAAAAAATTTTTTGTTCTCTTATATATGTAAATATAGCATTTTTCCTTAAATTGCATGAAATCTTTATTCCATTTGTTCATAAAATACATACTTTTGTATAGAACACAATAAAATTAACTAATAAACAAATACAGACAGACAAACATACATACAAAACAACATAAATATCCAGTGGCAGGAAAAAGTCCCAATTAAAATATAAGGTTGTACAACTTATTTTTAAGAAATACATTGAAGTGCAAAAAATTACATTGGATACAGTGCTTTCGGTAACATGTGTGTGGTAAGGTGTAAATAAAGCCATTCAGAAAAGAAATACAAGACTGAATGTTGAGAATACTGTACTACAAACTGACCAAACTTGATTGTCCTGCGCAGGCCCCAGGCACGCAGAGAAACTCTGCAGTGATCAGAGGATTTCCCCTGCTTTGAACGGTAGCGTAATGAAGCTAGATGCTAATGCCAAGGCAAACCTCAACTCAACTGTATTTATAGAGCACTTTAAAACAGCCATCGCTGTATACAAAGTGCTGTACATGGAGCAACTATCATATGTACAACAATAAAGCAATAAATCAGTAACAAAGACTGTAGAAAGCATCAAACAGTAAAACTAAGATCAAGTGATTTTGCAGAGCTAGGAAGTGTGACAAAATTAAAAACATCGGGGACAGTGCCTCTAGATTGGCAGACCGGGTTGCTGGTCCCTCTTTTCAAGAAGTAGGACCGGAGGATGTTTCCAATTTAATTACAGAGGGATCACACTCCTCAGACTCCCTGGTACCGTATATTTGGGGCTGGTGGAGAGGAAGGTCCTTCGGGAGATCGAATCTCGGATTTTTCATTTTGGTTGTGCACGAAACTGTGGAAAATTTGGATTATGATGGAAGTACATCCTTAAAGGTATTGAAGGGAATTTTACAGATGTCAAAGCGGTATCATAATGTTTGTAGACAGTAAAATATAATTGATCAATACTACCTTGTACCAATAATATTTTCTGTTCCTTTCAGAAAATAATTTCGTCAGGAGACCAGGACCAAGACGAAGGCCTCACTTTCAACGAATTCTCCAAGTACCTGAAAGAACACGAAAAGAAGTTGCAACTGACCTTCAAGAGCTTAGACAAAAACAATGATGGTAAATTGAAATTTTTCTGCCTACAAGGATTACCATGGGTCAATAAAAATGCCATGATTTGGCCGCAGGTGTTACTTTTTTTTTTTCAACAGGTCAAATAGACTTCATGGAGATCAAGCAGTCTCTTGCAGACCTTGGGCTGGATATCGGCAAGAAGGAAGCAGAGAAGATCCTTCAGAGGTATTTTCTTTAAATGCTGCCGATTAATCAACACTGCATGGTTCAAATGAGACAAAACCTCTCTCAAGTGGCAGAATTCAAATAGCATCTGGGAAGTGTAAAAAAGAAAAATGGAATCGCATATACTCAGATTCCATGTGAAACATTCACAAAATCCACGGTTCAGTTCGTATATCTATTTTGTGGTGACTATACTCAGTTTGGTTTAAAATACTTATATCCCCCATGCATTTAAATTGCCGTCGGTTAAATGCAATTACATGCAGATTTTCACTATTCCCACGCCAGCCTTATTCGCCGTGAAAAGCCGGGGTCAACTGTAAATATAATGTTTGAAAAAAAAATTTTTTGTTCTCTTATATATGTAAATATAGCATTTTTCCTTAAATTGCATGAAATCTTTATTCCATTTGTTCATAAAATACATACTTTTGTATAGAACACAATAAAATTAACTAATAAACAAATACAGACAGACAAACATACATACAAAACAACATAAATATCCAGTGGCAGGAAAAAGTCCCAATTAAAATATAAGGTTGTACAACTTATTTTTAAGAAATACATTGAAGTGCAAAAAAATTACATTGGATACAGTGCTTTCGGTAACACGTGTGTGGTAAGGTGTAAATAAAGCCATTCAGAAAAGAAATACAAGACTGAATGTTGAGAATACTGTACTACAAACTGACCAAACTTGATTGTCCTGCGCAGGCCCCAGGCACGCAGAGAAACTCTGCAGTGATCAGAGGTTTCCCCTGCCTTGAACGGTAGCGTAATGAAGCTAGATGCTAATGCCAAGGCAAACCTCAACTCAACTGTATTTATAGAGCACTTTAAAACAGCCATCGCTGTATACAAAGTGCTGTACATGGAGCAACTATCATATGTACAACAATAAAGCAATAAATCAGTAACAAAGACTGTAGAAAGCATCAAACAGTAAAACTAAGATCAAGTGTGAGTCATGCTGAGTCAAATGCAAAAGAATACAAGTGCATTTTGAGACGAGTTTTAAAGATGGGCAGCGAGGGGGCTTGCCGAATGTTCAGTGGGAGGTCATTCTAGAAAGAGGGACCAGCAACGGAAAAGGCTTGGTCCCCTCTGAGCCTCCGCTTAGTTCTTGGTACTTCTAATAATGTCTGGCCCGCAGACCTGAGGCGCCGGGCAGGTGTGTAGGGGCGGATGAGCTCAGAGAGGTAAGGTGGTGCGAGGTCATTTAAAAATTTGAAAACAAACAGTAGGATCTTAAAAAGAAACCCTAGTGAAACACTTCCTATCACTTCAGTGATCAGCAAGCAATTTGCCTTGTTACAAAAGCACAAGCACAGCAACTATCGTGAAAGTAGTAGGCCGGCTCACAGGTGTTGATGCCAGCCAAAAAAGGCAATGCAACCGCAGTGAAAATAAAGTCACAACTTACTTATTTCACAACCAATTTTCATGAAGCTTAAGTTCAAGGAGTGTCAAATAAAAATGACACGTATTCATCTTCAAAAAGTCTAGCACCTATTTTTCAATTATGCCAATTTGCACATACAGTACTGTACTCCAGAATGTTTTGAAGAGTGACCAGATGGATTACAATAAATTGCGAACTCCATCTTTGCCATGAAAATTAGCCTTATTGAACTTCAAGAAGAAAGGTTCAAATAGAGGTGAAGAAGGCTTCAGGTAGCTCAAGAAAGTCCAAAACATCTGGGTCTTTCTCCGAAAGTTGATTCTGCTGCGGGATCAGAGCGCCACCAGTGCAGAAGTGAGTAAAGAATCGCAGCAGACAGGTGTGAGTGCATTTACACGCACAGTCGGGCAAAGACTTATGGAGGATGGCCGGTTGTCAAGAATGACAACAAAGAAGCCACTTCTCTCAAGGAACACCGTGAGGGACAGACTGATATTCTGCAAAAGGTACAAGGATTGCACTGCTGACGACTGTGATAAAGCATCCCGAGACCATTCAGGTGCGGCGTTGCATTTGAGCACAGTGACTGGGTTGACTCGCGGTTTTGCCTAAGAACACAGCCATGAACACAGAATGGTACCAAAACGTCCTCCAAGAGCAACTTCTCCCCACCATCCAAGAACCATGTGGTGGCGAGCAATATCTTGGTCCAACGTAAACACCTTGCCACAAGGCAAAAGTGATCATTAATGTGGCTCAGTGAACAAAACATCAGCATTTTTAATTAAGGCACAGGAAACTCCTCGGATCTTCATCCCATTGAGAACTTGTGATCAATCCTCAAGAGGCGGGTGGACAAACAGAAAGTCACAAATTCTGACAAACTCCAAATACTGATTATGCAAGAAGGAGCTGCCATCAGACAGGATGTGGCCCAGAAATTAATTGACAGCATGCCATCCAGAGGTCTTGAAAATTTTATCGATGTGTGTGTGTGTGTGTGTGTGTGTGTGTGTGTGTGTGTGTGTGTGTGTGTGTGTGTGTATATATTTGTCTCTTTGTACACACAATACAAAATTCATTTTACAATTTATCAAATTTCTTTTCAAATGCAAATGTTAAGCTCCGTATTTAAGTCCCAATCGCTTCTGTCTCAAACGCTTTGTACAGTATGGATGGAGATGGCACCATGACTGTGGACTGGAATGAATGGAGGGAGCATTTCCTGTTGACCACAGCCACCAACCTTGAGGAGATTGTCCGATATTGGAAACATACGACGGTATGTGGGAAATCAGCCTCCAATCACAATTGCAGCTTGGCGAGAATATCTACCCCCCCTGTCATCGTTTGATGTTGGACTTTTCTTCTAACCAGAGTATGATCAGATTTTTTTTCCCAAGATAATGGTAGGGCATTATACAGAAAACTAAGCACTGTGACTACATTATTTTCAAACAGCAGCTTTGCAGCAATACGTTACAAAATGAATGGAGGACACGCTCAAATATGTCTTGATCATGATGGAAATGAATGAATTAACCATGATTTCAAAATAGTTACATCAGGGGTTTTGACAGAACTTCTCAAATCAGGGGACAGGTATTTTCTTTAAATGCTGCCGATTAATCAACACTGCATGGTTCAAATGAGACAAAACCTCTCTCAAGTGGCAGAATTCAAATAGCATCTGGGAAGTGTAAAAAAGAAAAATGGAATCGCATATACTCAGATTCCATGTGAAACATTCACAAAGTCCACGGTTCAGTTCGTATATCTATTTTGTGGTGACTATACTCAGTTTGGTTTAAAATACTTATATCCCCCATGCATTTAAATTGCCGTCGGTTAAATGCAATTACATGCAGATTTTCACTATTCCCACGCCAGCCTTATTCGCCGTGAAAAGCCGGGGTCAACTGTAAATATAATGTTTGAAAAAAAAATTTTTTGTTCTCTTATATATGTAAATATAGCATTTTTCCTTAAATTGCATGAAATCTTTATTCCATTTGTTCATAAAATACATACTTTTGTATAGAACACAATAAAATTAACTAATAAACAAATACAGACAGACAAACATACATACAAAACAACATAAATATCCAGTGGCAGGAAAAAGTCCCAATTAAAATATAAGGTTGTACAACTTATTTTTAAGAAATACATTGAAGTGCAAAAAAATTACATTGGATACAGTGCTTTCGGTAACACGTGTGTGGTAAGGTGTAAATAAAGCCATTCAGAAAAGAAATACAAGACTGAATGTTGAGAATACTGTACTACAAACTGACCAAACTTGATTGTCCTGCGCAGGCCCCAGGCACGCAGAGAAACTCTGCAGTGATCAGAGGATTTCCCCTGCTTTGAACGGTAGCGTAATGAAGCTAGATGCTAATGCCAAGGCAAACCTCAACTCAACTGTATTTATAGAGCACTTTAAAACAGCCATCGCTGTATACAAAGTGCTGTACATGGAGCAACTATCATATGTACAACAATAAAGCAATAAATCAGTAACAAAGACTGTAGAAAGCATCAAACAGTAAAACTAAGATCAAGTGTGAGTCATGCTGAGTCAAATGCAAAAGAATACAAGTGAATTTTGAGACGAGTTTTAAAGATGGGCAGCGAGGGGGCTTGCCGAATGTTCAGTGGGAGGTCATTCTAGAGAGAGGGACCAGCAACGGAAAAGGCTTGGTCCCCTCTGAGCCTCCGCTTAGTTCTTGGTACTTCTAATAATGTCTGGCCCGCAGACCTGAGGCGCCGGGCAGGTGTGTAGGGGCGGATGAGCTCAGAGAGGTAAGGTGGTGCAAGGTCATTTAAAAATTTGAAAACAAACAGTAGGATCTTAAAAAGAAACCCTAGTGAAACACTTCCTATCACTTCAGTGATCAGCAAGCAATTTGCCTTGTTACAAAAGCACAAGCACAGCAACTATCGTGAAAGTAGTAGGCCGGCTCACAGGTGTTGATGCCAGCCAAAAAAGGCAATGCAACCGCAGTGAAAATAAAGTCACAACTTGCTTATTTCACAACCAATTTTCATGAAGCTTAAGTTCAAGGAGTGTCAAATAAAAATGACACGTATTCATCTTCAAAAAGTCTAGCACCTATTTTTCAATTATGCCAATTTGCACATACAGTACTGTACTCCAGAATGTTTTGAAGAGTGACCAGATGGATTACAATAAATTGCGAACTCCATCTTTGCCATGAAAATTATCCTTATTGAACTTCAAGAAGAAAGGTTCAAATAGAGGTGAAGAAGGCTTCAGGTAGCTCAAGAAAGTCCAAAACATCTGGGTCTTTCTCCGAAAGTTGATTCTGCTGCGGGATCAGAGCGCCACCAGTGCAGAAGTGAGTAAAGAATCGCAGCAGACAGGTGTGAGTGCATTTACACGCACAGTCGGGCAAAGACTTATGGAGGATGGCCGGTTGTCAAGAATGACAACAAAGAAGCCACTTCTCTCAAGGAACACCGTGAGGGACAGACTGATATTCTGCAAAAGGTACAAGGATTGCACTGCTGACGACTGTGATAAAGCATCCCGAGACCATTCAGGTGCGGCGTTGCATTTGAGCACAGTGACTGGGTTGACTCGCGGTTTTGCCTAAGAACACAGCCATGAACACAGAATGGTACCAAAACGTCCTCCAAGAGCAACTTCTCCCCACCATCCAAGAACCATGTGGTGGCGAGCAATATCTTGGTCCAACGTAAACACCTTGCCACAAGGCAAAAGTGATCATTAATGTGGCTCAGTGAACAAAACATCAGCATTTTTAATTAAGGCACAGGAAACTCCTCGGATCTTCATCCCATTGAGAACTTGTGATCAATCCTCAAGAGGCGGGTGGACAAACAGAAAGTCACAAATTCTGACAAACTCCAAATACTGATTATGCAAGAAGGAGCTGCCATCAGACAGGATGTGGCCCAGAAATTAATTGACAGCATGCCATCCAGAGGTCTTGAAAATTTTATCGATGTGTGTGTGTGTGTGTGTGTGTGTGTGTGTGTGTGTGTGTGTGTGTGTGTGTGTGTGTGTATATATTTGTCTCTTTGTACACACAATACAAAATTCATTTTACAATTTATCAAATTTCTTTTCAAATGCAAATGTTAAGCTCCGTATTTAAGTCCCAATCGCTTCTGTCTCAAACGCTTTGTACAGTATGGATGGAGATGGCACCATGACTGTGGACTGGAATGAATGGAGGGAGCATTTCCTGTTGACCACAGCCACCAACCTTGAGGAGATTGTCCGATATTGGAAACATACGACGGTATGTGGGAAATCAGCCTCCAATCACAATTGCAGCTTGGCGAGAATATCTACCCCCCCTGTCATCGTTTGATGTTGGACTTTTCTTCTAACCAGAGTATGATCAGATTTTTTTTCCCAAGATAATGGTAGGGCATTATACAGAAAACTAAGCACTGTGACTACATTATTTTCAAACAGCAGCTTTGCAGCAATACGTTACAAAATGAATGGAGGACACGCTCAAATATGTCTTGATCATGATGGAAATGAATGAATTAACCATGATTTCAAAATAGTTACATCAGGGGTTTTGACAGAACTTCTCAAATCAGGGGACAGATGATGAAGTGTAATGGCACATGTACTACAGGTGGCAGCAGTGCTGCCATTGGCAGTGTGTGCTGGGAGTATTGAGTATTGGCTCTACAGCACGTGTCAAAAGTCAAGGCCTGGGGGCCAGATCCGCCCCCCCCCATGTCACTTTGTGTGGCCCGCGGGAGCAAATCATATGTGTCAACTTTCATGATTATTGCTGGTATCTGTACCGAAATGTCAAATTGTCATGGGTAATAAATAATGAGATTTTGCACCCGCCCTCTGAGGGAAGCCGAAACTCCGAAGTGACCCGTGACAAAAAATGAGTTTGACCCCCCTGCTCTAAAGTGTAGTTTTTAATGTGCCCCCCCCCCTCCAATAACCATGCACACCTACAGTAGGGATGAACAATTTGGGAAAAAAGTAATCAGGATTATTTTGATTGAGATTGAAATTATGACTATTCATCCATTTAAAAACTTTTATTATTCAACTTTTATTTATTCAACTACTAAATCTCAACTACTCAAAACTATAATCATAGCCTCGTACCGATAAATCCCTGTGCGTTGAACACGATTCTTGAACATCTATTATTTTTGTTCTAGTAAAAAATGGCCTACCAAATATGCCCCTTGCATTTTCATTTCGCTCTATTCACACCTTTTATCCCTTGCATCTTTGCCTCTAAGCAAAATCTTTATCCCTTCATCATATTTATTTAATCTTATGCTTTGTTTTTTTTTCACAAATCTTTGCTGGGATAACCTGGGACCTCAGGGATTGTATTTCCTGCTATGTCGTGTGGAAATATGGTTTGGTGCAACAAAAAAAACTCCTTGGATGTTTATTTCCTTGAAGTTAAAGGAAAGGAAAATTCCTTCAATCCTTGAAAATCTAACTTTAAATATATATGAATTAGTAAGGAAGTCACATAAGAAAATACTAAAATAAAAGCAACTGAAAAGTCGCTGATGGTGTAGTTGTACACTTGCCGGACTTCTATGTGGGCAGCATGGGATCAGTTCCCACTCAATGACGGTGTGAATGTGGGTGTGAATGTTATCTATATGTGCTCTATGACTGACTGGCACCAGTTCAGGGTGTAGTCTGCCTTCCGCTTGAAGTCAGCTGGGATAGGCTCCAGCAACTCCCAGCGACCCTCTTTAGAATAAGCGGTGTTGAAAATGGATGGATAGATGGATGGAAATGAACAATAATAACATAACACATTTTGGCCTCTTACTGGCTGTGTGGTAGCATGCTTGGGTGAGGTACACACTGAAGCTGACGTCAGATTACACAAATGTAGCCCGATTTTGAGTCGACGGATGTGTCGTAGCCCCTGTAGTGTCACATTCTCAACGACTGGCCGCTTCACAAATCTACTCTGTCAGAATTGTTGCTCGTCTTGCCGCATTGTGTGTCCTATATCGTTCTTCAATTGGTGCTTCGGTATTGACCAATGGGAAAACAGTACCCTCCGACTTATGACGAGAAACTGGACGTGGTGCATGCAATCAAAATGTGGTGTGCGACTGTGCGGTCTTTCAAAAGTCACATGAACAAATGAGGAAGTATTGGAAAGTATACCAACTCCTGCTACTTTTGCTAAATTCAAAGCAAAAGCTGATTAGCAAAGGTGGTGCTGTTAAACAAATCCGTCACCTCGAGTTCTATTTTGGGACAGTCCATAACGCCCTCCCCCCGCCATCCAGGAACGGATCCGATTTTATTTATTTATTTATTTATTTTTGCCCCCTCCTCCATTTTCTGTAACACGTATCTCTCATAAATTACTAGTCTTAAGAACCCTATTTTAAATTGAGAATATAGTATTCCAAATAACTCAGTAAAATAATTTAGGATGTTGGCCTTGTCTGTTGCATGCCTGAAACGCAGCCAGTTCTAGTCAGTGGCTAAGCTCTGAAGTTGGCTGCCACTACTCAATGACACAACTTTAAATAAAAGTGGTTGCTTAACTTAGCAGAGATAAACTAATTTAAGTCTGACTTGAGGGATTAGGTTAACAAGGGGATTGAGACAGAACAAGAGAGAGGAAGTGTGTTGTGGGGACAGAGCAAAGGTTGATGTGTTGAGACACAAGCATCGGTCAGCACATCTTCAGAAGTGAGGGGGAGTCCACGAGAGTCGGCATTTCTCTTTTGGAAGTACTTTATTTGACCGAAAACCTAATTTTAGTGGCGTAAAGGACCTTTACCGGTTTTTGAAGGGATACTCTTCAATGCTAAAACTGATAACTGTGGACCAACAGGTTCCTTTTTTTACCATTTGAGATGGCAATGACTTTGCTGCAGCCTCGGCGGCGGCAGCAGCAGCAGCAGCATCCACAACAGAGGAAACATTTATTTCTAGACTTTGATGATGACGGTGCCATTTATAAGCTCGAGGTGGAGATGGTAGGTTCTTCAATTTACGACTTGTCACTTTGATTTGACCTGCCTGCTTGATCACGTTTTGACTTTGCTTGGAAAAAGCCTAAAAAAACCTAAACAAACAAACAAAACAAAAAGCCCATTACAGAGGATACTGTGCTCTTCGTTGGTATGTAACCTATCTACACTAAGTGGTTGGTCCTCTTATTTTTTAAAAATATCATTCAAAGCAATATCAAGAAAGTGTTCACATTTCCTTGAGTCTTTTTTTTTCTTCCTGCAAGAAGGACCAAATAACAACACACCTCATTGGCAGGTGATCAGAAGGAAATCTGAATGTGGCTCCCTCGTCGTTTCCTTCATTTCAACTATAATAATAATAGTAATAAGACATTTTATTTCAAAGTCCTTTTCATAGTATGGCTTTACATAGCACATAGACACTTTGCAACAAGAATTGAGCAACACAGGATAAAAAACTTTAAAGCAAAATATACGCGTTTGTTTTAAAAACGTTAAAATGTCAAAAAACTAAAACCAAGCCAAAATGTTTACAAATGATTAAAAGACGTTGAAAGCATTGCGGAACAGGTGAGCTTTAAGAAATGATTTGAAGGATTGACGGTCAGTGCAGTTGCGTATGTGTTGAGGTAGAGCGTTCCAGAGGGTGGGCGCGGAGGCAGAGAAGGCTCGGTCCCCCCAGGTTTTGAGCTTGGTCATGGAGATGGTGAGGAGGTTTGCATTTTTGGAGTGGAGGTGGCAGGAAGGAGTGTATGGGTGAAGAAGCAGTGGTGTAGTGGGGATCTTTTTTAAGTGGATGTACGCGATTCTGGGATGTTCTATATATACATGCAGAACATCAATCATAGGCTACAACACCAGTTGAACTAACGTTAAATTTAATGTTTTACTACTCCAAAATAATCACAGGCCAACGTTATTAAGCATAACTCGCATTAGAACAATGATCAACAAACATTTCAATAAAAATTGAATGTGGCATCGGGAGAAGTGGGTGGACGGCGTACCCCCCCGTACCACGCCCACTACACCCCTGTGAAGAAGATCAGAGAGGTAGGAGGGGGCCTGATTGTGAAGGGCTTTTTAGGCGAATAGGAGGAGTTTAAACTCAACACGCTGGGGCATGGGGAGCCAGTGGAGGTTTTTAAGGACTGGGGTGATGTGATCACAGGTGCGGGTGTGAGTGAGAAGGCGGTGGCATTCTGGATGTACTGTAGTTTATTGAGGACTTTGGTGGTTGTACCGTATAGGATGCTCTTGCGGTAGTCAAGGCGAGAGGCGATGAAGGCGTGGATGAGGGTTCGAGCGGCATTGAAAGAAAATGAACGAAGCTTGGACTGCTGCAAGCTTGACTCATTTAGCTGTCGTCTTGTTGAAGCTGTGAGTTACAGTGGTTAAGTTAAATCCAAAAACCAGCATTTGTTTTCTTAAGACATGGACAAAAAACTTCCAGGAAAATAAATTTTCATTGTAATAATTTTAAACTCAACTTCGTGTATAATACACTTTAAAACAACCACGGTGTCATACAAAGTGCTGTATGTGGAGCAAAATTAGTCATACAACAACAAAGACCGTTAAAACAATAAATGAATATCCAAAATCAATACAGAGTCTCATGCTGAGTCAAAAGCCAAAGAATAAAAATGTGTTTTAAGATGAATTTTAAAGATGGAGAGAGAGGGGGCTTGCCGAGTATTTCGTGAGAGGTCCGGACCGGCAACAGAAAACGATCAGTCTCCTCTGAGCCTCCGCTTAGTCCTCTGTACCTCCAGTAGGGTCTAGTCCACTGACCTAAGGCAGGTGCGTGGGGGTGGAGAAATTTAGTGCAGTATGTGACTAGCTTGACACATGAACAAAGACATAATTTAGACCTAATTCTTGCCTCTGGTCTACCGGTCTATCATGTGACTGTGCTCTGTAATGTGGTCTTTTCCTGTGACGCTGTTAAATCTGCCGCTCCGGAGTGCAGCGGCCATCATATAAGCCTCTCGCTGCTGGTCAGTCCTCCATAAGACAAGCTTAGGTCTCTTCTGAAATCTGGAAAGACTGCAGGAATTGCTACCAGAGCACAGTTAAAGAGGGCAAAACAGAACATTTATCCAAAATAATTCAGGCTACCTGTCACAACCCATGTCTACAACTTTAGACGATTCATTCTGTGCTTAAACCCTATCTGCCCCTTTGCACAGACACTTCCCCTGATATGTGCAGTAGATTCCTGCAATTTTTCATTGATGAGGTTTCTACAGGTTGGGCTCTTATTTCAAACACCACATTTGACCTCTCTGTCCATGTCCCGTGTCCGGCGGCGTTAAATTCCAGACGAAGCTATCAGACTCCCATGATGGCTTTGTTACTCCTCATGTCTTCAAGGAGGTTCTCCCAAGTATTGGTAAATTGGTCTTGGACATGATCAACAGCAGTCTGTATCTGGTGTACTCTCACAACATGTGGTAGATGGCACTGAAATTCTTGACTTTCAATGAAAAGAAAACTTACGGTCTGGTGATTTTTCCCAGTGGCCCTTGTGCTGTACATCCCATCCTGCTGACTTGGGCCTTCCCGGCGCCTTATTTAAAAGCAACAGTCTTGAATTTGGGTCTTAAACTGTACAGTGATTTTAAATTGAAACGGCAAATAGGTGCTGTGTCAAGCAGTGCTGGAAGGTGGGCCCCACATTGGCCTGATATATCAAGGGCACAACTCTAAAAAGTAATTGCAATGACATGTTGGGTGTCGGCCGCCCGGTGAGCTACTGGTGAGCACATCGGCCTCACAGTGCAGAGGTGCTGGGTTCGATTCCGGTTCTGGCCTTCCTGTGTGGAGTTTGCATGTTCTCCTCGTGTTTGCATGGGTTTTCTCCGGGTACTCTAGTTTGCTCCCACATCCCAAAAACATGCATGTCAGGTTAATGGAACACTCTAAATTGTCCCTAAGTGTGAGTGTGAGCCCGAAAGGTTGTTCGTGTACGTGTGCCCTGCGATTGGCTGGCAACCAGTTCACGGTGCCTACCCCCCTCCTGCCCGAAGACAGCTGGGATAGGCTCCAGCACACCCCGCGACCCTTGTGAGCATAAGTCACAGGTGTCGAAGTCCGGTCCTCGAGGGCCGGTGTCCTGCATGTTTTCCATCCCTCCATGCTGCAACACACCTGATCCAAATGAACAGCTCATCAGCAAGCTCTATCGGAGCCTGATAGTGATCCTGATCATTTGAATCACGTGTGTTGCAGCAGGGAGAAATGGAAAACATGCAGGACACCGGCCCTCGAGGACCGGACTTCGACACCTGTGGCATAAGTGGATCAGAAAATGGATGGATGTTGGGTGTTGGAGAGCACCTCACCTGCAGGTTTGCTGAAAATCTATAGCACATCAAAATAAAGCTAACTTTATTCCTGAAGGCACTCATGGAGCAACGAGTATGCGCGCAAATTCTGGAATCGACTTCAGGTAAATTGTTACAGAGCTATTCATTACAGTGGGTTTCATTTCACATTTTTATTCCAGTGTTTTATTCAAGCGTTTTATTCAACCATTCTTTTCACCCCCTTTTCTAAGCGATCATTAGCCCCCATTGCATTGAAAAATGTCTTGCACCGCTTGGGAACTTGTTGACTGTTGTACTAACCAGTGATATATTTTCATTTTGTGGAAAAAGAGCACAGTACAACACTGGCATTGAACCTTGTGTTAATGTGCTTGCATTGTGACATGTCACCAGAGAAGATTTCGCTGTGAATGCCAACAAGAACATCAGGTATTATTATGTGGGGTAGCGGGTGTGGGGGCACACAACAGTACTTGTCGCCCTCTGATTTTGCATTTCATGAACAGTAAGTGTTTTTGTCAGTACTGTATACTGTAGGGAGCGATTATGGCGAGGAAGACGTTATGCTCATAAAATTCAAACTATTGTGGCCGATCGTTCTAATATTTGCAGCGGGCAGTTGAACTTGACAGAAGTAGAGATGCTTGCATAAACGTGAAGCCTGTTTACATTAAGCATCCCAGTCATGTCGTTACCTTGCAATGGGAAGTATTGTCGGTTTGGCTGGCTCCTACGTCTCCTTAAAGCTAAATAAATAATAATTTGGCTGGCTCCTACGTCTCCTTAAAGCTAAATAAGACGATGTCTAATTTCTTTTAACAAAACACAACCAAATGTATGACTGATATGTGACCTAGCTTTTCAGTCTAAAGAGTTCGGAACTTAGTTACTGGTAAACGTAATTGTACCTTGTTGTAGGCCTTTTTTATGTTAGCCACTTTAACAAGAAGCAGAATTTCAATGGTTTCGCTTATTAGCTGCAACAACTGGCGTTCCCACATCATCAAAATCTGCAACTGTCTTAGAAAGTGGACTCACACAAACAGTTTCCATATACAGTACAGTATATGAAACGTTGGTTTCGCTACACCGGGTGCCACACACCTATTTCATGTGAAGGCTCATGGAACGTAGGAATTAGGTGGATTGATCAGGGAGCCCAAAAGAAGAAGAAGAAAAAAAACAATGTAGTCGTAGGCTTATATTTCTTACATGAGGAAAAGTAGTGCTGCCAGTTTGTCCCAGCCTCATCAAACATCACAGTTGACTGCACATTACTATCTTACATTAAGCAGCTAACTCGCAGATGAGACAAAACAATATCAACAGTTGCTCTTTGAATTTGTTTACACAGAACAGTGATGTCATTATTAGCCATGCTACAAGACGTTTGTCCTGTTCTGACACTAAAATTCATGCCAACCCTATTTTCTCTGTCTGCTTGGCCTGTCCAAACAGATCATTTGTGCTTTGGATAGCATTATGTACATCTCCTGGAATTTTCTGGTCGAGGCTAAATGTTAGATTAAACCGAATTTTAACATGAAGCACTGGAGTTGTACTGCAAATGGCTATTCATTCATTATTCTGACAGATCTCAGTGTTTTGATAGGAAAACACCGTTTTTCACTTTTAGTGGGACGTTAATTTTGTACACATACATGGAACCATCCATGCTAGCACTGACACTGCACCCACCCACACAGCTTTCCCTGGGGTGGAGAACAGTAAGCACAGAATGCACTTTGAGGTCTGGTAACGTGACACAAAAACGGCTTTGCTTTGGCTTTGTTGTGATGTTCAAACTGTTCATAGTTGTTAAAAGCATTTTGTAATCATAACTATATCTTGGTACTTTCATTTGAAGTAGTAGTTTTTGTCAGCGTGCAGCAGTGAGGTTGGGGCAGTATCTGCGTCTAGGTGTGCGTGGGATGAAGGGGGTATACCGTATTTTCATGACCATACGGTGCACCGCATTAAGAGGTCCAGTGTCAGTTACGGGTGATAGTTGTGTATTTAACGCATACATAACATGCACTGTATTATTGGACGCAGGCATGGTAAAACATACACTAGCTTAAACAATACATACGTGGTAGCACACATGCATGCTAGCGTATGTTTACTCACATTATTTTTGAATCAATCCTCATCCACAAATCCATCAAAGTCATCATCTGAATCTGAAATGAACAGCTGGGCAGAACACGCTGCGCCACGGTAGTCCTTGCACGAATAGATAGTTGGCGCTGTTTCATAAAACAAAAGCAACAAAACAGACCTCCTTGAAAACGTTCGCTTTTCATTTTTTCTGCAAACGTTTTTGCCCTCAGTCGAATGGTGACTGTTGAGATGCTTCTCCTGGCTGTGACCGTGAATCCATTGCTCAGGGTGGTCTTCCAACTCGGGCCATGGTGCCTTGTTTCCACAGAAACTCTGCTACATCAGCAGCCTGTCCGCATATCATCAGACAGTCAAGTGGAGCGCTCGTTGAAGTCACACAGCAACAATCACAGCTTTTGGAACCTGGTATATAGATTAGCGACGCTTCATTATTCAGAATTTTTTGGAGAAAATGTCAGACTTTTAAGGGCGGCCAATGTTCATGAAAATACTATAGTAGGGCAGTGATCCCCGACCTTGTTTCTGCCATGGTCCGGTTCATGAACTGACTGAAATGTTGTGAACCGGCAGTCGTCAGGTCCACTCCTGTCATGGCGATAATGTTCCTTTTGTATGCTCCACTGCAGAGTATTTTATTTATGTTTTTTTCTTTCTTGCTTACAATATTTATTTAACTTTCACAAAGATAATTTGAGTTTTTAGTGGTACTGAATACATTTTTATAGCCACAGTATTCCGTCCATTTTTACCCATGGTATTGAAGGTGTTGGAAAGGGTAGCAAATACAGTGTGTCATTTTAAATGTGCCATCTGAGTTTCTTCTATCACATGTGCTGAGAAATTTTATGTTTTGTTTTGATATTAGATTATATACACGAATGCATTGTGTCTAGGTGCTGGACATCGGCGACAGCCTCACCATCCCAGATGAGTTTACAGAAGAGGAGAAAACCACAGGTTTGTGGTGGAAGCAGCTGTCTGCGGGGGCCATGGCAGGGGCAGTGTCCCGTACAGGTACTGCTCCCCTGGACAGAATGAAAGTCTTCATGCAGGTCTGTCTACACATATTTTATTAAAACTTCTTTTTTTTTTTAAGGTAGCTTTTTCACCGCCAAGATTAGTCACAATGGCTCTTAATTTACAGGTCCATGCTTCCAAGAGCAACAAAATTAACCTGGTTAGCGGTTTCAAGCAAATGTTGAAAGAAGGCGGCTTGACGTCTTTATGGCGAGGAAACGGTATTAATGTACTAAAGATCGCCCCAGAAACTGCCATTAAATTCATGGCCTACGAGAAGGTAATGTATTCATTAATCAAGATTTTTTTTTTAATTGTGATTGAGCATTTGTAAGAGGAATGAATGTTGCGCAAAGCAAGTTAGACTTAGGGCAGACCTGGGCAAAGTACCACCCGGGGTCCACATTCAGTCCACCAACAGTCTATGTCCTGCCCTCACAATAACCATGACGTCAAAGTAAAACAAGACATGCGGTGCTTTATTTTGAAAGTTGTGCTTTTCTTGTATGTGTACACATAGGGATTGGTAGTACTAGCGAGGTAGCAAGTACGAGGTACGGCTTGTGTCTGCAGTCTTGCGAGCTTTAGGGTGTTTTTGCTTTCTTTAGTGACTTTTCCAACACCTACAGCAACTATTTAAAAAAAAAAATACGAGCAAAAATGACAGCAGTGGTCCTAATGTTAGCAACATTCTTATTGCATGGTGGAGGAAAGGGGGCCAAGAACATTAGTCCCAATAATACTGTAGTGAATGCAAATCTCCAGTTTCATACTCCGTACGTAATGGGTATATTGTAAGTCATCATCATCATTGAAACCATTTATATCAGTGTGGTCTTCATGCTAGACGACCTGCAAGGGTATCCGACCACACCACCAGGCACAGGCGTCATCGTCTTGCATGGGCCAGGAAGCATTTACGCTGGGCGAGGGACCTCCATCTACATGGAAAACTACTTACAAAATGTTCTAGTTAAGACATTTCTTCCAGAACCAATTAATTTGATAAGTAGAGGTACCATTGTATTAATGATGAATCTTTGATAAGTAGAGGTACCATTGTATTAATGATGAAGAGGTGGGTGGGTGGGGACATACAGGAGGAATAGTATTTCAATCATCAAACTTGGGCGCTTGTCTCTTGGACAAAAAGCAGAATTGTTTCCAAGAATTTACGGGATGAATGTTTTCAATGTTCTGTGATGAATTCATTTGTTGTTTTTGTTTTTTGTCTTTGTCTTTGTTCGCCCATCCATTTTTAAACTTGCTTTGTTTTTATTTTGTTGAAGTTTCCTCTCCGTGTCTTATACTCTGTCTCACAATACAATACAAAAGAATACAATTTATTTACATAGTATAAGAAGATGCTGTCCAGCGAACCTGGGAAGATCAAGACACATGAGAGGTTCATTGCAGGATCGCTTGCTGGAGCAACGGCACAAACGGCCATCTACCCCATGGAGGTGCGCTCTTAAACACACGTACCAGTTTGTCTGCAGTGTTCTCATAGTACCAATTGCTGTATGTGTCTGCATATTTCAGTACACAGGCCATTGTTAGTGGTTTACCTTTGGTATTATTTTTTGGGGGTATGAATTTGAAACCGGATTTAAGAGGCATGTACTGACTGCTATAATGGTGTCACAAAGTAACGATGCATTTTCGTAACAAGCGGACTCTCTTCCTCCCACATTCATCTCTTTTTCAGAACAGTCAGCAGTAGGTGCATGTGATGCTGCAAGACAGAAAAGAAAATAATATTCTCTAAATATTTCAGTTGAAAAGCAATGGCAGCATCTACAGTTGTGATATAAACCACTGCTGGTCTAAAATTGCTGTCATTGTAACTTTTGAGCATACAGAGTGGGGAAAAAAAAGGCAAAAAGAAACACATCCAATGAATGCTAAATTGAGCGCAACATATTGTGCCTTATCTCTGGGTGCTGCTGTATTATATTCCACAATTTCCACTTTGCTGCTGTGTCCTGTTTTTGTTGAACCGGATGTCCACAAAGTCACAAGAGAAAGCGATACAGATAATGGACGTGTGGATGATAACTAAATCCTTTGTCAATTTAGGTGATGAAGACTAGGCTAACCTTAAGGAAGACCGGGCAATACTCTGGAATGTTTGACTGTGCCAAAAAAATTCTGAAAAGGGAAGGAGTTAAGGCATTCTACAAGGGCTATGTTCCTAATATTCTGGGCATCATTCCATATGCTGGGATAGATTTGGCCATTTATGAGGTGAGCCACCACAGCAGATTTTGTTTTTGTTTCAAATACTGGTCTTTGTTTCAGATACAGGTCTTCACTATGATCACTCATTCTTTTCTGATCATCACTAGAGCTTGAAGAATGTGTGGTTGTCTCGCTATGCCAAAGACACGGCCAACCCAGGTATACTGGTGCTGCTGGGCTGTGGAACCATCTCCAGTACTTGTGGCCAGCTGGCCAGTTACCCCTTGGCTCTGGTCCGCACCAGGATGCAGGCACAAGGTACAAGAATAAGCATGAAATACAGGTGACAATTGACTTCGTTGTATTTCCCCGGTAACTACAATACTGTTTTGTCGCTTCTCCTCTCAGCTTCTCTCGAGGGTGCAGAACAGTTGCACATGAACCAAATGGTGAAAAAGATTCTAGAGAAAGAAGGATTCTTTGGACTTTACCGTGGCATCTTGCCTAATTTCATGAAGGTGCTGCCAGCTGTCAGCATCAGCTATGTGGTGTATGAATATATGCGGTCAGGCTTGGGTATACAGAAGTAAGCGAAACATGTGCTGTCATTTTCATGTCTGTCCGCAAACAAATCGGGAAACTATAAAATGCAAACATTGACTGTGCCACCAGAGGTGAGGTATCCAACATTTTAAAATGGCACTTTAACCCTTGCATATTTGCTTTAAGGGGTGTCAAATGAGTCAACTATAATAGTTATTGTTCAAGTGAGTGGAAACAGGGTAACAAAATTATTCCTAATCTCTACGCTATTTATCCCACATGACAATTTCAGATTTCGGTATAGATTTTAGCAAGCATCATGCAAGTTGACACAGCTGATTTGCTTTCGCGGGCCACATAAAATGACGTGGTGGGCTGGATCTGGCCCCGGACCTCGAGTTTGACACCTGTGGTGCAACTGACAATGCTACATTTTAGGATAACAACTGAATTCAGAGTTGATTCGCTAATGTTTGTTTCTTCACTAAAACCCAACGGCAGCAAACAAAGACAGTGATTCCGATCCATCCATCTATTTTCTTAACCATTTGTCCTGATTGGGCTCGCGGATGAGCTGGATCTTATTCACACCCACATTCGTGCCTGTGGACAATGTTAACATCCTCAAAAATGTTAACATACAAGTTTGTCAAATAGGTTTCAAGCAAACTCCAAACTGGAAGGTCGGAGCTCAGGTTTCATCCCTTCAGAATTACGAGGCAGATGTCCTTAATCTCACTGCATTGATATTCTGTCCACCAAATTCATATACGGTATTTTCACTTGATTGATACTCGCAAAAACACCATAACAACTAGGATCACATGTGTGCCATGAACCCTTGGGAATTGGTATATTGGAGCTTGGGGGATTCATGCAAATTGTCATTACCTATGTTACAGAAGGGCCAAGAAGAATACATTAATCATTTTGCAAATTCAGTACTTGTAATCAAAAATAAATACAGTCAGACCGCGGTTTTCGTCCATAATCCGTTCCAGAAGGCTGTTCGAAAACCGAATTGTTCGGAAACCGAAACCACGCTCTTTAAAAAAAAATAAAATAAAAAAGTTTATTGAACACGTCTGCTCACAATGGAAAGCGACACGAGGAAGCATCACTTCCTCGTCTAACCGTCACTTCCTCGTCTAACCGAGGAAGCGTCATTTCCTCCTGTAAGGAAGGCGAGAGGAGTCAAGTGGTGCATTCAAGTGCACTCAGCTTGTTCGAGAACCGAAATTTGTTCGTCATCCGAGGCATAAAAAACCAAATTGGTTGAGAACCGAGACGTTCGAAAACCGAGGTTTGACTGTACAGTCAGTACAGCTAAATGAATTTATGCAACTTTCTAATTGAATGATTGTTCATCAAACACAGTGGATGAAATTATTTAGCCAACACTAAAGTATTGTTTAGCAAAGCAATCCAATTGTTTGATTGAACAAATGGAGGCTTCTAAATGAAGCAAAAGTTCCCAATATCATCATTGTCGCATTGACAATCTAATTATAGATGCGCAAGCATTTCAAGAGTAAATTAAATAATGCAGTTGAACCTTGGAATTACTTGATTGAACTAGAAGTTCTCGCCTCTGTGGCTCCTGAAACAAATACGGGTTTAATGCAGTTTACTTTCATTCTAAAAACTATTTCCACCTCTTTTTATATAGTCAATGTTTTTAAGGCACTTTTTGCACAGATTGGAAAAACACAAAAACTTTGTGATTGTGAATGACTTCCCCTTTTCAGGATATCTTCTCATATTGGCAAACATTTCTAGAATTCTGTGTTGTGATTTATATTGTGTTTATGGCTTACCCACAGTTTCACGGCACAGCACTGGTCAGCTTTCATTGAGATGTAGTAATTCAATACGTTGTTTACAAAGACACTTGGGAAAGTCGATTTCCCTTTTCGTTGTTTGATTGTTTGCATACACATCAATAGACGATTGTCACCTCTCCCAAAAAAATTTTTGTTTGTTTTTGTATTTTCTAACCAAAAAAAGCACCTTGTTACATCAAAGCTCCTATGACCTGATGTCACCCGCCCAGACAATTTTCCTCTTTCAATGTTAAAAACTCCCTCTTCACGCACATGCTTGTGTCCCAACTTCTAAATGAAGCAAAAGTTCCCAATATCATCATTGTCGCATTGACAATCTAATTATAGATGCGCAAGCATTTCAAGAGTAAATTAAATAATGCAGTTGAACCTTGGAATTACTTGATTGAACTAGAAGTTCTCGCCTCTGTGGCTCCTGAAACAAATACGGGTTTAATGCAGTTTACTTTCATTCTAAAAACTATTTCCACCTCTTTTTATATAGTCAATGTTTTTAAGGCACTTTTTGCACAGATTGGAAAAACACAAAAACTTTGTGATTGTGAATGACTTCCCCTTTTCAGGATATCTCCTCATATTGGCAAACATTTCTAGAATTCTGTGTTGTGATTTATATTGTGTTTATGGCTTACCCACAGTTTCACGGCACAGCACTGGTCAGCTTTCATTGAGATGTAGTAGTTCAATCCGTTGTTTACAAAGACACTTGGGAAAGTCGATTTCCCTTTTCGTTGTTTGATTGTTTGCATACACATCAATGGACGATTGTCACCTCTCCCAAAAAAAATTGGTTTGTTTTTGTATTTTCTAACCAAAAAAAAGCACCTTGTTACATCACGGCTCCTATGACCTGATGTCACCCACCCAGACAATTTTCCTCTTTCAATGTTAAAAACTCCCTCTTCACGCACATGCTTGTGTCCCAAAATACAGTTCAAAATATCATTTTTGAGCCTAACTTACCCTAGTCAGAGTTGAGCCTCTATTCAAAGTGTAGACCAGGGGTCACCAACCTTTTTGAGAGTGAGAGCTACTTCATGTGTCCTGATGGTGTGAAGGGCTACCAAATTGATACACGTCTGAAATAATATTTATACAAATTACATTTAATAATATTAGAATGTGTTATTTTTCATACTTAATGATTTTAATTTTCAGGCTCTGATCATCTTAAAGATGTCTCGCAATACTGCCAGTGTTTGCATTTTTAAATCGTAATTTCTACGAGCAAATCACAATCCTAGCACTGGCGGGCGATTGGTGTGGTTCTCACCGGCATAGCCTGAGGGCACCACGTTGGTGACCCGTGGTGTAGACTGTGTTGTCATCATCGAGGAGGACTCCTAAAATCATTGAGAGATCATGTGCCTTCAGTGGGGGGTTTTTTGACACACATTTTTTTTGCCTTTTCCTCCTTCATTTGATAGATGTTTGTGTTTACGTTAATAAAGACATTTCAGTACGGATGTGGTCGTTGAATGTATTATATTAACTCAAGACAGAGATGGCGTGTGTCAACCTTTAGAAGGAAATTGCGAGCTTTATAAGGTAAGCCAGAGCTATATACTATATAAAGGTGACATTTAATGGGATACACGAGATTAAAAGCCAACTGAATTGCCTTTTTCAAAGATAGTAATGCCAGTTTTAATGACAAGTGCAGTTGTATTTTGCAATGTATTTTACACCTGACAAGACAGACCTAAACAGTGGATCCAAAAATATTTGGACGGTGACAACACTTATCATTTTGTCTTGATACACGAATATGGATTTGAAAGGGTCAACAACTTTGAAGTGTAGATTTTCAAATTAAAAGGGCGTATACTGTATTTGTGCATTTTTATCTACAATTTGAAACTGAACTGTGACATGCTTTCATTAAAAAGGGGTTGTCGGTCTTGTATGAAAACAAGCCACTGCTCCCCCTGACTGCTGTGGGACCGACGACCAAACGCCAAGTGCAGTACAGAAAAAGTTCACATGACCACGAGGGGCGGAGCTTTGCTGAACACAGTATCTTAAGAAAATAAAAATAAAAAAGCAAGCGCGAAGTCCACACAAGCCTGCATAAAACTGTTGCGCCGAAAAATCCTGTTAACTAACGTTAAACTAATTTCAAAATAGTAGATTTTTAGAGTTAGATTTTTTTCCTTTGACGTAGCAGTGTTTCCGGGTAGTCCGTCTGTCGTTTAAAAATGGCAGATCTTCGGGCAGCGAAGCTGCCATGACACAGGTGTGGAAACTTGGATGCGGC
>NW_017805072.1:584744-592744 GCF_001891065.2 Hippocampus comes | reverse complement strand
TTACTTTTACTGTGTTAGTTTTTAAATATTTTTCTCAATAATGTATTCTACATTAAAAAGGCTGTAAACCCAAACCGGGGAGCGTTCTATTTTAGTGAAACCTCAAGCCTCCGCTAAAATTGCATTTTGATTTTTTTGGGGGCGATTAACTCAAAACCATAAAAACTCACATCACGCTCCATTCTATTCATGTGCACAACATTCCAAACTGACCGATACATGTGGGAGAACTGAAGAACTGATAATCGTTCTTCGACTGGATCCGATGGAGGAGAACTGAATATCTGATTATCGTTCTTCGACTGGATCCGATTTGCATTTTGTCACGAGAGAACACATAAATTGCATGTGATTATGAATTTAACATGTTACACACATCACTGAACCAGATTTTTTTCACAGGGTGCACTGGAGCACAAAAGCTTTAAGTAGTGATTACCGGTAGGATGCGGAGACTTCGAGATTTATTATTATAAAAAAAAAAGGCTTCGAGATTTATTTGGTTGTGTAAATTCACGCTTGGGGGCGGGGCAGGAACTCCACAGACACAACTATTTATAGAGAAGCAATTTAAAAGTAAACTCAATATGGTTGAAAAAAAAAATGCTTCGAGATTTATTTGGTTGTGTAAATTCACGCTTGGGGGCGGGGGCAGGAACTCCACAGACACAACTATTTATCGAGAAGCAATTTAAAAGTAAAATCAATATGGTTGGAAAAAAAAATACGCAATGATAAATTGATTATGCTTGCAAAGATGAACGCTTATGCCTGCAATCATTAATTGACTATGCCTGCAATGAAGAACGCTTATGCTTCTAATAAAAATATATTAATCATTATGTACTCACATTTATAATCAAGAATGCTTAGTGCACTGTGTGGAAGTTTAGGGACGCAACCACCTTTCCGAGGACGTGGTTGGGAAGAGATAAGTGTTAAGACTAAACAGGAGCAAGGTTGGACAGTGAATGGAGCCATCAACACCAGCTGCAACGTGATGTTTTTGTAACAATTGCACACATGTGCGTAATTTACACTCACAGTCAAACAAGTTCAGTGTGTCTTCAACCTCCCCCACCCTTTAGGTTGGACACACCTATGTAGTAGATTTCCCAATAAATAAGGAGGTGAAGGGGGAGATCGGGAGGGGTGACATGCCGAGAACTGAAACCGAACGCTTCTCCTCGTTCCCTCCTGGTACCAGAATTGAGTCTCCTGTCTCCTCCTTGTGTTTTATTCCTGAGTGTCAAATTGGATAAACCTGACAACATGATTAAAAAAAATATGCAATATGGCCAGACAACACTGTAATACATGGATTGGGTTGGACTCCTGAGTCCCCCCCCCCCACATCTTTAATCTCATTTGTATATTTGAGAGAATTTTATTCATTGAACGTTGTCGAGTCCCCCCCCCCCCCACCACCACATCTTTAATCTCATTTGTATATTTCAGAGAATTTTATTCATTCAACGTTGTCAAAACATGCAAGGAAGGCCCCTTTTCTTCTCCGTGGACCACAGAAACAGGGTTGGACCTGTCTGATACCAATTACCTCTGACCTGGAAAATGTGCTACTTGAAAACTTCAAGCTATTACCGAGTATTAAAAATTAAGGCCATATTTACTTTTACTGTGTTAGTTTTTAAATATTTTTCTCAATAATGTATTCTACATTAAAAAGGCTGTAAACCCAAACCGGGGAGCGTTCTATTTTAGTGAAACCTCAAGCCTCCGCTAAAATTGCATTTTGATTTTTTTGGGGGCGATTAACTCAAAACCATAAAAACTCACATCACGCTCCATTCTATTCATGTGCACAACATTCCAAACTGACCGATACATGTGGGAGAACTGAAGAACTGATAATCGTTCTTCGACTGGATCCGATTTGCATTTTGTCACGAGAGAACACATAAATTGCATGTGATTATGAATTTAACATGTTACACACATCACTGAACCAGATTTTTTTCACAGGGTGCACTGGAGCACAAAAGCTTTAAGTAGTGATTACCGGTACTCTAGATTCCATCTTAGATAATGTCATTTACCTCAATGATGTCACTGCTCCCAACTTGTCTTAACCAGCCTTTGAAGATGTAACAGTGACTGTATTGTGCAAAAGTTGTATACTCGAAAGGACATGTGATAGATTGATTATTTTTAGTTATCATACATTCGCTTATTATTAATGTTATTATTGTTATTTTGATATTGATTGATTGATTGATTGATTATGCTCGCAAAGAAGAAAGCTTATGCCTGCAATGATAAATTGATGATGCTTGCAAAGATTAACGCTTATGCCTGCAATGATTAATTGACTATGCCTGCAATGAAGAACGCTTATGCTTTTAATAAAGATATATTAATCATTATGTACACACATTTATAATCCTTTGTATTATATTTATATACTCACATTTATAATCAAGAATGCTTAGTGCACTGTGTGGAAGTTAAGGGACGCAACCACCTTTCCTCTATATTTTTTCCATTTTATTTTGTTCATTTATTTGGTTACATTTCAAATGCACCGTATGTTCAAGCAATTGTGTCAAACTCCAAAACCATCTCAAATCGTTTAATGCCATTTCAGTTTTCACTCAAAATACAATAATGACATGAATTGTTCTTTCAGCAAAACGTCAACACTGTCTGCAAACTGCAGGATTTCTTACTCTGAAAACATTTTCTTCTCTGGGTACATTCCATGTGCAACGAGTGTACCAACTAGGGAGAAAAACGCCACAATTGTCAAGACAGCACGCAGTGCTTTAAACCAGTTTGGGTAAGTGGGCAACAGTGACAGATCATAGTGAAGCGAGATTCCCAGCGCCATGATAACCATGGTCACTGCAGGAACAATGCTGTCAGCCATGAGCATGGTAACCCAAGCTAAGAGTGAAGGAACCACACTGTTGCTCAGGTTTATCCAGTCAGGTTTGGCCGGGCTGCTCTCAGGTAGGGCGTACCCCCAACGAGCTCCGCCCAGGAAGGAAACGATGGAGACGCTGTAGGCCAATTGAATAGAGGCAAACTCGGGAAGGTAACTTTCAGTCACACCCATGAAGAGAGGAGGGGCAACAAAGGGGATCAGTCCTGCAAACCCAAGCCACAGAGCTGGTTTGGGACTCTTCCAAAAGTCCTTCATGTCATAACGCAGCAGGTCCAGCTCTCTGGGAGGAGGTTCAGTCTGTTGTCGCTTCTTGAGCCTCGCAGCAGATGTATGGAAATATTGATTCCTCGCAATAAAAGCCAGTGCATGAAATGGGGTGCTCGAAAAGATCCCGGTCCTCACAGATGCACCGACGCCAGGGCAATACTTGTCCCAGGAATCCCGAGGCCATTCTGTTGGTGGCCTGGCGAAGGAGGGCCGGCTGACATGTTGAGGATCTGATCCACCATCAGTAACCCTGATAAGTGCCAATGGCCAACATTTTGGTGTGGGTCGTGCCAAGTGCAACAGCTGAGAAAAGATATATCCAGGTCAAAATTTTACATTTCCAACTCTCATACACATACCAAAGAAGTACCACAAATTGTATATACCTTCTGGGCAGTTACGATGCTTTTTCTTAACTTAACAGACAGCATCTAAAGAAAGATGTAAACAGACCACCCATTCGGTTAAACACATAAATATGCACAATTAAGGTTACATAATTTATTATATGAATGCAGATGAAATGCAACAAAAAACACCTAATGCCCATTAAAAATAAATCGATACGATTATGATGCCTTGTTTGAAATTCAAAATAAAAAGCTTCAAATCATTTGCAATTTTATTTACCAGGTCGACATCACATAAAAAAAATTAAGAGTGTTTTAAAAAACTCGATGAGTTCAAACAGCCTGGGTTTTCTAAACGATATGACCGTATACATGGCGCATTTCCGTCAGTTCTCAATTGTTCATTTCAAAGTTGAAACAGTACGGTAATCAAGAAAGACAAAATTACCTCTGACTGAGTCCAAAATCGTCACATTACAGCGTTACCACGACCATAACGTTGCTTACTTTCGGTGACACACATCGGATTGGACCAAGGTAGGACAGGACAAAATACGTCCGATGTCAAAAACTTCCGTGTCAAACAGGTTGTCGAAAACAGAGTTCCCCAAAAATAACGAAGGAAAACTCGCAAACTGTAAAAATAGTATTGGTAGATTGAGTTGTTGCTAGAGGGACAGCTTTGGGTGAAGGAACCGAAAGTGACGTGTGTTCTCCCCGATGTTACGAGAGTGAGTTCCATCCATGTGCTTCCTGTGTTGTGCCTATTAAAGACAAGCAAGAAGCCTTAACCGTCCACTCTGTTTAGAGAGAACAGAACAGAGCGAAACACAAACTACGAGAATTAATAAAATATTAATCAAAGTAAAGCGATAAGATCATTTATAAATTCAGATGCTGAAGTAAATAAAGCGTTTCATTTAGTAGAAGTGATTTTTTTCGCTGATTTTAAAGCTTTTTTTCGCCCCTTAATCTTACATTTAATTAAAAAAAATAAATTTCAATTGTCACATGGTTTCTTAACGATTATACAATATCAATGCAATGTTATAGTATGCACTAATTTACCATATTCTGATATACAAATAACACTAATCAACACATTTTGACATTTTTTAAGACCCAAGTAATCTTTTGTAGATGTTTTTTTGACTACGAATCTGCCGTCGTTTTTTCTCTAGCACATTTATTACAGTAGTACTATTATGATGATTATTGTTTTTGCTAATAATAATATATTCAGTAATATTTATGAATTTAGGGTTAGGGTCAGCAGCAAGTGATTTTTTTTTTCTGAAACATCACTATAAATTACAAAGCATGGTAAAAGGTGTATCGCCCCAGCTTTTGCAGGTTAAACTTAAAAACAAACAAACAAAAAAGGAAATTTCTCAAAAACCTGATGTTCTGGGGAAAAAAATGAAGACTTTTCCTTTTGAATCAGCATCAAAAATGCATTTAGGAGCAGATAAAGCTACCTTTGATTAAAGTTTACTGTAATTAGATCCAATAAAGCTGGATCAAAATACTATGCACAGATAAACATGCTAATTTTTTTTCAGCATAGACCAGCATGGTTTTGTTGGGTTTTTGTGGTGCTCTTGCTGGTGTCAACAGCAAAAGCAAAACAGCAGCACCAAAAGCAAAACAAAACTGCCAAGATTCAAACAGCCGAACGTTCAGTCACGAGACAAAATGTTCTATGCACTGAGCTACAGCCGCCCTGTAGGACCAGCATGTTGCTGGGGCTCAGCCTAGAACTGGTGATAACTGCTGAGCAACTGGTTTTGCTGGTGGCACCAGCTACCAGCAGGGTAACAATGAAGAGCATGTTGCTATTGTTGGGTGGCTGTGGCTCGGTAGGATGAGGTAGCTGTTTTTGGCTGTTTTGTTTTGCTGCTGTGTTGCTCTTGCTGGTGACACCAGCAAGGCCAGCCCCAAAACACAATAAAACCATGCTCCGTGCTTTTTTTTTTTTTTGAGGGGGGGGGGCGCTAATGGTGTAGTGGTACACTTGTGTGTGGGCAGTATGGGATCGGTTCTGACTCAGTGACGGATGTGAATGGGCGTTTGTCTCTATATGTGCCCTGCAACTGACTGCCGACCAGTTCAGGGTGTAGTCTGCCTTCCGCCCGAAATCAGCTGGGATAAGCTCCAGCAGCTTCCCGCGACCCTGTTCAGAGAAAGCAGTGTTGAAAATGCAAGGATGGATGGTTCACAGTAAAATCAGCCTCCAAAGTTTGACATCAAGCACACTGCACTCATACTGCCAAGGAAATTGGAACCATTTTTATTGGCTACTTTGCGATGCAACAACGAAAGAAATGGCACGGATGTCTGAACCCAACACCTACACCGATCCCCTGGGATGTCCTCGCAGGCTGCATCCATTGTATGGAGCAGGATCCAGAGCCAGATGTTTGTACACTCTCCTCATCCAAGCGGGGAAAATAATCCTTGGATTGAGGAAAGGATAGTATGGTGGTAGTAGCTCCATTTCATGAGCATTTGTCAAATGTTCAAATGAATTCATATACAGTGTTTATGGTGTTGTGTTCTTGACTAATTTTGGCAGACTGTTGTGCATGTAATGACTTATACAATTTGGAGAGAAGAACCATGGGACTGATAACTAATAAGATTTAAATTAGCCAGATATATTTATTTGGAAAATGTGCCAAATGTGGTCTCATTGTGCTAACTGTAGGTTGCTTGTTCACCACCATAATCATTTGCAAAAATGCACTGAGAAACTTGAGGCTACTAAGACATTTGCAATTTGATGAAATCAATGACAAATGACATCCTGTTGTGAAGGATTGTAAGGTGGTTTGGAGATTTGTCCATATTATTTTGAGAATGTCATCTCTGTTTCAAAACATGAGCCAAACTAAAGTAGAAAGCTGTATAATAGGAAGAGGGCGTGGCAGCACTGGATCATATCCTCCCCCGCTCACACACACATACCACCGCCACAGCCTCGCCACCAGGAAAACTCTGAGGTCCCGACCCTCATTTAAATATGAACCAACTTCAATTAATGGAAACATATTTTTATTTTGTGCAACTTGCTGGTGCTTGAACACATATGATGATTTCCATTAGGTGCAAACACTCACAAATTATACCAGCAACACCAAAAGTGAACACCAGGGGACAGTCATAACAAGTTTCCTCCAAGAATCAAGATGTATTAGGTCATATGGCTTGCTTTTTGAGACTGGCAGAGTCATGCATTATGCATGTAAAAAAATAACATTTATTTTTCATTAATTCAAAATATCAATTATATCGCACAGCAAATAAGCAATTAAAAATAACATACATTACACCAGTTATAAATTCTTAACAATGTTGTGACATCATATACATTACACTGTAATCAATTAGTCTTTTTGCTAAACTCTAAAAATAGAATAAATACAGAGGAAATTTCTGTCCAAAGATGATCTCAGCCACGACAACTGTTCACACAGCTCCGTCATTCTGAAATACAAACATGATTAAACTTCTCAAGAGCTCTGACCGAAAAGACAAACCCACATGCTGTTACCATTTTAATTATGTCACAAATATCACGGAAATACAATAATGTGAATATCAAGATTAATGAACATACTTTCAAAAATCTTTAGTGTCTAGTGTACTTTGTAGATAAAAAAAATAACATACTAACCGCACCACAACAGCCACAGCAGTCACCACATAGAGCTCCCAGCAGCCCATTTATCACTTGCACAGCGCAAAGCGCAATCTGGATTAAACCCATGACAAGCAGAACGGAGAACAGCGAGAGATGCCATGACACCACACCAACTGGCTCGATACATTTTGACCACATGTTCGAGTCGGTCAGGTAGTCACTGCAGATGAAAGAGAAGAATATATTTGACTTGTCTTTATTATGTACATGCTATTGCCCTAAATTGGTATTATATGTTTTATGACAGGGGTGGCCAACCCGCGGCTCGCGAGCCGCATGTGGCTCTTTGGCTGGTTCAATGCGGCTCCCGGGCTTTCACACGACAAGCGTCGAAAGCGCCTCGGCAGTGGCGATGCCATTCAAACGAAGGTGCTAACCACACAAGAATGTACTACGTCAGCCTATTATCAATCCCGTTACTTGAATGACATAGAGGGCAGCCAATCAGATGACTGCATCACTGCTCATGAGCAAACAACGGCGCTAAGATAGTCAGCGAATTATCTCTGATTTTAAGGCAGGGGTGCCAATCAGAATCGACTGGGAGCCAGCGAACTGGTCCCAAGTTGACTGCAAGGGGTGGGAGGAGGAAATGGGTGGGAAAAAAAATTGTTTGTATCTTTAGCTTTCGTTCATTTTCGGCCCGTTCCGACTGTTGCTCATCGTGTGTGCGTGCATATGTGCACGAGTGCACTGGTGGGCACCCTCGTGAGTGTGTGCGTGCGAGCATGTGTGTGTGTGTGTGTGTGTGTGTGTGCGCGAGCGCGTGTGTGTG
>NW_017805072.1:579499-584638 GCF_001891065.2 Hippocampus comes | reverse complement strand
CAAAAAAGTGTGTGTGTGTGTGTGTGTGTGTGTGTGTGTGTGTGTGTGTGTGTGTGTGTGTGTACGCGCGCACGCACGCACGCGCGCGAGGAAGGGTATAATGTGGCTCTTTGCAGTAACACAGTAAAAAAAATGGTTCTTCGTCTCTGACTGGTTGGCCACCCCTGTTTTATGATGGTTTTGCTTTGCTATTGTTATCACATAAATCACCCAAGAACAAAATATTACTAAAACAGACAGGCAAAGGCCCCATTACGATTTTTGGAGGGTGTACAGGTCAGTTGATGCCACCGTGACTTAAATTCCGCAAATTCTTTTTGGCACTTTTTTCCTCAATAATGATGTTGATTGAACATGCAAAGTTCATGTAAAACTGCATCTCCACTGGTGCCTTTGAGTTCATTAGTTAAAGAGCGGAAGTATCTCATTTGATTAAAAAAAAAAAAAAAAAAAAACATCTGCATGAAAAGTTTCTGTGGATGACATTGCACATTCACAAAATGTAATTCTCTCACGTCTGTGTTGTAATATGCAGTATATGGCTGAATTCTATATGATCAATAACTATTCACTATATATCTTTAGGCCAACAAACAACGTCATACCCATCGTTGAAGGGATAAGTCCACGTTTGTGTCTCGTTTACTAGAGTCAGACATTTGGGTCCGTGGTTAATGGCAACAGCTGAAACTATAACCGAGTAACCGGCTCCGACAAGACCCACAGCTGCAAACAGTATGGAATTCAGCATCTATTAGGAGAGGGAGGTGAGAATTGATATTTGAATAATCATACGATTAAAAAAAAAAAAGAAAAAGGGGAAATTATTTCAACATTATTTTCTTAATATATACATTCAACAAGCTTGCATTAAAAATGGGAAAAAAAACCCCTCTTGAAAAGAAACATTACATTTAAAAACATTCTGTATTTTCATTAAACTGTTACGGCACTTATAATATTCTGTTCAAAGGTAAGTATTTTCATGCAATATTCAATGGTGCCAATGACTATTTCAATTTCTATTTTTCTCATTTGAAATTGGTTGTGATATGCATATATTGTAATATATCTATCCATTATTTGGACCACTTATCCTGACTCGGGACGCGGGCATGCTAGAGCCGATCCCAGCTGTCTTCGGGCAGTAGGCGGGGGACACCCTAAACTGGTTGCCACCACCTTAATTTATCCAAAAGTGAACACTTGTTACAGTGCAGTTTCTGCTGTTACTGGAGATATTTTAGCGGACTATAGTCACTAGTTTTACCAGCATGGATGCATTGAATACTTAATTTACCTTTCTAAAAAACTGTGAATATCCATGCTGTCGACTCAACCTGACTTTCGGCAATGAACTGTCAGTTGTTGCGTTAGCATTTGATGTGGAGATGGTGACAGACACGTCAAATGCTAACGCAACACCTGTTGCGTTCAGGAATCCTGGGAGATTAATATTACAATAATGGCAGGTTATCGAAATATAATTTAAAATGGCCACATTACATTGAATTTGATGCAATATATTAGCAAAAGTACAGGAAAAATAAATAATACTTTTTTTTAAATAATGCAATGAAATTATTTAGGGGGGCTAAAGACATTTTTAGGGAGGCTGAAGCCTCCCTAAAATAGGCCTAATGATGCCAATGGTGACTGGGCTTGTCCGAAGACAGCAGCACGTCTCTCTTCGCCTCCTCCTCATCAACACCGATTAGTTGTCGTGTCACAAACACATTGGCTGCGCGGGGATAGTTGGTTGGGAGCTAGCTGGAGGCTAATTGCGGCTCTACCGTCAGAGCGTAAAAGTGAGAGCCACCTTCTACTCCTCCAACACAAGTCTCTCTGCCTCTCTCAGAAGGCAATGCTGATGAATGTTAATTACTGTATAAGGTTTTATAAATAAAGATTTAAGTAAATACGTGTACTGCTGTAGAATACTGTATAGCTCACATACACTGACACAAAGTGTAAGGGGGGGTGGGGGGGGGCAAACCCTCCTTCTATACTGTATAGCTCACATACACTGACACAAAGTGTAGGGGGGAACCCTCCTTCGTGGCTTTTCACTGATAGCGGCCGGGTCCTGTAAGTGAGGGATCTCTGTAATATGTGCCCTGTACTAAATATGAACAAACCTGAGATTGACCAGCATCCCTAAGCAAACTGTGTTTGACCTTCCATTTTCCACTATTTTGTATACAGCAAGCCGTTATTTCATAGATATGAACTGTGAATGAACCCAAGTTTACAATTTTGCTCAAGTGAGAAAACTTGCCAGGAAATTGGAAGAACAGTGGTTGCAGCCTTTTAGATAATTTATTGGCTTTTCAGAATCACCACAATAAACATTTCTATGGACGGAACTGGAAACATGAAACACCTCACCGCAAACCTCCTCCCACAGCTTTCATTGCCACAGCAACCACAGCAGTCATTGTTCTTCAGACCAAGGAAGACCAGGGCAGGGAAAATCATCTGCCATCAATAAAGACAAAGCTGTGTTCGAATACATATTATAGTAGTTTTAAGTAGTAGTTCGAAGTTTCCTATGCATTGTTCAGAATATTGCATAGACGCAAACACATACACACGTTCAAACACATACTCACCATGATGAATGCTGTGTCTGTACCAAGTAATGCACAATTTATTGATTTTTTTTTCATGGTAAATACATATCCAAAAGTAACACAGGGAAGATAATTTGAGAAGTAAGATCAGGTCTAGAGAAATCAGAAGTCAAAATAAAGCTGGATCACAACAAAACATAAATGAACAGAAAAAAAGGACAAATGCTGAAGCTCAAGAAGTATACAAAAAAATGGTGTGTTGAATTTTTATCCAGGTTTATTTTGTCAAGGGGTGGCACAAAATAGAATCACTTAAATTTAGAAAATTTTCTATGATAAAAGTAGATGTATTTTTCATCCATCCGTTTTCAACACTGCACGGGGTCACGATTGCTAGAGCCTTTCCCAGCTGACTTTGGGCAAAGACAGATTACACCCTGAACTACTTGCCAGTCACAGGGCACATATAGAGATGAATAACCCTTCACACCCACATCCACACCATCACTGCGTGGGAGCTGATCCCACGCTGCCTCCACACAAATCAGCCGAGTGTACCACTGCACCATCAGTGTAGATGTACAGTATAGTCAACATTAAAAAAGGTATCTGGCTCTTGATGATTTTAATTTCGCGCAACCACTTGACAAAATAAAATTGAGTAAATTCAACACACCGTTTTTTATCAGTGTATGATGCCTCTGACATAGAACGTAAATATTACAAGTGGAATGGTGCTAAAGATTTGTCATAAATAAAAAGCACTTACCAAAACTCCAGAGCCAAGAATTCCTCCAAAGTACCACACCTCTTCAGTGATCTTGTCCTTGTCTATGATCTCCCCACCAGGAAAGAAGAGAAGGATGTTGCAGAGCACACACACAATTACCAGGGGTATCAAACTGATCCCCAGACACTTGGCAAAGCCCCCAGAACACATTGTGATCGTCTTGAAACCCCAAATGCTGAGACGTACAATTTCTGAAGGTGGAAGAACCTTGCCTTGCGCTTAAAAAAACAGAGAATGTTCAATGTTATGCACATCAAGGAACCAGGTAAAAATAAATACATTAATTAATAAAAAAGGAAAATTCAAGCAGTTAATACATTTTTGAGCTGCTCTGTTACCTAAAAATGCAATTTTTTAAAATCAAATACAATATCAAGACATACCAAATATTTCCTCGATGTGACCCTGTCCACATGTACACTTCAACACAGGATGGAGGATGTTAGATTTCAGCCTTTATAGCTCCCCACCTTGTTTTTCGTGTGACATCAGTGCTCCACTTTTACAGGCGCAAGCTGCAATAAAGCAGAGTCACACGTAGTAACACACACTCACAAGCATGTGTACACTTGCTCGTGGTTTCATGCAAATACACACCACCCACCGATGAAGGGTGGCATATCACTGTGTGTATAGAGAAACCTTTGTGAAGACACAGTGGTTAATAATCTACCATTTGTTTTTTTTTCTAAGGTAGAAAGAGAAAGACATTTGATCAATAAAATGGACCTCTCTTGGTCTAGCACAGACAGTATGCCTCACGATGAGTCACATTGATCTGACCAACAGATAAACTTGAGTTCTGTCTTGTCTTTATAATATTATCTGAAGCCTATTGATTAAAGTGAGACATCCAGGTCTTGTATTAAACTTTAACGCAACACATCGTGACTGTAAACTACGTAGAATAACTAGTAAAATTGCTTTGGATTGGATTGGTGTAATGTCTCACAGTGTATGTATGGCATTCATGGGCATAATTTTTTACATATTTGTAAGCCCCTCATGAAAAATGCAAACACAAGTTCCCTGAAACTATTTATAGACCCAGTAACAGACATTTCTTCATGTGCAGGGTATCTGGCAATCATACTCTGAGTAAAACCAATCAATTTGGCTGACGGACAACTGAAACTACAGTGTGTGCCAACACACAAGTCTCTTTCCAATTTTTTAGATGACCAATATATGGTGCTATTAACTAAATTTTAAGATGGACTGCACATTTGTGCATATTTTAATCCTCAATATAGCCATCTATTTTCTGTACCACTTTTTCTATAATACTGACCAGTGGCGGGCCGTGCATTTCAACCTTAGGCCTTCAGTGACGTCACATAGATACACAATACAGGCTGGTCAAGCAGCACTTAATTTCAGGAGCATTTAAAACCATCAAGTATGTATTCCCAATTAAGAGCAGGAAACTAAATTTACAGATATTGTTCAAAATAAAAAGATGATTTAAAAATACGAAATTAAATGCCACCCAAATTACGCTGTGTGATCTTTAACAAGTCTGTCCAATAAATTGCGCAATGTCGCAGTTTCATATAAGACACCAACCAAACAATAACAAAACAAACTATTCTTTGAAAATAAACAGATCATTTGCATTTTGAAAATCGGCGATACAACAGCAAATAACTGAAAATGTTGAGCAGCTGAGATTGAACGAACTTTCGTGCACGAAGGTGACTACAATGCGCCATTATAAATTGCAGGTGAGCAGATTTATTTGATACATGCTTGTCATTTTATTTCGTTACCATGAAT
>NW_017805072.1:562965-579037 GCF_001891065.2 Hippocampus comes | reverse complement strand
ACAATTCTCAGGAAACAGAAAAGGCGCTAATCCAATCACCGAACGCGCACGGCCAGTCTCGACGTAAGACCTTCTCGCTAGCCCTAGTACGCAGACGAGAACAAGTCAGGATACAGGATACAGATCACGAGTCTAGACTCGTGATCTGATGGGCTATTGAAACCTGACTGTGCCCGTTCACTTACAGCGCACAGGGGCCTGCTCTGTTTAATCTGAAGGCCCCGAGCAAATTTAATTTACCTGGCAATACAGCTAGCTGAAATATGATTGGTGAAAACTCTACCATAATAAATAAGTTATTTATCGAGTGGCTTTCAATGTTATTTAAAATAACACTGAAAGCCACTCAACTAAGTGGAAATAATATAATGTAAATAATACAGAGAATAATTTTGTTTACATATTTATGAAAATAAAATAACATAAATTATAAAATAACATAAAATACATAAAAGTAAATTTACTTTTCTGAGAATGTTTAGGCCAGCAGAGAAGGCCTTGCTGGCCCTCAGGGTCCGCCACTGATACTGACACTCTTGCACTCATTTTACTTAGTCCATAGATCTTGTCTTTAGTTGACATGTTTGTGCGTGCGTGCGTGCGTGCGTGCGTGCGTGCGTGTGTGTGTGTGTCTGTATAGAAGAGCCGCAGAGGCAGATTGCATGTAACCATCCATCCATTTTCTGTACCATTATTAGTAGATTCTCAAGTGAGCTACCGCCTATCCCAGGCGAGATGCACCCTGGACTGGTTGCCAGACAACTGTTCATACACACAGTCACAGGTATGCAGAAGTTAGGGTCTTCAATTAACCTAAAGAAGCATGGCTTTCTTTAGGATGGGGGAGTAAAATGGAACACCTGATGAATACCCACACAAACATGGGGAGAACATGCAAACTCTGCAAAGTCAGACTGGATTCAAACCACCAACCTGAAACATGAGACGGAAGCACTACCTATACACTGGACTGGGCGGGCTGCCTGCGTGCAATTTATAATTCGTTATAAAAATAATATTTGTAATATGATACTGCTTTCCTGATCGGATTATGGTTTAATAACGTTACAGTTTTCAATGTGTCCAAAAAGAGACCCGCTGCAAGATGAAAATAATTAATCAAAAACAAGAAATTACAATTAAAAAATACATCATATAGATTTTAATACAGTATAATTAAAGACTAAAGTACAAACAAAAATAAATTGTAAGGTGGCACTTTCAACTCTACTGTGATTGGTTAGAAGTTTCACTTCATTTCAAAACAGCTTCCACCCATCGATGTAATCCACAGTCGACCGCCTCGTGGCTGAGGAAAAAGCGAACGCTCACCGATAAACCGATTGACTCAGCTCGACACCACATTAACTTTGTTCCTTTGTATTCCTGCTCAACATCAAAACAGCTTCCACCCATCGATGTAATCCACAGTCGACCGCCTCGTGGCTGAGGAAAAAGCGAACGCTCACCGATTGACTCAGCTCGACACCACATTAACCTTTGTTCCTTTGCATTCCTGCTCAACACCATTTAATTGCTTCGCAAAGTTGTTTGAGGACACGTTGGCATGGACGCCGATTTGAATTTCTCTTCTCGTCGGTCGCCTGTGATATGTTTACACGGCTGCGTGGCTTCCAGCCAGCCCCTCGCTTCTGCCACAGGTCTGGGTGAGTCTGCAAAGCTTTTACTCGACAGCAAAGAGGCTTCCCCTTATCCCGACGAGTTTTTCCCCATGTGGGTGTACGTGTATCCGGGGATGTATTTAGGAAAGTAAGCACAATTCTTTTGTCAAGAAATTGCAGCAACTGAAAACTAGAAACAATAAAACCAAAGTTAACATGAATTTTGTCTCTGGTAGACAAGATAACTGTTACTGTTTTGTACATTGTAGCGCACTTTTAATCCCACATTTAGGAAAGAAAAGCACAACACAATTTGGAAATTCTGTAACTAAACCATCCAATCTGTTATCGGTTATTTAACTGTTGAGCCACAACAAAAGAGGAATTAATTAGATTTACACCAATTTATGGTGACGAATCAGGTTATGAGTGTTGTCGTTGTTGTTGTTGTTGGTGGTGGGAACACGTTGTTTTTGTTGATCAGTGCTATTTCCGAGTGTTATTGAATGCATCACGCGACTCGCGCGGAAGAGGTGGTGAGAGCGCAAGATATTGGGAGAGCACACGTTTGTGAGAAATTCGTCCGTATGGGAGAGATTTGTCTGAAAATTATTGACACAAAAATATTCATGATGTGTTTCTGAGATCCATAAATATATGTGCGATTTCACATGTTTTTTTAGATCCACAAATATATACAGGATTTACTCATCTGTTTGTAAATGTTGCATTAATCATTACTTCATCCATCCATTTACAACACCGCTTATCCTGAAGAGGGTCACAAGGATTTGCAGGAAAGTATCCCAGCTGACTTCGGGCGGAAAGCAAACTACACCGTGAACTGGTCGCCAGCCAGTCGCAAGGCACATATAGAGACAAATAACCATTCACAGCCATATCCACATCGTCACCGAGTGAGAACCGAACCCACGCTGCTCTCACACAAGTCAGGCGAGTGTAAAAGTCAGGCCATCCCTCCTCCATCCACTAGGAGACAGTGTTCTGGTCTCCATTGAACTGGAATGAGCCGTTCTTCGTTTAGTCATTCATCCATTCATTTTCTACCACTTATCCAGGGTCGGGTCACGGGCGCAACAGCTTTAGCAGGTAAGCCCAGACTTCTTCCAGCTATTCCCGATCCCAAGGCATTCCCAGGCCAGCTAGGAGTCTCTCCAGCGTGTCGTGGGTCGTCCCAGGGGCCTCCTGCTGGTGGGACATCCTTGGAACGCCTCACTCTGTAGGCATTCAGGAGGCATCCTAATGAGCCACCTCATCCGGCTCTTCTCAATGTGGAGGAGAAGCGGCTTGAATCTGAGCCCCTCCTAGATGAACAAGCTTATCACCTTATCTTTCAGGGAGAGTTCGAACACCCTGCGGAGTACAACCATTTTGTCCACTTGTATCCGGGATCTCGGTCTTTCGGTTACGACCCATAGCTCGTGACCATAGGTGGGGGTAGGGACATAGATTGACCGGTAAATTGAGAGCTTCGCCTTTTGGCTCAGCTCATTCTTCACCACGATAGACTGATACAAAGGCTGCATCACGGCAGACACTGCACCGATCCCGCCGATCAATCTGTCGATCCCACTCTGTGAGCCTTCACCTTACCGTGGTGCAGAGGTTTGTATGTCCCAATGATCCTAGGGGCTAAATTGTGTGGGGCTTTGTGCTCTGGCAGGGTCATCCGTGGCAAATAGGTCCTAGGTGAGGGACCGAACAAAGGACGGCCTAAAAGACCCCTTATAATGAATAATGATCATGGTCACTGGATCCCCCCTCTGGAGCCCTCTGGTGAGCGCCTGGTGGCTGGGCCTACACCCATGGCGCCCGGCTGGGCTTAGCCCGAAGAGGTAACGTGGATCTCCCTTCCCACGGGCTCACCACCTATGGGAGGGGCCAAAGGGGTCAGGTACAAAGTGAACTGGGTCCACCATCCGACGTCTTAGAAGGGGGAAACAGTGCACCATTAACACTGTGTACAGTACAGATACGGCACTGCTGACCTCAACTTGGGGCATTGTGAGTCGGTGGGCAAAATACTTCGAAGACCTCCTCAACTGCACCAACATGCCTTCCGAAGAGGAAGCAGAGTCTGAATACTCTGAGGTGGACTCTTTTATATCAGAAAAAAATTATATTGGCCAATTATGCAAGAAACACAAGAAATTGACTTCCCAGTTACAACTCGTTCAGAGGAACATAGACAAGACAGCAATAACTAACATGGGGTCGCTTTTAAGCTCTGAGGTTGAAGTGACCGATGTGGTTAAAAAGCTCCTCTGTGGCAAAAGCCCCGGTAGTGGATGAGATCCGCCGGGAGTTCCTCACGGCTCTGGATGTTTTGGGGCTGTCCTCGTTGACACGCCTCTGCAACATCGCGTGGTCATTGGGGGAGAGTACCTCTGTATTGGCAGACCCGGGTGGTGGTCCCCCTTTTTAAAAAGGGGGGCCAGAGGGTGTTTTCCGGCTACAGAGGGATCACACTCCTCAGCTGCCCTGGTAAGGTCTAATCAGGGGTGCTGGAGAGGAGGGTCCGTCGGGTGTCAGATTCAGAATCAGAATCAGAATCATCTTTTTTGGCCAAGTATGTAGAACATACAAGGAATTTGTCTCTGGTATTACAGGATACACTAGTATTATCAATAACAAGCAACTACGATAGACAAGGGCATGACTCGTAAGTATCGAAAGACTTCCCGTAATGTAAGGCTACCGTTGTGAAGTACTCCACCCAATGACAACTGTGAGACAATGTGCAGCGTTATCAAGCAGAGCTAAAGTCATCAGTGGTAGAATACAAAATTATTGACAGTTGTGCCATTGGTGCAGTTAATCGTTGCACCATTTTCAAGTGACCAGTAGTAGTATTTATAGAACAACTTTTAAGTGTGCAATTGCACCGAAAGTGTCTGGTGCTGTGGAATATAGATCAGTGACAATTGTTCCAGTATGTACAGAGCTGTACAGAGCTGGAGCTACAATGATTATTGCGGTAATAATGTTCCATAGGGGTGTGCAAACTTGCTAAGAGCTACTCTAGAGTTGGGTTACTGTTTAGAGAGTTAATGGCTTGAGGGAAGAAGCTGTTTGAATGTCTGCTGGATTTGGTGCGCATGGATCGGTAGCGCATGCCTGAAGGGAGTAGCTGGAAAAGGTGGTGGACCAGCTGTACACGTTTATCAGGGTCCTCGAGTGTACATGAGAGCTCGCCCATTCAGTTTTCATGTGCTTCGTGTACTTGGAGAAGGCGTTCGACTGTATCCCTCAGGGAGTTTTGTGGAGGGTCCTCTGTGAGTATGGGGTACCAAACCCCCTGATACGGGCTGTTCGGTCCCTAAACCACCGATGTCAGAGTTTGACTCGCATTGCCAGCAGTAAGTCAGAATCGTTTCCAGTGAGGGTTGGACTCCGCCAAGCCTGCTCTTTGTCACAGTTTCTGTTCACAACCTTCATGGAGTGAATTTCTCGACACAGTCGAGGTGTTAAAGGGGTTCGGTTTGATGGCCTCAGTATTGCATCTCTGCTTTTTGCAGACAATGTCAAAACTGAGGCAAAAAACATACCACCCAAGACCAAGATATCGTGACTAGGGAGTGTTGAGACAGAGTCAAGACCAAGCCTGTATGCAAAAAAAAAAAATCACACCTGAACAAACTGATCAGTATGTTTTTTTTTTCCATTACGTTAGCAACAAAAACTAAAAAGTACTACAACAAACAAGTATGTGCTTAGTGCAAACACAAATCAAATTATAGAAGCCAGGGAAAGACATGCCTCACTGCATAGTTCATTTACACTACCGTGCAAAAGTTTGGGGTCACTTAGAAAAATTGTTTATATTTGTGAAAATTTCTACTTCTAGCAAAAATGACATACAGGTGTGGAATTTTTTTTTTTTTTTTAGTCGAAGCAAAATTAAATGTGTACTTAATGGCGAAAATAATTTCTTCCTGTAGTTGACAAATTGTAGTTGAAGAAGTCACATCTAGGCGTCACAAGTGCTGTTGCTGTTACGTACACTTGACTTTTGCCCACAAAAATCTGACTCAGACAGATTTGTACTTGTGGAGCTAGTTTATATCCATACATTTAGAAGTGGATTCTGAGTGCAATGCTCCTAAATGCATCTGAGCTTTCATACAAAGTCCATGAGCCTTCCTTGCACCACGGTGAGCAACGTCGGACATTCACATGGTGGCGAAAATAGTATCACACCTATCCAAAACCCGAGGTCATAATACGTTACCTCATATGGATATGTTAGGAAAAAAAATCAAACCATCTATATATCAAAATAGAGGATATCACTGAATAGAGATTTTTGACACGGATAAAAGGAGTCCAAGTATGTAAGAATTTGTTAAGGATTAAAGATTTTATCCCCCATTTTATGTTTTGAATCTGCCCAAATTGACTTCAATTGTCCCAAAAGCAATGAAAGTAAAGTCTGTAATAATGATCATTTTAAATAAAAATGGCTTCAATATTTGATATTTTATAAAACAAAATATGTGAAGTAAAAAGTGAAATGAGAGATGCTTTTCATCAAGTTGCAGCTGTGACAAAGTGCTTTACAGAACATTTAACATAAGATCTCTCTCTCTCTCTCTCTCTCTCTCTCTCTCTCTCTGTCTCTCTCTCTCTCTCTGTCTCTCTCTCTGTCTGTCTCTCTCTCTCTCTCTCTCTCTCTCTCTCTCTCTCTCTCTCTCTCTCTCTCTCTCTCTCTCTCTCTCTCTCTCTCTCTCTCTCTGCCAACACCGCGAAGTGATGTAATTCACGTTTAATTGTTCCCTGTTGACTGTTCCAGGTCTCATTGTGTCGACTTTGTCTTTTAGGTATCCCGCCGCCCTCCCAAAAAAGAGATATTCAACAAAACCCTTCCATCTAGTCCACCTGTTTGGCAAGGTCTCAAGGAAGAATCTAACATCGTGATGTGTAGTGTGAGGTTACTCCATCTAAAATGTTGTACGTTATCTTAAATTTAACAGGGCGCCAATGAAGGGATGACAGAATACGGCCGGGCTGAACGTTTGAGAATATCTCAATAAAAGCCTAGCCTCGTATAAAATTTTGTAAAGCTGCTGCATTGCACTTCATCTCAGCATTTAAAAATACTTCACTTGTCATACGGCACCATTATACAACGGTCCTTGATAAATTTGTAAATTTAATATGATAGCAGACTAGCAGTGATAAAGGTTCCTGGGCGTGCAGCAATTTATCTCCAAGTATTGGCTTGTCTATGTATCCAGATGTTCTGAAGCGTGGTGGCAATGCTGCAGATGCTGCGGTCGCCATAGCAGCAGCTCTGGCAGTTACAGAGCCATGCAGCACCGGCCCCGGTGGAGATGCCTTCTGCCTGTTCTTTAACAGCGACACCGGCGAGATCAGAGGAATAAACGGCAGGCCAGCAATTTGCTCTATGTTTTTGTTTTGTCTTCATCATATGGACGAATAGCAAACTCCTCTTTTTTTAATTTTTACAGTGGTCGTTCTCCCAAAGGTTTGACTCTGGAATTCCTTAAAGGTCGCAAGTACTGCGCTGAGACCCCTCCTCCAGTGTTTGATGCTCTGAATGTTACAGTGCCCGGGGCACCTGCATGCTGGTGTGATACCATTCAGATGTTTGGTAGTCACAAGGTTTGACTTTATGTGGTTCTTTATGTCTATTGCATCACCTGATTAAATCACCTGATTAATCCAATTCATTTGACATCATAATTTACATTCCAACAAAAACAAAATACCTCACCAACTCTCACAAACACACTTTCAAGTTAACTGTGGACTAAATTTGAAGGGAGAAGATACAAAGTGTCTATTCACTGACATCGGGCCTGTGAATATTTGCTTGATCTGGTTGAAAAGCCTGAAAACATTCATGACAGGAATATGGGACGAGAGAATTGGAACCTCAAAAGCAAGCGACTTCTTTTTTCAGCAAGAGTACATCAGATTACTGTACATTAGACATCCCCAATTAGCAGAGAGCAAAGCATCCGGCCTGCGAAACCTCCCCCGTACTGACAAAGTGACACTTTTGTCATACCCGGTCTTGGGGAAAACAAGTGTATAAAATGTCACAAATATCTCCACTGGTGACCTTGTCTCCACTCCCACTGTCGTAGCCACAATATAGTAAGCAAACTATTTGATCATTCCTGTCATTGGGCCATGGGAGCTAGCGTTAGCTCATTGTTACGTTGACAAGTCGCGAGCAAGCTACTCATGGCTGGGAAAGGGTTAGCCATTGAAACAAATGACAGGCTACCTTAACGCAGACAGTTGAAAAGTGACTCAGTGGGAATGGATTGGAAAGTGGTCACCATCATTCACTGGGAAGACCTATTAATTTTAAATAACATTTACAAAGTAACGTGCAAGCTGTCAAAGTGATCCTGACTAATGGTGTTTAATTAGGGAGGAGCAAGCAGTGGGCTAGTAAATGTTTTACTATCCTGTCTCAGTTCACTAACAGTTTTACCATTTCAACACCATATTATAAGAATCTAAGATGAGAAAATTAATTTTTTTTCGTAAGCATGTTGTATCATCGCCTTCGTGAAATAGTTGTCTGTGCTATTTGCATGTGGGTCGAAGGTAAATGCAATCATATACTTAATTTGTCCCCTTTACATTTCTCTCACAACAACAAGCAGGGTCTTGAAGCTAGCATATCTTAATTGGGTGTGTTTTGGAGTATGTCCCCATTCCAAAATGATGCACATTAAACATTCATGAGACAGAAAACACAGCAAACACTTTGTAAATATATATTGTATTGTATTTAATGTATCCATCCTTCCATTTTCAACGCCGCTTATCCTGAAGAGTGTCGCTGGGAGTTGCTAGAGCCGATCCCAGCTGACTTTGGCCGGAAGACAAACTATAATCTGAACTGGTCGCAGGGCACATATAGCGACACCCATTCACACCCACATTCACACCATCAACGAGTGGGAACCGATCCCATTGCCACCCGCACACAAGTCAGGCGTGTGTACCACTATCATTACCATCAGCGACCTGTATGTAATTTATTTGGTCTTTATTAGCGTACTATATATCGTGTATGGTGTGTGGTAGAAATGCTGCTGACAGCTGTGTGTGTGGAATGCTCAAAGTCATTTTGACATTTTCACACTCATTCTGGTTTTTGATAGTTTATTGCTTGAATTGTTTATACTTACAATTGGGGGTTAAACTGCTTAACAATCAGCAACAATGTGACTGATATTGATAAGCATGAATATTCCAGGTTTTGTGTAGAAAATGTATCAGTTACATTACGTGTACCTGAGTACACCCTTTTTTCCCCCCTCTTGTGTGCCACTTTCTGTGGTTGTGTTTCATTGCTAAATTCATTGATCTGTTGACCAAAATATTCAAAAGGGGCATTGAAAAATCCATAATTGTTGGACTTATTTTTTTTCAACTCTGCAATTTTTTCCTCCTCTCTCCCTCAACACAGGCTATAACTACTACCGTATGGTATCTGATAATAACAATAATACCACAACAACAATAACATATGCACATAAAACATTATTTGCCAGTCAAATGAAAAAAAAAAAACAAAAAAACAAACAACAACTCCCAGACAATTTGGCCCACAACTTGACAAACTTGACACAATTTGGGCCTCACTGAGAACTAATTGGGGTACTCTGCTGTACATCATAACTGTTGTAGTTGCAATGGTAACAAGTTGATACACTGTAGTCCATCTCAATTTTAAAGGCTGGGCCACAATATTCCACATACGTGTTTATTTAAGGTGTGAAACATGTTCTTCATTTCAACTACCCTAAAAATATGCATTTAAAAGCAATGTTTACTTTCCAATGTATTTATTTATTTATGGCCCCCACTGCAGTGACTTGAACAAAAGGAGTATTTTTGATGATGAACCCATCCAGACTGTACTTTATAGTTCTGTGATATTTTGTACGCACATCTTCGCAAACGGTTTGTCTCTTCTCTGTCTTACATTTGCTTCGCAGCAAATTCTGATGGCAGTGATATGGAGCACATTTGAATAGTCTGAAAGCAGATGAGGGCATGTCAGTAGCTTCAGGAGGATCATCACAGTTAACCCATATGCTGCAGTCGATGTAAATAAGTTTATATAACGCAACATACAATTTTACAAAAATTGTAAAAGTATTATTCCTGAATATTTATTTTACTTTCAACCACTCGACATGTTCAGTGGCATCAGTGCTATACATACACATATAGTTCTTATTTTTTTCTTTGTATTTTTGCCCTCTATGGACAATAAAAGCGGTATTGTGCGCAAGACGCAAAAATCGACAAAAATTGTAGAAATTGTAACACATGGGCTACTGTCTCGTTAATGTGCAAAGTAATTCAAACAGGTTTTTGCCATGTTTCTGATGAATCACAAAAGTGTGAATCACAGAATCCACACGTGCGCGCGCGCACACACACACACACACACACACACACACACACACACACACACACACACAATACTATCATAAAAATAGATTTATCTTCTGCACAGACAATATTGTAACTCTCCATGGCATATTTCTTCTCAAAACAATGACTCATACTTCCTGTCTTATTTCCAGTGACGTAATACGCATGTGTTTCCTGTTGCTGCTTCCGCTAGCTGTCCTTACGGGAGGTGCTCAATGGGGCAGTGGAACTGGCTGAGGTGGGGTTTCCTGTTGCCGAAATCACAGCTCATGGATGGACACACTGGGTGGCTGAGCTGCGAAATGCTGGAAAGGAACTTGGTGGAGACCTGCTGATTGATGGTCATCCTCCCAAACAGGGACAAGTATTCCGTAATCCTGCCCTAGCCCGAACTCTGAAGGTACATCTGTGAAACTAAAATGTCCCGTCAACAAAAAGAACACAAACATCCAGTTAGCAATCCATATTTTTTTTTGTATACATTCTCACTGTTGTACTTTGTGTACATAAATGGCTGCTAAGACAAAGCTAGGTGAACTGGTGTTGTTGAGTGGTGCACATGCAGTTGAAATCTTTCTTGGATGAACATAACATCTTGGAGGTCTTCCAGTCAGGTTTCAAGACGATGCATAGCACAGAGTCTGTCCTGTTAGGCATTTCTAATGACATCCTCCTGGCAAATGACACTGGAGACTACGTGTGTCTTGTTTGATTGGAATTAACTGCAGTATTTGACACAGTGGATCACAGTATTCTGTTGACTCGTTTGCAGCACTTGGTGGGCATTGGCGGTAGCGCTCTTGAGTGGTTTAGGTCCTATTTAGCTGACAGAGAACCTTTTGTGTCAGCCTTGGCTGCTCTGAGTCACGTACTGCTCCTCTGTCATGTGATATTCCACAGGGCTTAATTCTGGGGCCTCTGCTGTTCTCACTTTACCTGCTCCCATTGGGTTCCATCTTAAGGACACATGGTATTTCCTTCCACTGATATGCAGATGACTGTCAGATCTATGTCCCACTGAGCAAAAAAGACGCTTTCTCATTAAGGCCACTTTTATCCTGCCTGGAAGAAATCAAAACCTGGATGGCACAAAATGTCTTGAATTTCAATGAAAAGAAGACAGGGGTGATTCTGTTTGGTCCCAGTGGCCCTTGTACATCCTATCCTGTAGACTTGGCCCCCCGTCTCCTTATCTTAAGTTAACAGTCTCAAATTTGGGTCTTAAACTGGACAGTGATTTTAAACTTGACCGGCAAGTAGGTGCCATTGTTAAATCCAGCTTCTTTCATCTTAGACAGCTGGCTAAGGTAAAACCTCTCCTTTCTCATGAGCACCTTGAGACAGTAATTCATGCCTTCGTCACATCCCGGCTCGATTACTGCAATGCACTTTACTTTGGAGTCAGACAGTCCTCCATGAAGCATCTTGCCTCTTGACTGGTACTCGTAAGAGGGAGCACATAATTCCTACTCTGGCATCCCTTCACTGGCTCCCTATACATTTTAGAGTTCTTTTCAAGATCCTATTTATTTGTTTTCAAATCTTTAAATGACCTTGCGCCAACTTACCTCTCTGAGCTCATCCGCCCCTACACACCTGCCCGGCGCCTCAGGTCTGCGGACCAGACATTATTAGAAGTACCAAGAACTAAACGGAGGCTCAGAGGGAATTGAGCCTTTTCCGTTGCTGGCCCCTCTCTCTGGAATGACCTCCCACTGAACATTTGGCAAGCCCCCTCACTGCCCATCTTTAAAACCCGCCTCAAAACTCACTTGTATTCTTTGGCATTTGACTCAGCATGACCCAGATTTGATCTTAGTATTACTGTTTGGTGCCTTCTACCATCTTTGTTCCTGATTTATTTTTTTATTGTTGAATATATGTTAGTTGCTCCACATACAGCACTTTGTATGCAGCGATGGCTGTTTGAAAGTGCTCTATAAATACAGTTGAGTTGAGAATTCCTTGCAATATCCACATTAAATCCAAATAAACCCAATCTTCCTTTAGAATTACAATGAGGTATTCCTGTATTTGACTATATGTATATTAACCCCCCCCCCAAAAAAAAACCAATACTGTCTTAAAAAACAACTACAATTGAATGAATAATAACAGATAAAGTGTACCGGTATTAAGACAACTGCACATCCCTTTTAAGGGACATCCTTTTGGAAGATTTATGGCAGTGCTGATGTTAACAAACTACAAACCCCAATTGCATCGAAGTTGCGAAGTTGGGATGCAGTGTAAAATGTAGATAAAAACAGACTACAATTTTTTTGCCAAACATTTTCAACCTATATTCAATTGAATACACCACGGCAGCCTGACGGGGTACCACATTGATGCTTCATTCGCAGAGGAGCTTAACATCTTCCTCGTTCGTTTTGAAGTGCATCCACCAGGGACAGATGTCGTACACCGACCAGCCACACATGGACACTGGAGGAGCAACAGATGAGGCGTGTGCTGAGGGACTGTGGTGATCACCTGGGTGAGATCTTCACCACCATTTTCAACCAGTCCCTAAGCCAGGCTGTCCTTCCCTGCCTGCAGTCCTCCATCTTTGTCCCCCTCCCTAAGAAGTGCATCAGTGGACTGAATGACTATCGCACTGAAACCCATCTCCATGAAGTGCTTTAAAAAATTGGTCCGAACTCACATCAGTTCCTTTCTGCTCCCCTCACAAGTTTGCTTTTCTCTGCACTGTCCCACCTGGAGCAGCAGGGAAGCTATGTTGGGCTACTCTGAGTGCACTTCAGCTCAGTGTTTATTACAATTCTCCCCAGCAGATTGATGAATGAGCTGCAAGTCCTGATTGTGTCTCACTTGATCTGCCTTTGGACTTAAGATTTCCTGACGAACCGCTTCAAGAGGGTGAAAATAGGCCCCCACTTCTCCTTGGTCTCAGCACGGGCTCCCCTCAGGGCTGATTACCGAGTACCCTTCTTTTCACCCTGTACACAGTGATCTTTCACTCTAACGCGGTTCACTTTCCGCGGCTTCGCTGATTTTTTTAGTGCAGTTTTTTTAATGCTTTTAAACAGTGAATTGTGTTCTGCATCCTGATTGGCTAAGGCACTGACCGACGTGAACAGTCTACGCACCTCGTCTCTGTACAGCTTGCCAAATTTATCTTTGCAAATTTTTGGTCTTTGGTTTCATTGTATCAGTGGCGGATGTTGGTCTGTCAAGGAGGGGAAGCTCAATTTTGGCCTACGTCATAAAATGTGTCCGTTCATTTATACGTGAACTCTACTCTCCGTTCCTTTTCAAAAAAATGAAAAGGATGCCTTCACCATAAGATCAGTGATTGGCTCCTTTCGCTGTCAATCAAAAAGAGATTCAGCCTCAGACAGATCATCCAATCACCATGCAGAAAAGCTGAGCTTCCTGGCCAGCCTATAAACGCCCCCTGTCCATAGACTCCCAGAGACGCTGATCGTCCAATGGGCGGGACAAAACCAGCATTTATCCAATGACTTGTCTCGTTTCAATGCATTGGGACAACCTACACTGAACTCTCGAGACGCCCAGCTTCCGCGCGGTCGACGCTCAGCGTCCACAGTGAAGCTGCGGGAATGAATGAGAAGAGAGTCGCGTCGGAACCAGTAATAAGAAGCTGATTCGGAACAAAAGTTGAGCGCGTTGTAGCGCATATTTAGTCAATGACATGTCCACACAATTGTACGTACACGCATATATTTTGTGTGTGTGTGTGGGTGTGTGTGTGTGTGTGTGTGTGTGCTTATCTGCTCCCACCAAGTATGAAACTGTCAGTGTATACAAGAACTATGAGATGATTAACAAATTGATAAATCAGACAAGTTTGTCATTCGTCATGTCATATTATGGGACACACACACACACACACACACACACACACACACACACACACACACACACACACACACACACACACGTTCAGGGCAAACTAACATACTGAAACAATAGCAGTGACCTCAGATTCATTGACAGAATGTTTCCATGGTATGATCATGGCCATAATTCAGAGATGATGGCATTTTAATTCCAATTCTCACACACCAACCTGGTAAATACAATGACCGAGTTGAAAGAGGTGTCGCTATGAAAGTTAAGAATGACTGGAAGGTCCAAATTTCAATCTGTTTTAAGGAAATATGTGGGCAAGAGAAATAATGAGCAACCTGCAATATTCAATAGGTTATGCAATGACACTTGGATCATTCATTGGTTCCAATTTGTTGCATCTGTTAGTTTTTGTCAGTGCTTTACACCTCTCCAGTCTCAATCTTCCAGATCTTCAGGCGTTCATCCATTCTCTACTGCTTATCTAGCGTCTGGTCACGGGGGCAATAGCTTTAGTAGGGAAGCCCAGACTTCCCTCTCCCCAGCTACTTCTTCCAGCTCTTCCTGGGCGATCCCAATCCATTCCCAGGCCAGCTGAGGAACATAGTCTCTGCAGCGTGTCCTGGGTCGTCCTCGGAGCCTCCTGCCGGTGGCACATGCCCGGAACACCTCACTAAGGAGGCATCCTAATTAGATGCCCAAGCCACCTCATCTGGCTCCTCTCAACGTGGAGGAGAAGCGGCTCGACTCTGAGCCCCTCCCAGATGACTGAGCTTCTCACCTTATCTCCAAGGGAGAGCCCGGACACCTTGCTGAGGAAACTCATTTTGGCCGCTTGTATTCGGGATCTTGATCTTTCGGTCACGACCCACAGCTCGTGACCATAGGTGAGCCAAGGAATGTCGATGGACTGGTAAATCAAGAGCATCGCCTTTGGTGATAGTCGGATAGAAACTCAGCATCACCGCAGACGCTGCACCTATCCGCCTGCCGATCTCACGCTCTATTCTACCCTCCCTTGTGAACAAGACCCCAAGATACTTGAACTCCTTCACTTGGGGCAGGATCTAATCCCCAACCTGGAGAGGGCACCCAACCTTTTCTGACTGAGGACCATGGTCTAAGCTTTGGAAGTTCTGATTTTCATCCCAACTGCTTCACACTTGGCTGCAAACTGCTCCCATCAGAGTTCGAGATTCCTGTTGAAGAAGCCAACAGCACCACATCATCTGGAAAAAGCAGAGCTGCAATACTGAGACCCCCTCAATGCCTCGGCTGCGCCTAGATATTTTGTCCATAAAGGTTATGAACAAAATCGGTGACAAAGGGCTACCGCGACAGAGTCCAACCCTCACTGGAAACGAATTTGACTTACTGCCGGGAATGCTAACCAAACTCTGACATCGATGGTATAGTGGGGTTCGGTACCCCATATTCTCGAACCACCCCCCACAGAACTCCAAGAGGGGCATAGTTGAACGCCTTCTCCAAGTCCACAAAGCACCTTTAGACTGATTGAGCGAACTGCCATGGACCTTCAAGAACCCTGCCAAGGGTGTTGAGCTGGTCCGTTATTCCATGGCCGAGATGAAAACCAAACTGTGATGCCTCTGGAGTTGGAACACACCCTGCGGTCCCCCTTCTTAAAAAGTGGCAGTGTTGTGTCCAAGGACCGGCAAGCCGAGGCCAAGGCCAAGGCCAAGGACTTGACTCCGAGGCCAAGGCCAAGGCCAAGGCCAAGGACTTGGAAAATTTTTCGAGGCAAGGCCAAGGCCAAGGACTTGAGAAATTTTCAGAGGCCAAGGCCAAGGACCAAGGACTTGCCTCCGAGGCCAAGGCCAAGGACCAACCAAGGGCTGATTTTGAAGCTGAGGCCGGGCCGAGGACATGTATAAAACAATGCTATTATACCACTTGGCAGGTCTTCATGATTTGCAACACCCCTCCATCATAACCCCTTGCACTCCCTAATGCTTGAATGAAGTGTTTTTATTCAAAGAGTAGAACAGTCAGGGTACGTGTTATTTATACTGAGAAAAAGAAATAAAATCATATGATATATATTTATGAATGAATGTTTTAGTGCAGTAGTTTCTTAATATCAAGTAAATCAACACTCAACAGGCATGACATGGCACGGAACACAAGTTGAGAAATGACTT
>NW_017805072.1:558437-562261 GCF_001891065.2 Hippocampus comes | reverse complement strand
TTAAATGTCATAATTAGTAGACCTTGGTGAGTTTTTTTCGCCGCCATCTCAAACTTTCATCCGCGCGATTCCTCAGTTTGCGGACTTAAATAGCAACCCGCATGCGCACATAACGTTATCTGTTGCGTCCCCCCCAACACTGAAAACAAAACAAAACGAAAGTAAATTCAAAGAAAGACACTCACACACCACACCACACCACAAACACACATAGAGGCACAGTGAAATCGCGTTGATCACACAGTCAACTCGTGTGCGGTGACTTTTATGGTTAAACTATTTTTCGGTACCATTAAAATGACACCACGGAAACGACACGCTACAGGTAACGATTGTTACCATAAACATTCATTTAAAAAAAAAAAAAAAGAAAAAATTGTTACCGTGAAATCCTCAGGCTTGCCGTAGTTTTTTTTTTTTTTTTGTTTTGTTTTGTTTTGACTGAGAAATTTCCTTGCGTCCCAAAAACGCACATTATTTGGAACTGTGCGTCCCGTGGGGAAATTATGCGTCTAGAATGCGGGACGCAGAGGTAACGAGATGGCTGATCTCTAAACATTCTCTGAGTACTACTATTATTACCACTACGACTAATACTACATTTATTAATTCAATACCTTCAACTTCACAATAATAATAAATAATTAAATCAACCATGATTTTAAACTATGTATTATCAATATTCATTATTCCAAACATGAGAAAGCATTCGGCAAACATAACTGGAATCGAGCAAAAGGACTCCAAATCCCAACGGCCAAACCCGGAAGTGAAGTGCCGGCATCATTGACTCCAGCTGTAACGCAAATTACTTGGTTCAAACAAACATTCTAGTGCCACCGCACAAATGTGACGAATGTGCAAAAATAACTAAATAAAAGACACCACTGTTTCAGAAAGGCTTTACGCGCTATTTAAACTGCCGATCGCGAACGGAACGAACCATGATTGAAACTAACTGTGATGCCGCTCTTTATACATCGCGCTAACTGTCACCTGTCAGTGGCAGCCCCGCCCCTCTTGAAGCGCCAGATAAATTCATCAATATGGGTTTTCTGGATGGATTTTGTTTAGTTTCTTCATGATTTCTGCGGTCCTCGGGCCCACTTTATACCTCTGGACGAAGGATTCGAGGCTCTAATCCCTCGTTGTGTCCGAGGACCGGCAATCCAAGGCCAAGGACTTGACTCCGAGGCCAAGGACCAAGGACTTGACTCCGAGGCCAAAGCCAAGGACCAAGGACCGACCTTCAGTCCTCGAGCCGGTCTTCGAGGCCAAGGACCGGCTCGAGGTCCACAACACTGAAAAGTGGTACCACCACTCCGGTCTGCCATTCCAGAGGCACTCTCCCTTATGACCACGCGATGTTGCAGAGGCATGTCAATCAGGACAGCCCCACGACATCCAAAGCATTGAGGAAGTCCAGGCGAATCTCATCCACCCCCTGGGCTTTGCCACCAAGGAGCTTTTTATCCACCTTGGTGACTTAAACCTCAGAGATAGGAGAGCCCAACCTAGAGTCCCCGGACTCTCCTTCCTCTAAGGAATGTGTGTTGGTGGAGTTGAGGAGGTCTTTGAAGTATTTTGCCCACCGAGTCACAATGTCCCGAGTTGAGGTCAACAGTACACCATCCCCACTGAACACATTGTTAATAGTGCACTGCTTCCCCAACCTGAGACATCAGATGGTGGGCCAGAATTTCCTCAAAGCCGTCTGGAAGTGACCTTCCCTGGCCTCAACAAACTCTTCACATGCCAGAGTTTTTGCCTCAGCATCTGCCAAAGTTGTGTTCCGCTTGGTCAGCCGGTACCCATCAGTTGCCTCTTGAGTCCCACAGGTCATAAAAGCCTGATAGGACTCCTCCTTCAGCTTGACGGCATCTCTTACCGCCAGTGTCCACTAGCCAGTTTGGAGGTCGCCTCCACGCCACGCGCCACACCCCCATACGGCCACCTCAACAACTCCGATCGGCCACCTCAACAATAGAGGCACGGGACATGGTCCACTCAGACTTAATGTCTCCCGCCTACCCAGGAACGTGAGAAAAGCTCTGCCGGACGCGGGAATTGAAACTGCTTCTGACAGGGGATTGTGGCAGATGCTCCCACCAGACTCTCACAATACTTTTGGGTCTGCCAGGTTGGAGTGGCATCTTCTCCCACCATTGGAGCCAACTCAGCACCAGGTGGTGATCAGTTGACAGCTGTGCCCCTCTCTTCACCCGAGTGTCCTGAACATGCGGCCTCAATTCCGATGATACAACCAGAAAGTCACTCATTGAAATGCCCCAGGGGTATCCTGGCGCTAAGTCCACATATGGACACCCTTATGTTTGAACATAGTGTTCGTTATGGAGAATCCCTGATGTGCATAGAAGTCCAATAAAAAAAACACAACTTGAGATGTGATCAGTTCCTCCGAATCATGCCATTCTGGGTCTCACTGGCATTGCCCATGTGAGGATTGAAGTCACCCAGCAGAACGAGGAAGTCCCCAGAGCGAGCGCTCTGCAGCACAACCTCCAAGGACTCCAAAAAGAGTGCCTACTCTGAGCTGCTGTTTAGTGAATAGGCACAAACAACAGTCAGGTCCCGTCCCCCCAGCTGAAGGCTCTACACTCTCTAGTTCACCGGTGTGAACCCCAATGTACAAGCACTGAGCTGGGTGGCAATGAGTATGCCCACACCTGATTTGCGCCTCTCACCGCGGGCAACTCCAGAGTGGAAGAGAGGCCAACCCCCCTCAATAGAGTATGAATAGTTCAGGACCAAGCACAGACCCTTGGGGCACCCCATCAGTTAGTGTCAACTCACGAAATTTGAAATTGTTGAACTGTACATAGTGATACCTGTCATCTACATAACTTTTCAACCATTTATGTGCCAAACCTCTTATACCATATCTCTCTAATTTTTCCAGTAATATTTTATGATCTATTGAATCAAAAGTTTTTTTTAGGTCTATGACAGTGATGTGTTCCTCGAGCCGGTCCTTGGCTTCGAGGACCGGCTCGAGGACCGAAGGTTGGTCCTTGGTCCTTGGCCTTGGCCTCAGGAGTCAAGTCCTTGGCCTTGGCCTTGGGAGTCAAGATCTTGGCCTTGGCCTCGGATTGCCGGTCCTCGGACTCAATGAGGGATTTAGAGCCTCGAATCCCTTGTCCACAGTTATAAAGTGGGTCCGAGTACCGCAAAAATCACGAAGGAATCAAATAAATTCCATCCAGGGAAACCAATATTGATAGATTGAGCTGGCGCTTTAAAAGGGGCGGGTCTGCCACTGACAGGTAACAGTTAGCGCAATGAATAAAGAGCGGCTTCACAGTTAGTTTCAATCACGGTTTGTTCCGTTCGCGATCGGCAGTTTAAATAGCGTGTAAAGTCTTTCTGTAACAGTGGTGTCTTTTATGTAGTTATTTTTACACAGTCGTCACGTTTGTGCGGTGGCACTAGAATGTTTGTTTGAACCAAGTAATTTGCGTTACAGCTGGAGTCAATAATGCCGGCACTTCATTTCCGGGTTTGGCCGTTGGGATTTGGAGTCCTTTTGCTCGATTCCAGTAATGGTTGCTGAATGCTTTCTCATGTTTGGAATAATGAATATTGATAATACATAGTTTAAAATCATGGTTGATTTAATTATTTTTTAGTATTATTGTGAAGTTGAAGGTATTAAATTAGTGGGAGTGGTAATAATAGTAGTACTCAGAGAATGTTTAGAGATCAGCCATCTCGTTACCTCTGCGTCCCGCGTTCTAGACGCAAAATTAACCCACGGGACGCACAGTTCCAAACAATGTGCGTTTTTGGGACGCAAGGAAATTTCT
>NW_017805072.1:545172-556861 GCF_001891065.2 Hippocampus comes | reverse complement strand
GCATTTGTTTATAATTGTATGTATATGTTGTTTGTGTTATTATCATATTCAATTGAATAAGTAGACCATTTCGGAATTTGAAATTTGGGACTCTCTCAATGCATAATGGGATTCATACTTTTCTGATCAGTGAGTCCCTGGGACTCGCTGCAGGTAAACTGTAAAATGATCACTGCGAGATTACCGCTTTTTCTGCAGTCAGTGATTGACTTCTATGCAAAGTCATTTCTCAACTTGTGTTCCGTGCCATGTCATGCCTGTTGAGTGTTGATTTACTTCATATTAAGAAACTACTGCACTAAAACATTAATTCATAAATGTATATCATGTGATTTTATTTCTTTTTCTCAGTATAAATAACACGTACCCTGACTGTTCTACTCTTTGAATAAAAACACTTCATTCAAGCGTTAGGGAGTGCAAAGGGTTATGATGGAGGGGTGTTGCAAATCATGAGGACCTGCCAAGTGGTATGACAGCATTGTTTTATACATGTCCTTGGCTAGGCCTCAGTTTCAAAATCAGTCCTTGGCCTTGGCCTCGGAAGCAAGTCCTTGGCCTTCCTTGGCCTTGCCTCGGAAAATATTCCAAGTCCTTGGCCTCGGCCTTGGCCTCGGGTTGCCGGTCCTTGGACACAACACTGGTCTATGAAAACACCATCAGTAAATTATTTTTTATCTGTCCTTGTTGCAATTTCTTCCACAATTTCTAGTAGCACCATAGATGTTGTCCTTTTCTCTGACATTTAAGACAACTCATTACTTCTGGTGCATGAACTTGATCCAAGCTGCTCTTCTTGTCTATGCAATCGTTTAGCTCCCTTTTCTCATGCTCATTATTTTGCCTTGCAATTACCACACTACTGGTCTATGAAAACACCATCAGTAAATTATTTTTTATCTGTCCTTGTTGCAATTTCTTCCACAATTTCTAGTAGCACCATAGATGTTGTCCTTTTCTCTGACATTTAAGACAACTCATTACTTCTGGTGCATGAACTTGATCCAAGCTGCTCTTCTTGTCTATGCAATCGTTTAGCTCCCTTTTCTCATGCTCATTATTTTGCCTTGCAATTACCACACATAATGTTGAATGTTGCACCCAATTTTATGATTATTAGACACATATTTGGCCCACTACACAAATAGGAATTGGGAGAGCATGGAAAGGCAGCTTTCTACCAGGGCAGAGTTGCCCAAGCCATCATTGACATCATTGTCCAACATGGAGGAGTCATGACCTTGGATGACCTCAGCAGCCATGACAGTGATGTGGTCAGTCCCATCAGCACAAAGTACAAGGTGTCTTTGAACTTTCATTTGCTTATTGGATTTCTGTTTGACAAACATGGTCAGTAGAGTAAATGACTCCATTGTGTGCTCAGGGTGTGCGCCTATGGGAGTCTCCTCCTAATAGTCAAGGGTTGGCTGCCCTGCTGCTTCTCAACATCCTGGAGAACTTCCCTCTCAAAGGTAACCATTACACTGGGAGCCTGGGAGGATGATGTAGATGTGTTAAATTTCACTTCACAACATCAGAGTGCCGGTCCACCCACCAGTTGCGTCATTAAACAAGTTCATCTGTTGTAAGCTTCCTATTTTGGATAGTTTTGAATTTGAGCAACCAGCGGAGCGAATTTACTGAACATAATACTGAAAGTGATACCACAAAAAGCAATTAGCCACACATCTACCAGTGTGACGAATATCTGCACATGGAAAATGACTTGATATGGGCTGTTCATACCAGAGTGGATTGAAACTACAGAACTGAAGTCCCCATGTTTATTTAAAGCTTTAGGTCATAATAGTGCAGACTACATCCATATTCTGGTGGAGGCTATTCGCTTAGCCCAAACAGATGCTAAAAGCTACGTGGGTGACCCAGACCATGTGACCATTCCACTGCAAAGCCTATTGGAAAAAAAGTGCAGCAGCCAGCGAGCCCAGCTCATCAACATGGACAGGTACATGTTTGTGATTGTGTGTGTGTGCGTGTGTGTGTGCGTGTGCGTGGGCATGTGCGTGTGTGTGTGTGTGTGTGTGTGTGTGTGTGTGTGTGTGTGTGTGTGTGTGTGCGCACGCTTTAGTTCGTACCAGTGAGAGCCTGTCACACTCTGTTGACTTTCGATTGGAGTGTAGATGTTTGCCTTGGCTCCATGCTTTGACCCAACCGCCTTGCAGTCTCTCCGTTTTTTTTTTTTAAATGCCATGTCTGCTGTGTGTGTATTTTGGCAAGGTCGCATTTGCTTAGTTCAGAAGACTTTGGATTTCAGTGCCGCAATTGTAATGTAGATTTATACAATGACCCTATTAAAGTTTTGAACTCCCATCTGACTTCAGGCGATTGGCAGACTATGCTCTGAAATGGTTGCCAGTCATTGGCAGTGCATATTTATAGACAGACACCCATTCCGAGTCACATTCACATCGTCTAAATCACAAAAACTGATATTAACAACAGTACCCCCCCCCACCCCCCGTCAATTATGGTGTGACAGCGTGCACCTACACACATTATATGGCACAGCAATATTTCTACTTCTAATTGAAATAAAAAGTGTCTCCAGCTCTAAAGATGCTTACATTCCCATGGACATCAAGAGAAAAAGGGGAGGGTCAAAGGCATGAGCACAATTTCAAAGAGGCAGGGGCCACGTTAATTATTGAAGTAGGGGAACATTTAAAAATGTTGGGTCCACCTTTAGATAATGGAGGATATAGTAAAACAAAACGTCAGGTATTTATCATTTCACAGATTTTGTGTTATTATAATGCAGTACAGTAAATATTTTAAGTTAAGCGTTTTACTGGCCCTGTTACACAAGCCCCGATTTCACAGTGAGTGAATACATTCGTGAGTACACTGAGAAGCGCTCTGCATTATTTCATTACGTACTTTTTGTAACATATTTGTCTGCCGGTTATCCATGAGAGTTTTCTCATGTTAAATATGCGCTTTGGCTCATTAAGGTTGACTAACATTGGCATTTGGGCATGTCTGAGTGAGGAGATTATTTGTGTGCATTTTGATTGATGTCGGGAAAACACTGCAAAAAAAAAAAAAAACAATCAGGCAAAAGTCAAAACAAAACAAATAACATAACTTTATTCAAAGAGTAATATTTATTGTTTGTGCCCTAGGGTCATGCAAGATGTAGAGCCTGCCCTGATGACAGAAAGTGACACAGTCTATTTCTGTGTGGTTGACTGTCAGGGTAATGCCTGTTCTTTCATCAACAGCACATTTATGGGCTTCGGGACTGGTCTTGTCCCAAAGGACTGCGGTTTCTCTCTTCAGGTCTGACGATGCAGCACAAAACTGTCTGTTGATGTTTCTTTTTGTGTGTCACGTGTGAGCGAGTAATATAATTCAACTACTGAAGCCAGTATACTTATGTATGCATTACCTACCCACCCACCTACCTTCCTACCTACCTATGCATATTTTCTTGATGCTAGGATTGTCACAGTCTCTTCTTTTCTTAGCTCCATGCACAAAAATCATGTTTACAATTCAGGATTTTTTTTAAATTGTTATGCTAAATGTTCAAGTGTTAACTCATGTTTTTTAAATTTGCACACAGTGAAGCACTCGGAATCTGTATTCATTCATATCTGCTGAAACATACAACCTGCATATGTCTAAACTGACTTAGTTTTGCATATTTTTCTCATGCCAACCTGCTGTATTTTTTTTTTGCCTCTTTTACCTTGTGCTGTTTCCACTCATTTTCGACATAAAAGTTGCAGTTTATTTTCTCTTGTAAATTGTATGCATTCTGCCCAATATTTAGTTTGACATCTAACAGTCCAAATGAGAGGGAAAGGGTTCTTGCTTCAGTTTATTTGTCATAAATGTTCATTCAAACTTCTTTCAACAAAGCATCACAGGAGATATTTTTAGCCTGACATAACTCTGTTAGCTTAACCGAACAGAGAATGGGGAAATGCCGTAGACAGGCTAACACAAATGGACGTCACTTTTTAAGCCATAAAAGAAGCATAAAACTGTTTGTAACACATACAAATAGAATGTCCAACAAGCACAGCATAAAGCTTATAAAGCGTTGTGTGACATAATTGCCACCTTCAGGCTAAGGTGAGCAAACCAGAGGGTGTTTTTTTTTTTTTTTTAAATTGAGCCTTTTTAAAATAACAAAATAAACAATTGGGTGCATCCTATATACCAGCGCATTCAACAGACCAGAATTTACAGTAATCAGATTACCTGTTGCATATGAATTTACTATGAACTTGAGCGAATGACCTTCACTCTTGATCTCATAAATGTTCTTCTGTATGACGGGACAGCAATTCTCATAATCTTTACACAGTCAGGTAAAATATAAAGTCAGAACATTGAATGCTGCTCAAGACACATTTCTTATTTTCCTTTGTTAGTGATTGTTGTAGTTTGTCCTCATACTTTTGTCCATATAATCAACTTGGATTGATGATCAAGTATTGATTACTGGTCAGGTTAATACTTTTGGGAAATCTTTTCCCAATTCTGACAGAATCGTGGGGCCAGCTTCTCTCTTCATCAGAACAGTGTTAACTGCGTTGCCGGGGGGAAGCGGCCCTACCACACCATAATACCCGCACTTCTCACTGACTGCGCATCTGAATCCCAAAAGCCACAACTCCTCGCCTCCTTGGGAGTAATGGGCGCTTTGATGCAACCACAAGGACACATTCAGGTATGGAGTAACAAATACCCAATTCACAATGAGTGATTCCTCGCTGAGATCAGATGTACAAAAACCTTTGTGGTCAAAGATGCTGATGAAAGCATTTGTGGACTTGAGGAGTACAACAGGACAGCAATTAGACATTTCATTGAGCAAAGCCTCATTGACAATTGTACGCTTTGTGAATCCAATTTTTTTGTGCTCCAGCTGTTTCGTGTGCGGATGTAACAAATCTTACCAGCAAAATGCTTCAGTTTTGTGGAAATGGACAATATAACAAAACGTCTAACCCACGTATTGTTTTTTTGTATGTGTTTAGGTGTTGCTTAACATGTTGGAGTTTGGGATGAATCCACAACAAGCACTCGATTCACCGAGAATTTTTGTAGAATATGACCTCAAAGGTAAATATGACGACAATAGCTTAGCTTGGGTTAAATAGTCACATGTTAAGAAATAGCGTGATTATAAAAGAATCTGGAAATCACAAAGAGACAGCACGGTGGTTCCTAAATACCTGCTAGGTGTAAATGGGAGTCTCAGTCATTGTTTTTCGATCCTGTATGTGTTTTGTTATTCACTAGGGACCAGGCCAAGGTGCGCACCCCACCTCTTGCCTGCACTCAACTGAAATAGGCTCCAGATTCCTATTTTCTGTACGGATAAGCGGGATATAGAAAATGGATGCATGGATGAATCCAATTTTGCCATCGCATTCAAAAGATCTTCGCTGAAGTAAAGAGGATACCAACAAGCGTGTGAGAGAGATTAAGTTGTCTCACCTCACCTCCACAAAAAAATAGTACAAGGTTATTCACCTTTCCTGGTGAACTGCCAGTCCCCACCAGGTCATAATAGTTTTGGATTTTTCATTATAGGTAGTTTATATTTTGTTTTGACATGTTGTATTTTTTAAATCAGTTAGTTTTATATATATTAGGGTGGTCCACATTTTCATGGCAAAAAAAGAAGTTTGTCGGATTCGTTGGGCCGGGTCGGAATTCTTGTCGATACTATGGTACAAGGTTCTGTGCAAAATTTCATTCCGATCTGATGATATTTTCCCGTCCCGCAAAGCGGCCAAAGTTTCCACCATAACAACTGGTCTCAATAGGGTGAACATGTGTATTTTAACCGTGCATTTTGCCATGCGTGACACTGGCTGGGCTGAATGTTACCCGAACGATCACCTCCTGACGAACTAACCCTTCCATCGCTGCTCTCAGCAGCCGGAGACAAACTCAAACGCACGCCTAACACACAACGGTCACCTACTGGCGAGCTAATATCTTTCAATTGAAGTCGAGAATCGCCGGAATTCTTACTGGACGCTGAGCTGAGGACGCTTTTCGACATCGAAAAAAAAAAAAAAAGAGCATGAGGATCGGCAGTTCCTGCTGGGCCAGGAGAAGCGTTGCGTATTGCGTTAGTCGTGGCTGTGCCTGCGTTCAGCATGGCCGCTGCAACTGCAAGACGCTCACGCTCAGCCACCGAAGTGTGGCTTGTTGGGCAGCCCGAAGCTCACCACGGCTCGTCGGCGCGCTCGTCACCTACGGGTGGTGAACGACTTTGCGGAGAGGGGCGTCGCCCTCATCAGCGCGTTCTGCGGCGCCATTACGCGCGACGAGGAACAGCGACAGCACCTTCTGCAGGTCGTGGAGCGACACCGGGCGTTGCACCCGTGCGCGAAGTAGGCATGGGATGGCACGCACGGCGGATTTCGTTTTTTTTGCGGTCTAACAGTGTCACTAGTGTTGTATCGATATGGCGATATCTATATCGACCCCGGTATCGATATCGGCCCCGGTATCGATATGGCGATATCTATATCGACCTTGGTATTGATATGGATATCGATACCGCGATATTGATACCGGGATATCCATATCGATACCGCGGTGTATATATCGCGATATTGATATCGCGATATCGATATGGATATCGCGATATCGATATCGCGATATCGATATGGATATCGCGATATCGATATCGCGATATCGATACCGGGGCCGATAATGATATCGCGATATCGATACCGGGGCCGATAATGATATTGCGATATATAGGATTTTTTTTTTTTTTTTTTTTAAATATAAAAAAAAAAAAAATCCTCGTCTACCCCCTCGGGTGGTGTCCCTCCCCCATTCATCTCGGGTCCTCTACCAGAGGCCAGGAAGCTTGAGGGTTCTGCGCTGTATCCTTGCTGTTCCCAGCACTGCACATTTCTGGACTGAGATGTCCGATGTTGTTCCTGGGATCTGTTGCAACCACTCATCTAGTTTGGGGGGTCACTGCCCCAAGTGCTCCGACCACCACAGGCACGACTGTCACCTTTACCTTCCAGGCTCTCTCCAGCTCCTCTCTGAGCCCTTGGTATTTCTCGAGTTTCTCGTGTTCCTTCTTTCTGATGTTTCCATCACTTGGGACCGCTACATCCACTACAACGGCTTTCCTCTGCCCTTTATCTATGATCACGATATCCGGTTGATTCGCCATTGCCATCTTGTCAGTCTGGATCTGGAAGTCCCACAGGATCTTCGCTTGGTCATTCTCCACCATCTTCGGAGATGTTTCCCATTTTGACCTTGGGATTTCCAGTCCATACTCCGCACAGATGTTTCGGTAGATGATGCCAGCCACTTGGTTATGGCGTTCCATGTAGGCTTTCCCTGCCAGCATCCTACACCCTGCAGTTACGTGATGGATCGTCTCGGCCAGTGGTGGCCTAAGACTTGACTGCAACAGTCCTTCGTACAGTATGTACGGATACATCACATCTGCACATGGAAAGCTAAGAGTGTGATGAACAAATACATCAACCATTAGGTGACAGCTGGCATCACCTCTGATTGCCATCTATTAGGATGGAACAACAGTTTCCTGTGGGATATGCTCACGGGTGCAACAGGGGAAATTAACTCAGCTATACTTTGTCTGCTTTATGCCAGTAGGGAAATTGACAAAAGAGAATGGGCACGATGGTAAAAAAAGCGCAATCTCTCATACACCTGTTATTTGGTGAGATAGATAGTTGCCATATGTTCGTACCTGCCTGCCAAGCGTGGGGAATGAGTGGTGACTTGTAATGACCAATAGAGGGCAGCAGAGAACTTCTGAGCTGATTTGGCCCTCAGAGGCCCGTTGGAAAACTTCTTTTTGAGCTAAACTGTCTGGAGTTACTGTAAATGTCACCTCACAGAAGGAACCCACTCAACCTTTTCTGTGCTTAATTCAAGTATAATTGATGAGCTGATGCGGTTTGTGCGTGGAGCAAAGATCGATTCATCACTTGCCAGACTGCCATGGCTGGTTAACTTTGTTTTTCTCATTCCTAAGTGTTTACCCTCAGATGAAATGAGGTGACAGTTAGGTTTGACCTGCAGGCCATTGGTAATAGTGGACTGCGTGTTCACAGCACGTCTCAGTGAGAAAGTAGCTGGATCTATTCACACAACATGCAGAGCCGTGGCCTCCAGGCTTGGGTTCCTGCTTCGGTAATGATTGTGTTCCCCTGTGGAATGTACAACATTGTCTCTCCTTAAATGAGGGAGGCACACAAACACATGCACTTCAATATGCATGAAACACACAAGGTTGTCAACATGTGCAAGCAAAATATGATACACACTTACACACCCACACCCATACACACACACACACACACACACACACACACACACACACACACACACACACGTTTGTCAAGTACAAGAAAAACTCCTATGATATTCATTGTCAAAGATGAAAAGGAAACATATTTACTATTATTATAGTTAGTTTTAGTTTTATAATTTTAAGATATTTCAGTTTGTTTTTCTTTTTTAAATGCATTTTTGTTTTTAAATAAAATATCTTAACGAAATGTTTTTTTCAATTTTTGTTTTAGTTATTTCGTTTTTGTTAACACCTTGGTCCACACACTACAGTAGTCCCGTGCAAACTCATGAAATTTTTTTTTTTTTCTGATTTCCCATTTCCCCCATTTTTTGTGGCTAGTGCATATTGAATGCTTGTCAGTGTACATGGAAGAATTTTTGGGGTTAAAAAAAATACGTGTATATTTGTTTCCCCCAATGCATTTCAATGTGTGTGAGTTATAAGCAGATTTTAGCGATTCGCAGGCCTGCCTGGTTCCTATAACCCACAAATAGTGTGTGTACACTGTATTTCATGGTAATACTACTGTAACTTGAGAAGTATTAGAATGTTTGGAACACCGTCTGTCTTTTCTTCATTCGCGCATACCCATTCATACATTGGTTGTTTCTCTGCATAGAAAATCAATGGTCTGTGAATTTGGAGGAGGGAATCAACCAAGAGGTGGCTGAGGTTCTAAGAAGACGAGGTCATAAAGTCAACTGGCCAGTCATTGGTACTTTTTGTCATTTATTGTTTGCACTTATTTTTGACAGCTTATTACAGACACTTTGTTGGTGGTAATATCACCCTCCCCTGTCTATTTACTTATCCATAAAACCTAGTGAAAACTGGAGTGAATAGACCCGAGGTGGTACACATGCATGGTATGAATCCTGATTTTGCTGACCAACTATTCTTCTATTCTTCATTTCATCATCATTGTCATCCGCTTATCCGAGGTCAGGTCGCGGGGGCAGCAGCTTATGGAGGGAATCCCAGACTTCACTCTCCCTAGCCACTTCCTCCAGCTCGACCTGGGGGATCCCGAGGTGTTCCCAAGTGAGCCAGGAGGCATAATCTCTCCTGCATATCAAAGGTTGTCCTTGGGGTCTCCTCTCAGTGGGACACGCCCAGAAAACCTCACCAGTGAGGCATCCAAATAAGATGCCCGAGCCACCTTATCTGGCTCCTCTCAATGCGGAGGGGAAGCGGCTAGACTCTGAGCCCCAACCGGATGACCCAGCTTTTCACTTTATCTCTAAGGGAGCATGGACATCCTGCGAAGAAAACTCATTTTGGCCACTTGTGTCTGGGATCTCATTCTTTCAGTCACGAACCCCCGCTTGTGACCATATATGAGGATAGGAATGTAGATCAACTGGTAAATCAAGAGCTTCGCCTTTAGGATCAACTCCTTCCTCATGATCGGCCAATACAGAGTCTGCATTACACTGCACTGATCCCACTGGTGATCTCCCGCTCCATAATGCTCTCACTTGTGAATAACCCCACAGGATACATGAACTCCTTCACTTGGGGCAGGATCTCTTCCCCGACCAGGAGAAGCAGCTCCACCCTTTTCCAACTGAGGATCATGGTCTCAGATTTGGAGGTGCTGATTTTCATTCCTCCCGCTTCACAATCAGCCACAAACTGCTACAGTGAGAGTTGAAGATCATGGCTTGAAGAAGCCAACAGTACCACATCATCTGCAAAAAGCAGAGATGTCAGACACCCTCAATGCCTTGGCTGAGCCTAATAATTTTATCCATAAAGTTTATGAACAGAATTGGTGACAAAGGGCAACCGTGGCAGAGTCAAACCCTCACTTGAAACAAATCCGACTTAATGCCAACAATGTGGACCAAACTCTGACGCAGGTAGTACAGGAATCAGACAGCCATTATTACGGCGTCCAATACCCCATATTCCTAGCATCTTCCACAAGATACCCCAGGGTATACGGTCAAATGCCTTCGCCAAGTCACGGACTGGTTGGAGAAACTCCCATGCACCCCTGAGTACCCTTGCTGAGGGTGAAGAGCTGGTCAATTGTTCCACGACCCGCACGGAAACCACACTTCTCGTCCTGAATCTGAGATTGGACCTCCCGTCTAACCCTCCTCTCCAGCCTCGCTGAATAGAATTTACAAGGGCGGCTGAGGAGTATTATACCTCCAGTCACCCTTCTTAACCCCATTGCAATGCAGGTACACTTCATGAACACCTGACATGCGTTGTGTTGCAAAAACAAATACATGCCATGCATGGGTTTTAAACCTGTGGCATGCATTCGTTTTTACAACACAACGCATGTCAGGTGTACATGAAGTTTACCTGCATTGCACGGGGGTTAAAAATGGGAACCACCACACCGGTCTGCCAATCCAGAGGCACTGTCCCCAATGTCCATGCGATGTTGCAGAGGTGTGTCAATCAGGACAACCCCACAACATCCAGAGCCTTTAGGAAGTCTGAGCAGATCTCATCCACCCCCGTGGCCTTACTACTGAGCATCTTTGTAACCACCTCAGTGACCTCAACCTCAGAGATAGGAAAGCCCACCTTAGAGAACTCAGACTTCCTCGTGGAAAGGCTTTTCGGTGGGATTGAAGAGGTCTTCGAAGTATTCTCTCCACGATTCATAATGTCTCATGTTGAGGGAAGCAGTACCCCATCTCCACTATATACAATGTTGACTGTGTACTGCTTCCCCCTCCGCAGACACCGCATGGTACATCAGAATTTCTCCAAACCGGAAGTCGTCTTCCTTGGGCACGCCAGACTCCTCTCATGCTTGAGTTTTTGCCTTAGCAAGTGCTGAAGCTGCATTCAGCTTCGTCAGGCGGTACCTACCAGCTGCCTCTGGATTCCCACAAGCCAAAAAGGCCCGATAGAACTCCTTCAGCCTGAAACTCTTTCTTACAGGATTCTGCCAGACGTTCTCAGTAAACCCTCACAATAATTTTGGGTCTGCCCTGTTGGACCGGCATCTTCCGCCACCATTGGACACAACACACCACCAGATGGGCGATCAGTTCACAGCTCCACCCTTCTCTTCATTCAAGTGTCCAAAATGCGGCCGCAAATCCGATTGCATAACCACGAACTTGGTCATCAAACTTTAGCCTAGCTTGTGCTGGCGCCAAGTGCACATATACAGTGAAATTCATCTACAACGAAATCATGTTTGCAGCAAGAAAGTTTTCACAACAGGTGTTTTTTCACTGTAACAAATTTTATCTCAGATGTAAACACACAAGCACACACACACACACACACACACACACACACACACACACACACACACGCACGCACACGCACTCACACAATGTATATGTGTACTTTAGGGTGGTC
>NW_017805072.1:518570-544226 GCF_001891065.2 Hippocampus comes | reverse complement strand
TTTTCGTTGTAGGGGGAGCAGAAAAGTGGGAATGGCTTTCATGCATAAAAATTTTTTCACACTAGGGGTATTTTCGCCCATGTAGGTTTTGTTGTAGAGGAGTTTCACTGTAGTCACCCTTATGTTTGAACATGGTGTCCGTTATGGACAGTCTGTGACAAGCAGAGAAGTCCAGTAATAAAACGCTACTTGGGTTCTGATCATGGGGGCCGTTACTCCCAATCACGCCCTTCCAGGTTTCACCGTCATTGCCCACATGAGCATTGAAGTCCCCCAGCAGTATATATTAAAATGTAGTACGCTCAACTTCATCTTGTTGTTTTCATATTTTTGTGAGGCACGAATCCTACATATTTTCCATGTTATGGTCGATTGTATTCAAATGTAATTTCCTAATTTCCTGTACAAGCACTATTTTGAAACATAGTTAATTTTGAAACCCATTCATGAGAAATAATTGACGATCCACTTTCATGAAATATGTAGATGAGTAAATAATTAAATAAAGTAATTCCTAAATAGAATTTATAATTTTGTTTAGGACCTCTCTCAAAATGTTCCTCTTTTTGACAGACAGGCAGACATAAAAACAGCGCTTTCTCTGGCTGTGTAAAGAAATAGCCCGATCAAAGTAATCCATGAAGAAACACTTGATTGACAACCTGTTGTAACTTTAATCAAACGTAACCTGAGTTGGCTGTTGCCATGCAGGGGTTGTCCCGAATTTCCCAATTGCCATCCTGCCCCTGGATACAGCTTGGTGACAGCCAGCTGGATCTAACCTTATCCATGGAAATTTATTTATTTATTGTGAATGCGACATGGCATTTTGAATTGACTCTTACCTTGTTGCTCGTTGTGCGGATGCTCAAGCCATTTTTGTTTCTGTTCATAAACCCAGGTCACAAGAGGTCTCAGTTTGGGAGGGGACAGATCATCACAATAGGGGATTGGTGGAATCCATCGGCCAGCCACAATGATCATCCAACCAGGGTGTTGTGGGCAGGATCAGACCCCCGATCAGATGGATGTGCGATGGGATTTTAGACTGCTTCCGGTAACTAGTTAGTAAACAATTAATTCAGCCACTGAAACATGCTAATTTCAGTTCGATTTATGCCAATTTCACACTGCTGGTGAATTACAGCATCAGAGGCAGTAAACAGTAGCGGTACGATTGAATATACCTCAGTAAACTTCTGATTCTGCTACTACACTCAGCTTCAACTCCACTTCCAACATCAGTACCTTACACACAAGACGGCGAGATGGAAAACAGCAGTGAATATGCTTAGCTGGCCTGTATAAAAGAGGTTAGCGATTAAAAATCACAGATGCTTGCTCTTTGGTGACGTTTTAGACTACCAGCTGAGAATTGGAGCCATGAATTACGATTTGGTGTTTGCCATTGTCACAATGCAGACAATTTATGGGTACCCACAGTCTAACTGTATTACAGGTTTGTTTTTATGTGTGAAAAATGTCTTGAAACTTTATTTAAAAATAAATGTCACCTGATGAGCTTCTTTTCTATTGAGTGCTATAGTGTGTAATGTAAAACAGAACTGATTATTTCAATAAACACATCAGAGTTTCACCAAACATGTTTTATTGGCGTAAATTTAATTTGTGATTTTGACCTAGTCCGCAAACTGGAAACGACTGGAATTACCTATCCATCCAATATCTACTGCTAGTTACATCCATCCATCCATTTTCTGATCTGCTTGTCTTCATAAGGGCATGCTGGAGCATATCTCAGCCGTCTTGGGGCAGTAGGTGGGGTACAGCCTGAACTGGCTGCCAGCCAATCCCAGGGCACACAGAGACAAACAACCAACCATTCACACTCACTTGACTGCCATGCAGGCTTTTGTAATGTGGGAGGAAACCGAAGTACCCGTAGAAAACCCACACAGGCACGGGGAAAAATTCAAACTCCACACAGGAAGGCCAGAGTCGGAATGGAACTCTGCACCTCTGCACTGTGAGGCAGACGTGCTAACCAGTCGACCGGGCTGCCCCAGCTAGTTACAGAAAATCTGAATCCAATAACAGACTAGACATGCTGATCACCAGTCACAGAGAACATAGTGTAGACAACTCACATTCACAACTGTGGTCATTGAGCAGCTATAGATCTTATGACGGCTTCATCAGTATCAGTGAATCCATGCAATCAACTATTCAAAGTGGAAATTTTGTGGCAGGGTGGCCACACATGTGCTTCAAAGTTGAGAGGTTCTGGGTTCAAGTCTCACCTCAGACCTTTCTGTGTGGAGTTTGCTTATTGTTGCCTGTTTCCTCTTTCTCTACATTCCAAAAGTATGCATATTATTGTCTGTTAATTTAAGACTGGGCCCTGTTTTCATACTCGGAATAAGTCTAGCCCAAAGTGCAGCCTGACGGTGAGTGTGGGTGAAGTTTTATTTCTTTTAGCATTTTTGTAGTTGGACGTAGTTTTGTGGGTCCAAGCACAACTGACTTGATTCCCGGGCAATCGAAACAGCTCCCCTCATTCCTTTTCAATTCAACACAAGAGAGGTATGCAGTCTACATGGCGAAAGCATAATGGCCTCGCTGGAGTCCGTGCATGAGATCAGCACGTACAAACTACTCATGATGAACTGCAAGATCTGCACTTGTGGATTATGTAAAGTTGTTGGAGAATGCCTTCAACCTCCCTTCATGCATCTGTGTGTGACAACCCCAAGGTGTCTGGGTCCACAAGACAGACAGACAGACACACACACACACACACACACACACACACACACACACACACACACACACACACACACACACACACACACACACACACGCACACACACAAACACACACACACACACACACACACACACACACACACACACACACACAAAATTGTCCATTGGTATTATTTTGAGTGTGAATGTCTGTTAGTCTTTTTGTGACCTGCGATGCCCCCATATCACTGAATAGAATGAGCAGTGGAAAATGGAAGGAATCCATTTAAAGTGGTTCCTGAATGAGTGGAAATTTATTTTTTAATGCTGTTGTCCATTTCTTTCAAACTAATCTGATCTCATTCTCATGTATTCAGTAATTGTTGACAGATTTTATGACATGTCATTCATTGTGTTGAAAGGATCAGAAATGCACCTCCGACTGCGGCCACATGAAAATGGGAAGATTTACCATACCATTTTCTTTTTTTCATGTTTCTGTCAACGTTGATTACATTTTCTTCATCTTTTGAAATATGAGGTGAGTACCGTGAATTAGACCTGAACTTTACAGCTTAGGCTGGCCTGGTGGTCGAGTGGTTAGCGTGTCAACCTCACAATGCAGAGGTCGTGGGTTCGATCCCGGCTCCGGCCTTCCTGTGTGGAGTTTGCATGTTCTCCCCGTGCCTGCGTGGGTTTTCTTAGGGTTGGGTTTCCTCCCACATGGCAGGATGATTGAACACTCTAAATTGTCCCTTGGTGTGAGTGTGAGTGCCGATGATTGTTTGTCTCTGTGTGCCCTGCGATTGGCTGGCAACCAGTTCAGGGTGTCCCCGCCTACTGCCCGAAGACAGGTGGGATACAGTCCAGCACGCTTGCGGCCCTTGTGGGGATAAAGTGGATCGGAAAATGGATGAATGGATTTCATCTTATTTTCACGATATCCCGATTTTCCACTCCAAATACACACACAATTCAGCTTTTTATATTTTGCAACAGTGAGGGAGCAGAGCAACTCAATATGAACCAGGAGCATAGCCAGAAAATTTGCAGGTGGTGGCCAGAGTGATACACCTTTAGTGGGGGGTGGCCAAATATACCGCACATGCGTGCATCATTCTTCATCATACCGTCCACAGTTAGGGTTTTATTAAATCAAATTCACATATCTCCAGATGAATGGCCATTACACTCAGAATCAAGCAGGAAGAAGTCCAAGTAAAAAGCAACATTTTGTTGAGCTTAATTTCGGAGACGGGACTCGTTCAGAATTGTGTCTATGTTGATGTTAAAATACTTATTCCTTTATTATGTGTTTACAAACACCCCTATAGAATTCATTTTGTGATTTCCATGCTGGATTTTCTGTTTTGGTGCATTTTTTTAAAATGGTCTTGGTGCCATTAAAGGTATCATTAATTTACGTTTTTCTGAGGCGGTCTTTGAACACCCCTTGAGCCGAATTCAGAAGAGAAGGTATCTTATGGAAGACAAGCTTGTATTCGTTTGGGAGTTTAAAAAAAAATGAATAAAGTGTACGCTTAAAAGACAACACAAGCTCTTTATGTCTCGGAGCTGCAAAATTAATGTTGTAGATAATGTCATGTGTCATTGTCAATGTCATTTTCTTTGCCATGGCTTTGCTTTTGCCAATCAGAGTGATCAATGGCCACCGACGGCTGACCGCATTTTGCATACTCCAATCAACTGTTCATTCATTCATTCAAATTATTTTCAAAAAGCACAATCACACAAAAATATCTTAATTCGTCACAATTCTAACCATTTTTACATAGTTTTGTTCCTGATTGTATGTGCTATCATTTGCTCTTTTTTAACTTGTTTGTGCAGTTTGACCGATGATTTTCTTTTTTGAATGTCTGGAACAATACATTGTGACTTTTGAAGCGCCATTGAGCAAAGAAAAAAAAATATTCATGAAGTGCGCATCAAACTGTGACCACTCTATCGAACACAGCCCCATAATATCAATGATGCTGGCTTTTGAACTTTGCGTCCATAGCAGTCTGGATGGTTCTATTCCTCCTAGGCCCAGAGGACAGTGTTTACAAGTTCTAAACACAATCTGAAATGTGGACTCGTCAGACCACAGAACACTTTTCCACTTTGTATTAGTCCATCCTAGATGAGCTGGTGGCGTTTCTGAGTGCTGTTGATAAAAGATCCCTTCTCCCTGTCATTTCCTTGCCACAGTAACCACAGTCACAACCCTTCTGCACAGATGTGCTGGTTTGCACCTGCCTTTGTGTCTCATTGTTTAAAAAGCAAAAATCAGCCACTGCAATCTATCTCAGGTTTGATAAATCCCTTTTTAGATCCTTAATTGTCCTGTTTACACCTCCTCCTCTCAAAATGCGCAAAATGAAATGTGAAAAAATTTCCCTGTTTGGAACACGCAATCCTGGGTGCGTTAGTCATTGAACTTCTACATCTATTTGCATGAACAATCGAGCATTTTTTTTTTTTTTTTTGTGCAACCGATTGCATTTGAACACGTGCGGCCATCACGTCACCACCTTGAAAGCAGAGGATACTGGCTGCTGAGCTAAAAGCCCAGCCCGCCAGCTCAGCGGCCAGTATCTTCTTTGAAGGATCCAAAGAGTGTTTGACCTCATTTACATGTGCACACTCATACTGATAATAAATCAGGCTAAAAATTAATCTTAATTGTCACAGTTAAAAATGATCGTTCACATGCGTTTGCACGCGTACATTCGGGTCTATTTTATTTTATTTTTTTCAAAAATCTGCCTGTGTGGAAACTCTGGTTGCAGTTTCGTGTGGAAAAACTTGGCTTCCATGTTGATCTACTTACATCTCCAAACTCATGTTTTGTTTTTTATCACAAGGTTGTATAACAAGCCATTTGTTCTGTTCCACTGGTTAATCACCCCGATTAATGGGGCTTCTTACAGCAGCATGTTGGGCTTCCATATTAGTGTGCGGTTTATCAGGATGTGTGGTGCATTCCACTCAGATTATGAGGCAACTGTAAACCACCCCTTTCGACCTCTGTAAAGCATAACTGCCCACCATGAGTTTTTCAGCTTCCTGACGTGCTGATATTAGAAGTCATGTCGTGCTCCTTTGCCCTCCAGAGACCTACTGACAAATTGTGCAACTCTGATCGAGAGGGTTAGTCAGTTTTCATGATCTCAAATTGTCACGAACATAAAAGAACATGATGGTAGAAGCTGGTGCCGACAATTGGAATGTTTGGAAAATGGTGCAAAAAAATGAGTTAAAGCCAAATAAAAATCAACAAGTTTTCATACTTCCAATCATATGCTCCATTGCAGCTCTTGGTCAGCTTGTTTCCTCTGTGTGTGTGTGTGTGTGTGTGTGTTTGTGTGTGTGTGTGTGTGTGTGTGTGTGTGTGTGTGTGTGTGTGTGTGTGTGTGTGTGTGTGTGTGTGTGTGTTTCCTGGCCCTATGTTGTTCAGTAGTAGAAGTGCCTCTCTAAAGGGAAGGATTATCTGTCCAACTCACAGGCTCTCACCACGTATGCTTGCTTCCTGCCACCACAGCCAGCTGTTCGGACCGATTCTTACATTCTTTCTCCACTCGCTTCCTTGTCCACTCCAATTTTTGTCCTCTTCCTTGCAGTTGTGGGTTTTTGTTTATTCTTAATTTTTTTTTTTTTTGATAGCCGAGTGATGTGTTGTTCAGTGGGCTTCGCCAGGTCTTTGGGTCTGGCTCTATTACCTCTGGCCCTCTGTTGTATCCTGGCCAATCTGCTCCTCTTGTTTCCTATGGGAGAAATGACATACATCGAGCAAGGGCGACTGGCCAGCTACATCTGGTACTTTGGTGGACTGGGTGGTGGAGGACTGCTGGTAAGTGGAAAACAACAAAAAGAAAACAAGCATGACTTCTTTCGAAGTCATTCTGTATATGACACAATCATTGGAACATGAACAAGGAACCATATTTGGAAGTTTGATTTTCAGCATTTCAACGTGTGTTACAAATGACACCAATTTTGAAATGCAACTACTACAGATGTTTTGTTACATGTCATATAGGTTGCTGTGATAAAATTTTCAGTTTAACAGCGGCGCTGTTAAACAACACCAAAACTTCATATTGGTTTTCGGTCAATTTTAGAAAAAAAAAAAAAAAGAAAACAGAATGGTTGACGGATTAAACAGATATAATTGGTGCCAGAGTCAAATATTGTAGTCATAGGCAAATAGGTCGAAGGCTCCATGATTCATCTCTACATCAGAATAAAAACGAGACTTTACACAGTGGGATGGGATCAGCAGATATTTTGCATTTGATGCAAAATCTGTGATCGATTGCAATGTCATAAATTGCCAATTGAACAATGACATCATTAATGGGCTCCCCCAAATAAGACATGACTCAACTCAACATTATTTATGCAGCAGTGCTTTCACATCCAGCTGCAGCTGGAACAAAGCACCTTACAAAACACGTGTGATAAAACTTTAACAAGAATACAAACACAATTACACAATCCGGTTCACTCCAGGGATGTTCTGTGCTGCCATCATTAATAATCGAAGGTTTCTCAGCATGTACTGTACAGGTAAAAATGTCGATTTTCCCGCAATATCTTTAAATATTTTTATTTTTGGGCTGGGCGGGTTCTTCCCCCTCCCATTTTCTGCGTATTGAATGTTAATCAGCATTTTTAGGGGAATGTTTAGGTTTTAATTGTTATTACTTTTTCCCAGTGCACTTCAGTGAGCGTCATTTTGATGCAATTTTTGTTTATTCGTGGGCCAAACCCAATCCCCGCAAATAGCGAGGGTCAACTGTACGTACAGCAAACAAATCAGTTGTTTTAATAGAGTGGTCCATCTTCAGATCGGTGATTATCATTTGTTTTTTTTTGTTTGTTTGTTTTTTGTTTTTTAACTCGCTGATGGGTGATCGACTCCAAAATCCTGAAAGCCTAATAAATACAAGCTACTTTCTTTGAAACCTGGCTCTGACCTGCATACAGCATAAACAAAGTTTTCACATCCAAGCAACTTGACTGCTCAAAAGTGACAGCTACATGAAATGCCGCATTCACTGAAAAAAAAAAATCTTTGCAATCTTTGCAAAAAAACCCAAAAAAACAAGCAAGCGGCGATGGGATACATTATTGAGGGGACATTCTTGAAACCGATCCAATTTTTATTATGGACATTATTTTAATTTATTTCTTGTTTATTCAATCATATTTAGACATGCAAAAGTTGTTTTTGGCATCATTTGGTCAGCATGTGTTTACTTTTGTCCCCTGAGAACAGTGAGGTTGTGTGTGAATAAACAGTTCTGATCTGTGGGGTTTATGCTCCCACTGAGCCGGTCCCTTTGTTTGGGTTTAAGGAGAGAAACAGATGAGCGCTTATATTTTTCCCGCACAAGACTTACATTGTTGAATCGTCGATTGAGCTGATTTTTCATTTTCAAAATCTGAATCAGTTACTTTCATCTTTGACAGTGTTTTTTGTGTTTTTTTTTTCTTTCTTTCAATCTCTGTAACTGACTGTTTCGTGATTGCACGTTCGTGCGTTTGTGTGTGCTTGGGAAAAAGGGAGACCTTGGGAACTTCACTCCCACTTTTAGGATGTGACTGAACTTCCTGTGAGCACTGAGACAACACTCGGCAGTCAGGGAACGTTGGAAAACTAAAAAGAATATGAAATGATTATCATTCATCAATTGGGAAAGATTGGGTCGCCACAAGCGCTCTACCTCATCCACACTGGATCCCACCTTATTTTTGTGATCTGAAGTATATAGTTGAAGAATTACGGTATTCTGGCATGTATGGCACATAACAACTTTATTTTCCTGTTCTCTGTTAGATGCTCGTTCCTGCTGTAACCTTCATCACTTTGGGAAAATGGAGTTGCTGCTGGAACCAGAGCCTGATGGTAAGACTAAACAACACTTCTCACGTTATTATTGTACATCACCAATATTGAAATGGAATGTGTTTTGCATGGTCCTCTCGCCTCAAAGCACAACACGTACAGTTGAAGGGCTGTCTCAACTACGGTATTACACCCTGCCCTTTGCTAGGCGGTGTGCTAATGCTAATCCAACCATGATGATTAAACAAGGGTCCCTTTGTTTGTTAACACGCAACATAGTGAGCTTGGCACACACCAGTCAAGCCACATCCGCAGCTGCTGTTTGTGTGTGTGTGTGTGTGTGTGTGTGTGTGTGTGTGTGTGTGTGTGTGTGTGTGTGTGTGTGTGTGTGTGTGTGTGTGCGTGTGTCTGTGTGTTTGTGTGTGTGTGTCAAGAGCAGCTGCCTCGCTTCAATTTGTTTCATAATAAAAGAATCCTATTCAACATTGAGGAAATAACATCACGCCTCTGCGTATTTCTAAACTGAACAAGGGCACCAATTCATGGATACCTTTACGTGTTGCATTGATTGAATGCATTGAAGTAATATGTTCCTGTTGCCCTCCAGATGTGTGGGTCAGTGTTGGCAGCCGTGGTGGGCCTGGTCGGGGCAAGCTATTGCTTCGTCGTTTCAGGTCTCGCCTTGATGCAGGGTCCACTGTGCTTCACTTCTCTCGGGTGGTCGTACCCCTTCGCAGATCAAGGAGGAAGGTAGCAAGATACTGCCTTTTATGACTTGGGTTAATACAGGGGTGCCCAACCAGCGATCGCGATTGACCGGTAGCCTGCGGACTGGTCCTGAGAGGTGAAGGGGGAAATGAAAAAGAAAAAAAAAGATTTGTGTGTCTGTGTGCGTGTTATTCATATTATATTTTTTTGTGTTATGTACAGTGCACCCTTAGCATCCTATTAGTTTTACTTGCACAAAAAAAGTATTTAATAAAATAAAATAAAATGAGAAAATAGGTCACCTTTAAGATGGCCCGTGACCTGCATCAGCAGACGTTTTGCAGCTTGCGATTGGAGCTGTTGCGATACAGTATATCTTTTTCTTATTATTATTCCTCCCATTCAAAGCTTGTTTCATCTGCAATCCGCTGATGACACTGGCAAAAAATGGGAAGCTGGAGTGACAGAAGAAGCATTTTAAAATGGTACACGTGAGCTACAATCGTTAACATGCTGCAAATGCGCATGCCATGCCTCCACCTTGGGTCTCCCACTAAGGTAGTCAATGATTTCCTTTTCCCAAACTCACAAACTCTTGTGTCGACTATACTTTTGACATAGTTTGGCAATGAACTGAATGGCGATCGGATCCCACAAATGTAGACGCAAACAAAATCCGTTCCAAATTTTTATATTTAATTACAAAAGCATACCGACAAAGTATAAACAGAAAGACCTGGTCAAAAAGAACCAGGAACAACAATACATTAAGAAAAAAGGTTACAAAGGCAAGGAAATAGTAAATCCCATTATATAAACGAACTGACCAGAGTCCAATTTCACAAAAAAAACAAAAAACAAAACATGAGCAAGATCAAAGACAATATAACAAATACTTTAAAGGGGAGAGACAAGAGAGCAAAACCGACAACGAGATAAAGATGTCTAGAAAACAAAATTTGAGCAAGAGCAGCACTGACCAATAATCCAACAGAGACATGGGGTCTTGGCAGTCCTTAAATACTTGGCTAACTTGATGACCAAAAAGGCAACAGGTGTGCACGCTGGAGGGAAGGCCCTCCTCTCCACCTGTTGCAGACACACAAGAACAGGAGCATGACAATATTTCTGTTGCGTGCGTGCGTATGTAAGCACGCATGCATATATCCATGCACATGCAGTAACGGGTCGATCAGGGGAGATTGGCTGCTTGAAAAGTAGATCTTCAGTCAAAAATGGTTGGGCACCCCTGGGCAAATATGGTTGTACTTAACTTAAAGTAACGGAGGTGATGCCATGACGACCTGTAATCATCAGCATAATGCACCTTATATTTGTTTGTCCTTATTAGCAACACTCTGGACTGGTCACCAGCCAGCCACAGGGCATGTAGATACCCACCAAACCTTACATTCACATCTCGGAGCAATTTCAAGTCTTCATTGATTCAGTTCATGTGTTTGTGGAAACAAGCTAGTGTGAATCCACTTTTAATCCAGAAACTCAGAACTGTGAGGCGGTGGTGTGAATCACTCGCCTCCACTCTACCGACATTTGAAACACACCACCAAATACTAATCTACCTGCAACCTTGTCCTATTGTATTTTAAAATAGAGGCACTTTCTTATGTATTTTTCAGGTTATGTTCCTGCATTTCTTTTGATTTTCTTTCCTAATTTTTGGTTTCAGGTATCTGCTGCAGTCAGCGACGTGGTCTCAGTGCCTACAGCCGCTCCACATTGTCGAGTGGAACGTGACTCTTCTGTGTGTGCTTTTGGGACTTGCTGTGCTAGAGTTCATCCTGTGCTTCTTACAACTGGCCAGCGGTGTAGTTAATGCCATCTGTCGGCCTTGTTGCTATAAGCAGGAGTATAATTTGAATGCTTAGACACTGGCACAACATTTACGTAAATAAATAAATATACACTTGCAAGTTGTACACACTGAAGGCCAAATGTCCACACAGTTGTCTACGGTGCAGCTTCATTATTGCATTCATTTTAAAGCACCTCACAGAATCATCACTGAGATTACACAATACATATTTGCCTTCCATGTTATCCATGAAATGTAAAATTGATAAAGGACTCAGAGGATGACAGTTTGAGGTATTGGGTTGGTTTAAAGTCTACCAACGCTCATACTTTGTGAAAAGGTGAAATAACGTAGCACTCTGAGACGTCGATTAAGAAGTCGACTCTGTGTCCTACTTCTCTCTGTTATTTTAATCGTATCATTCATTTTTCTAATCTCTTAATTTGGAGAGTTTCATCGGAACTGATGGGAGAAAATGAACACAATTCAAACATCAAACTCTTATTAGTTCATGAATAAACTTAAGATGCCGTTTACATGTTTTTGAAAGGCTGTCATGTATTTGTCAGTTTGACTTCAATGCGCCTACTTTTGGACAAGATTAATTATGATGTGGCAGGAGGTATTTGATCTATTCAATATTGTAGTGTTAGTTCACTACCACAAAATGTGTGTTTGTTGTTTGTACAATGGTTATATTTTTGAAGTATTTTGATGTGCCTATATCTTTGGCTGTTTGGCTCTTAAATTCAAATTAAATGCTATCTATCTATCGCTCTAGCTAGCTAGCTAGCAAGATTTTCGTGGCATATTTTTTATAATGTTTGTTTGTGCTGCCTTGAATAAAAAAATATTTTCATTTCAAGTGTGTATGTGGGCATATGTGGGCACCAACTGCTATGTTTCGTAATCAGTTTCTGGGTCAGACCTTGGGTTGAGGACTTTCCATGATTTCAAAATATAGAGCGACACTGTGATCTAAAACTGGGTTCACCAACCTTTTTGAAACTAAGAACTCCTTCTTGGCTACTGATTAATGTGGAGGGTGTTTGACAGTATGCACTTTTGAAATAAATTTGCTCAAACTGCCTTCATATGTTATAATTAATGATGATTGATATTCATTTCTGAGAAGATACTGATCACATGAGCGATTTATCGCAATAATTATGAAACAGACAAACATCAATTGGCCACACTTTATTATATTATATATATATATATATATATACGGTATATGCCAATGTTCACATTTTGAAATGATTGCTTCAACAATATTCCTGGAGAGTCACAGTGTCTAATCACCGGTAAGCTATTTTTTTGGGTTCCCGCGGGTTCCATGTTCGTGACCCCTGTTAACTCAGACGGTTTGGAAACTCTGAGTGTTATTCAGATTTGCCATTCGTTTAGAATAATGGCTACATTATTCAGAGTTCATCAATTTTGGATCAAGAAATAACCGTGAGATGCATGTTCATGAAATGGCAAAGTGCTGTTTCTGTAGAAGTTGAAGGTACAGCAAAGGTAAGACAGGGGAAGCATGAGTAATAAAAATAAACGATTTTCTTTTTTTTTTTTTTCCAAAACCACGAACAAGGAACACAGGAGAATCAAAATACCAAATTAACAAAGTCCCCAAAAAGATTCAAGGTAACAAAGCAACTTAAAGAACGAAAACAATCATCGACAGCCTTGTTTTTGTAGAACGCAAAGGACTGTCTGTGATGGTATGGCTGGAGGAACTGCGGTGCAAGGAGCTCGTCAACGTGGAGCTGAGTATCACAGAGGAGATGTGGAGAGGAACGAGTCAGCTCTCAAAAGTAAAGTGTAACGAGAGACAAGACTAAATGCGACTGGAGAATTGCACCATTCATTTTTGTATGTGTTATTCGCCAGCGACCGAACTTTGGGCTCTTTGAAAACTCCATTGCTTGTTTACTTTCAAATTTAGCTTGTAGCAAAAGTGAGTGATATCTGTGTTACCAGTGCCTTAATACTGGTTCGTGGAAATTTTTATCTCCCTCGCCTCTCATTTTCTAACAAAACGTGCAACACGAGGGAGTAAAACTCAGCACTTCCTCTATGCTAAGTGCCAAACTTAAGGGAACCATTGTGTATTTTTGATGGAGTAAAGGACTTTGTTCAGTTATGTCATGTTTTGTTTACAGCACTTTGGTACAGCCACAGTTGTTGTGAAAGCAATAAATAAATTTAAACTGAAAGAAATCAGCATGCTAAATGCCATCAACTTAAAGAGACAATGGAGGTGGATAACAGTGGCGGATGCTGGTCTGTCAAGGAGGGGAAGCTCATTTTCGGCCCATATCATAAAATGTGTCCGTTTATTTATACGTGAATTCTACTCTCCGTTCCTTTTCAAGAAAATGATCTGTGACCCTGTCATACTAACCAGACGTCTTTTCCAGAGAAACTGTGGTGATATAAATCAGTCTGCGAACACAAGCAACTACAATAAAACCCACCAGAAATGAAAGATTAATTTGTCGCTAGTCGTTTTCAACAACGAGAGTGTCGCTAAGACGATAAGAAGACGTCTCCAGTTCAACTCAGAACAGAATCAGAATTGAAAAATGCTTCCATGGATGCCTACACCAAAAGATCGGTGATTGGCTCATTTCGCTGTCAATCAAAACGAGATTCAGCCTCAGACACATCATCCAATCATGATGCAGAAAAGCTGAGCGTCCGGGTCAGCCCATAAATGCCAACTGTCCAAAGACTCCCAGAGACGCTGAGCGTCCGGTGGGCGGGACAAAACCAGCATTTATCCAATGACTCATCTTGTTTCAATGCTTTGGGACAACCTACTCCGAACTCTCGAGACAACCAAGGTCCGCGCAGTCGACGTCAGCGTCCACACAGTTTAAAGCACAGTGAAGCTGTGGGAATGAGTGAGAAGAGAGTCGCGTCGTAACCAGTAATAAGAAGTTGATTCTGAACAAAAATTGAGCGCGTTGTAGCGCATAATTAGTCAATGACATGTACACACAATTGTATGTACGCACATACCTGTATATGTGATCACTTATTTTTTTGACATTTTAGGGGAAGCTGAGCTTCCCTTGTAGTCTTAGAGCAATCGCCTCTGGTGGATAACACAAGTGGCTCGAGAGAACTGATTAATAGACACAAGAAACAGTGCTGACAACGAAGGTGAAGACAAAAGCCTAATGAGCAGACATGAGACAAGAGGAATGACTGTAAACACCTGGAAACAAGACAACATGAAAGAGATCATGATTGTCAGATGTATCAGGCAATCAGACCCTTAAGACAAATTTTAAAACACAAGAGAGACTAGTAGTCAAGCAGAGTTGTCTTTTACTTGTACACAAGGGGAGTGAACGATCGCCAAACAGCTCTGTATAAACTTCGCTCATCTCCGCCCTGTTTATTGTCTCAGGGAATGTCCCGCTATTATTCTTTTTTAACGTTTGTTTTACGTTTTTTTTACGGTTTACTGTCGTCATGGGAGAAACCCTCATCTCCTGTCACAATTCGTTGTGGTTTTGGACCGTCGGTCGTCGCACGGTTGTCTTCGGTCGCACTGTCGTGGCGTCCTGCCTGCGTTTCCCGGGCGTCACTCCTCGTCCTTCCCGGAGGTGCATCCGCTGTGGATCTCGTCGGGGCTTCCACCTCGATGGCTCCAGGGTCATCCCCTCCTCGGGTCGTTCTCCCGTCGGCCACAATGAGACAGCGGCAGAAATAGCGGCCAATCCGCGGACCACGGCGTGTTGGCCGGCCTGGCTGGGTCAGCTGGTGCTCCTTGTGGTGGCGATGTTGCCGGCGTCAACTATTTCGAGTCGCTAAATTCAGTTTAAATTCATCTCTCCTTTTATTATTTATAATTTTATCTGTGGTTTTATTGTTATTGTTTTGATTGTAAGGTGTCCTTGAGTGTTTTGAAAGGCGCTTATAAATGTAATGTATTATTATTATAATGTCCTGTCACACAAACTTCTGTGGGGTGGGGAAACACCCACAATGTATTCCTCGGTAATTGAAGTCATGCTGATGGTTGGTTTGTGATAGCAGCTGTAGATGCGTCACGGGCACACCATCCTGAGGCTGGGATCTTAATTTTAAGGCTGTGAACAGGAACAAGTTTGTCTCTTCAGCGTGATAAGATACTTCGATTGGATGCTTTGTACGTAAATGAGGTCCTTGCAGTGTCACACTAGTAAATTGATAATACATCTCAAAGCCGAGAGCGGTAAATTATCAACAATTACTCCTACAATAATGCAGTGATCAACAAAAACAGATTTCATGACATTTGGTTTAAACATAATCATAAAAAAAGCAGCAGCGAAGACAGCAAAAGATTTTCAGGTTAAACATTATTCAGGTCTTGTGTAAAGTGGACAGGGGGTCACGGCGGTTGTTGGTCAGTGAACCCTCTGATCATTATTGACCGTTACCAGCAGTCGCACAGTTGAGCAAGTATAAAGACAGAGTGGACAAAATGCCAATGAGACAGACTGACTGACTGTGGAAGTACTCTGTTAAAATGTCACGGTCGGTGTTTGTTTTATTTCTGCTGTGCTGTGCACCAGTATGCATTTCTGGATTGAGAAGAGAATATTTCCTCAAGATAGAGGAAGTTAATTGGAACTATGCACCGAGTGGGATGAACCTCATACAGAACCACACAATCCAGGAAGATGAGTAAGTCTTTACTTTTTCCATGATGTGTTTTTAACCCTGCGATTGAGTGGCAACCAGTTCAGGGTGTACCCCACTGTCAGAGTTAGCAATTAGACATTCATAAGTCCCAAGGAGGAGAGGAGACACTCGATTCTGGTACCAGGGGGGAATGGAGAGAAGCATTAGGTTTCGATTCTTTCACCCACAGATCTCACCGCTCGCTTTATTTCTCATTGGGAATCTGATACAGGGGTGTGTCCAACCTAAGGAGTGAGGGCCGTTGAAGACACGCACTGAACTTGTTTGACTATGTGTGTACATGTGACTAAAAATTACATCCAAGTGAGCAATCATTACAAAAACACCAAGTAAGCTGCAGCTGGTGTTGACAGCTCCATCCCCATTGCTATTGTTTGGTCTTATCACCTTATCTCTTTCCAACCACATTCTCAGAAAGGTAGTTGTGTCCCCTAACTATCACACAGTGCACTAAGCATTCTTTATTATAAATATGAGCATATATTTATCAAGCGCATAAGTGGATCTTTATTAACAGCATAAGCGTTTTTCATTGCAAGCATAATCAATTCACCATTATTAATGCAATGTATGATAACTAAAACTAAATTACATAATTATTCCTTCACCCGCCTACTGTCCGAAGACAGCTGGGACAGGCTCCAGCATGCCCCGCGAATGCTTGTGGGGATAAGCGGATCAGAAATTAAATGGATGATATTTTTAACCGTTAACATTGTGTTACCGTTGGCTCAGTCTGTACATTCTGCAATTAGACGATGGACCAAGTTGTGGGTGATTGAAGTCATGACCTTGGAAAGTGTAGTGGTCTACATAGCTGATTGCTGTGCAATTGGCATGAGATCACTTCCCACTCCACGTACCCATGACTGTCAATATTAGTGACAGCCTGACTGGGCCACGTGCTGGCCTAGATTTATATATGTACCACGTTTACAGTAAATATGGTGCAAGTAGTGATCAGAGCAAAAATCTCCTAATCAACACAGTTACACCCCCCGCTCTTTTTTCCCCCCCAAATACTTGAGCAATCAAAACATCTCGTCTGTCTCAATCAGTATGACCGTTTTGGCAGAGGTTAATTAAACTCTGCTTACGTATTTAGATTTATTTAATTTAGGATCCTGTTTCTGTATTAGTATAGTTTGCGCCAGCATGATGAGCTAGTGGATAGCACAACTGCTTTATAAGTCTTAGGATTTGGGGTTCCAATGTCTGCTCTGGTCCTCCTGAGCGGAGTTTGCCAGCTCTATCTTTGTTGTTTGGGTTTTCTTGAAGTACTCAGGCTTGCTCCCACATTACACTCACATGTTTGTTAGGCTAATTGAAGACCCTAGATTACCTGCAATGAGCTGGGATAGCCCGCAGCTCACCAATGATCCCAATTAGTCCAAGTGTTCTAGCAAATGTCAAGTCTGCATTGAATGAATTTGGGAATGAGGACCAATGTTCACTCATAAACCGCAAGTAGTCATTATTAGAATGATTTTTGTTATGATGCTGTGAACGATTTTGACCTGCAAAAGCAGACCATGTTACACCATGTTTTGCAGCGTGATGAACTGAATGGACGCACATTTATGATTTTCACTGCAGAGAAGCTGCTGTCTTTCTTAAGAAAGGCCCACAGCGAATCGGCTCCACCTACAAGAAGGCTGTTTATAAGCAGTACAGTGACGCAACATATGGAACTGAGGTGCTGAAACAAGCCTGGTTGGGCTACCTGGGTCCCCTGCTGATGGCTGAAGAGGGAGACACTTTGATAGTCCACCTAAAAAATGCAGCTTCCAGACCGTACAGCATACATCCTCATGGACTGAACTACAGCAAAGGCAGTGAGGGTGAGAAATGTATATCTTGCTGTCCAACTGAGTTGAGGCATGACTGTGAAATCTATTCTTTGTGTGTGTGTGTGTGTGTGTGTGTGTGTGTGTGTGTGTGTGTGTGTGTGTGTGTGTGTGTTTTAGGGGCATTGTATCCTGATGGTACAGCATCTGAGATGAAAGGAGATGACTCAGTGGCTCCTGGTACAACAGTAACCTACGAGTGGACCCTCCGACATTCCCACAGCCCAAAACCAACAGAGAGCAACTGCCTGACCAGATTCTATCACTCCCATGTGTCAACTCCAAAAGATATAAACTCAGGATTGATTGGACCCCTCATTCTTTGTAAAACAGGTACTTGTTAAATAGAGATTTTTTTGAGGGAAGAGTGGCCTTTCCGTGTGGAGTTTACAGGTTCTACCCATATTTACGCGGGGTCTGTTTAGGTACTTCAGCTTCCTGTCGCAGCCTAAAGACATCTATTTTATGTTAGTTGAACAATCTAAATGTGTTTGTGTGAGTGTGACTTTAAAAGGTTTTATGGAACAATGAGCCAACGCAGTGATTGAGAGGTGACCAGTCCAAAGTCAGAGGGGATAGATTCCAGCTTTCCTGTCATCCCAAAAAGAGAAAAAAGCAGTTGCAGAAATCTTGGTTACCCCAGGGACTAAAATAGCTCCTGACCAGCTCTCCGTTTCAAAGGGCTAAATAAATCCTCCCGTTTCCCTGCTCTACAGTAATGTGAAGATTGGTCGAGGACGAAGGTATCTTAAAGCCGTAACAGAAGAGGACACGCCCAGGTAGGGGATGAAGGGAAGTTTAAGTAAGAATGGCATAAGTAGTATAAAGTGACTTATTTAAGATGGTTATTGTTCTCCATTTCTCCAACGTATTTTTCTTAGTTCGCTACTGTCAAGGGAGAACCACACCTAATTAGTGGAATGGCCCTCACCACGACAAGTAGGAAGTTCAGAGACAAAATAATGCCCAGGCGATATGAGACCAATTGTGAGCTTGTTGAGATCTCTGCAGCCTCACCTCATACTTGAGCTTTTATTGGCAGTCACATGATTGCAACATCATCATCCATACAAGATAACATTGAATTATTGAAAATAACATCCCTAGGCAATTATCATAACCTTTTGATGTTAACAGTTGGATAAAGTCCATGTGTCTTGTGTGGAATGGGTAATGAGCCTCTTTTTGGCCATACATTGCATTGTGGGTTATTTTTTCATAGAAATCAAACGTCTGCAAAAGTTTTTTGCATACTGTGTAAAACCAAATGAGTTAAAATGTCTGTTTACTTGGTCGACCATCCCTCCTGTTGACACACGGCAAAGTCCATGCGTCACAGCAGCCACTCAAGAAAACAGCGAGCGTGGTTGCCATGGTTTGTAATCAGGTCCACTATAAAGATCATGAATCCAAGTGGCCCCCTCTTTTTTCCAGCCACAGTTTCTGAGTCTGATGCCCATCTCTGTCTCTTTAATAATGCCTTGTAGGTCCAGGATGTCACCAGTTGGAACATCAACTTTGCAAACAATGGTAGCTGCAGCCTCCTAAATTATGTCAAAGCTTCTTTGGTCTTCTTTGCTCTTCTTTGGTCAGAGAACATTCCGCCGACCTTCTGACTTTCGCGAACCTATTTCAACCTACCTCACAAGTTCCTCGACAGAAAACACATCCCACCAAGCTCTGCTTTTCACTTTCCTTTCTTCCCGCAATCCAACTTCTTCTCAAACAATAGCCAGTTAATTGTGCTCGCTCGACACAACGCACGTAGCTGGAGGGCCGCACCCATACCTCTGTCTGGCTGGATCCAACATTTGGCAGCAGTAGGTTTAAACCACCTGGTAGTTCAGCTTGTGGCAGTGATAATGGAGTACACACGACTGACTGTAAACACGTCTTTATTCCCAACTGCCTGACTCTGTAGCATTGCAAAATTGTGCCCAAAACATTCATGTCAATACAGCGCCCCCCCACCCCCAAGGTAAAGTTACAAAAAAATGTTCTGCATTGGGCTCTGGCTGCATCTGGTTATTACTGATTCTAATTAGACGCCTACGCCTGCTTGGTTGTGTTTCATTGTCCTCAGGGCGGGCAATATATTAGCATCAGTTTTCCTTTCTCCTTCCTTCTTTTGCGCTTCCTCATGCCACACACTTGGAGTAGCTGTTTCCTTGGCGTATCCTGAGTACGTTGTTCTTCGCAATCATGAATAGAGAGATTCCTCAGCAATTCTCCTGTTTCTTTTACACTTGCCGTTTTAGGTTCAAATTTGGAGCGCTTTTCCCATTTTTTCAAAAATGTATTTCTTCCCAGAAATTTTTGTCCCATTTCTTTCTTTAGATCGGTTGATTTCGACCTCTTGGGTCTGTCTTCTCTTTTCTTGGATTTTACCATCGTCCTTTTGTTACTAATCGCACATACAGGATATGAGATTTTCCGGAGAAATGTTATGCGCCTGTTCACTCTCCCTGATGTCAAGCTTCTACCGTCGACTTACAGTCTTGGGCGGACATCAGCTGGGTGTCAAAATTCACAGATCATGAACAGTTTTAGATCTCCTTTCAATGCTCGTCATACACACAATAACACATAGCATGTAATCACACAGATTTCAGTGGAATGAAACTTGTCAGTGTTAGATTTCGATTCCACACCACTGAAACTGTTGCACGTGTAAAAAAAATAAAATAAAAACAAACAAACAAATCTTCAAATGGTCAGCAAATCCCAGACGAGCCCCCAAATGCCCTAAATGGCAAGCACGTCCCTGACAAGCCCCCAAATGTTTCTCACTGATTCTATGTTCGGAAGTTACGTTTTCTGAACCATGCCATTAAAGCGACTGATTTTCCACTTACAGAAGTCACGTTATCTGCAGTTGTGCACTTTTGACCCAACACTAAGTCAAGTCTCACACTGAAAATCATCTAGGCTTCAAGGTACCATAAAATCATTTTATCCTTGAGGATGGTGACTGGGATTCATCCCAATATTGTCATTCTGATCTGAATGTCTACTATGGTTCTCTCTATTTCTTCCTAGTGGCTAAACCTAAAATTACTACAGTGGTACCTCTACTTATGAAATTAATTGTTTCTGGAAGAAATTTCTTTATGAGAAAATTTTGTAAGTAGAGACGTATTTTCCATGTCAATGCCGTAATTCGTTCCAAGCCCCCCCTCCCCCCAAATTCAGACATAAATGCTTCCTAAAGCATAAAAATGCATCAAATGATGAAACAATTACATGTTACGATTACTGTAGATAATTGCACAATAAATGAGTTGTGGATAATGTAAAAAAACAAAGATGGTCATTTAACTTTTAATTGTATCATCGGTTTTTGCCCTCTTTCATTCATGTTCTATCTCATACGTGGTTTTTGCCTGGCGTTTTGTAAGGAACTGATCCAAGGACGTTCGCTTTTGTCGGCTTTCAACAATCCTTCGAAAATGTCCAAGGCAAACATCTGCATAGCGAGTGATCGCCCGACTGGTGAACACTTTTTCTGGGTGATTCACATTAGCATAAAACTATCACAACACCTTATGGCCCGAGGGGCGAACTATGAGGACGCTGCATGATCTATCTATACACATCAACACATTCAGTAGAAGCCACTCTTAACCAATGGGATGCCAGGTTGTTGCTTGGTAATAGCCAATCACAGAGCAGCTCTAAGTATGTTGCGTTCAGGAAACTCGGAGCTGCGACTAGCAGGCCATACTGTATATACCTTTCGTATCTTGAAATTTCTTTCGTAACAAGAGGCAATATTTTCCTGTTGAGACGTTTCGTAACTAGAAAATTTAGTATGAAGAGACGTTCGTAAGTAGAGGTTCCACTGTAATTTAATGCATTGGCTGGTTCCCTCTTCAGGTTAAACTAATATCACTTATTTCGAAAAGGTGTAAATCAAACAGGGCTCTCCCTACTGGTTAAATTTAACCTAGAAAGGCCTAAATCAAGGATGATGAACTATGGTGTTTGAATTCTGAGAACTGCAAATATTCATGCCTTTTATTAAGGCATTTGTCATGGAATTCAATTTATTTCACCATATAACTTTCTTTACTCCATATGACATGGCGGACCCATGACATCCTAAATGCTCACTTCCACCCAACAGTTCCTGTCCTCTTGGGTCATGTCACCGCTCCACAAGACAGTGTAAAATATTAACGTCTCAGATCTTTGGGATACAACATTGTGTCATATATTGTATGCTATTTTGGCTAATAAATGGCATGCATGTATTTGTACACATTAATTGTACTTGTACTTGGAAACATGATTGTTGATGGACAAAAAAGATTGTGCAAAATACAAAAATCGAGGAAGAATTATTTATATAATTGAGTTGACCTTTATCTCTTTTGTGTAGGAACTCTGGACATACATGGTGACAGTTCAGCAGACTACCTGTATGCACTCATATTGATGGTGTCAGATGAAAACTTCAGCTGGTATCTAGATGACAACATCAGGACACATATAACAAACCCTGCCAGAGACCTGAAAGAGGATGAAGATTTCATTGAGAGTAACAAGATGCATGGTGAGAAAAGAGATTCCATTCCCGTATGGATTCCACCAACCCTATTATGTTCTCACATTAGATAAACTGCGTTGCAGGTATAAATGGCTTTCTCTACGGTAACCTACCTGGACTGAGTATGTGCCAAGGGAACAAGATCCATTGGCATATGATTGGCTTAGGAAATGAGGTAACTCATCAACTGTTTTAGGACGGGGATGATTTGACTTGACATGCGCTACTTTTGTAAACAGCTGTGCTCGGGCATAAAAACTGGTGCAACTGGATTTTCATGCAGGTGGAAGCCGTTTTTAGCATTTTGGGGAATTTTTTTTTGCATGCACCCGACACCTGACACTTTGGTGGTGGGAAATAAAAGCAGGTCTAAGTTGTGGTGCTGCTGGTGCTGCACGATTCGGGTGAATTTGATCGGGGTGCAGACATGTGTGGTGTCATTGTATTTGATTCATAAATCTGAAAACAGCATGCATTGAACCTTCTGGATCATGATAGAAATAAATTTATTGAAAGTATTAGTATTATTAGCATCTTTAATATATTTTGCGGCACAGCCTTGTGCGGAGGTTGGGCGGGTTGACACACTGATGCACAACTGCGGGTGGAAGGCAGTCTCCAAGTGGCCATTTGACAGCGGCCAACTTGACATGCACAAGTGGAGATCTTCTTGGAGTTTCACATAAACGGCCTTTGCGGTCATCTCTGACATCTGGTGGTATAGGGACCGAACAGCCCGTACCAAGGGGTTCGATACTGCATACTTCCGAAGCACCCTCCACTGAACTCCTCGAAGGACACGGTCAAACGCCTTCTCCAAGTCCACAAAGCACATGTTGACTGGCTGGGCGAGCTCCCATGTACCCTCGAGGACCGTGCTTAGGGTGGAGAGCTGGTCCACTGTTCCACGGCCGAGATGAAAACCACACTGCTCCTCCTTAATCTGAGACTCGATTTCCCGACAGACCCTCCTCCAGCACCCCTGAATAGACCATACCAGAGAGGCTGAGGAGTGTGATACCTCTGTCGTCGGAAGTATGTGCCAAGTATGGGCCTCTTGGTCCACCATATTAAAAAGAGGGACCACCACCCCGATTTGCCAAACCAGAGGCACTCTCCTCGCTGACTGCGCAATGTTGCAGAGACGTGTCAACTAGGACAGCTCCTCAACATCCAGAGCCTGGAGTTGAGGAGGACTTGAAAGTATTTTGCCCACCGACAGCCATCCGCAAGTTGGCTTCCATGGCCTCACTGAACTTTTCCCAGGGCCAAGTTTTTGCCTCGGCGACCGCTGAAGCCGCGTTCTGCTCGGTCAGCTGGTACCCATCTGTTGCCTCTGGAGTACGGCAGGCCATAAAGACCTGATAGGACTCCTTCTTCAGTTTGACGGCATCCCTGACTGCCAGTGTCCACCAGCGAGTTCAGGGGTTGCCACCACGAATGGCACAGACCACCTTAACAATAGAGGCACTGAACGTGATCTACTCTGACTCAATGTCCCCTACGGACGTGGGAAAGCTCTACTGGAGGTGGGAGTTGAAACTCCTTCTGACAAGGGATTCTTCCAGACACTCCCAAAAACACCCTCACAATATGTTTGGGTCTGCCAAGCCATACCGGTAGCTTTCCCCACCATCGGAGCCAATTTGCCCCCCCCCCCCCACTCGAAGGTGGAGGGAGGCAACCCCCTCGTCCATCAGTGTGAACTCCAATGTACAAGCACTGAACTGGGGGGCAATGACTATGCCTACATCTGCTCTACGCCTCTCACTGTGGGCAACTCCAGAGTGGAAGATAGTCCAAGTCACCAGAGCCCTGGATGTGTGTGGCAACGACATTATCCAGTCGAAATCTCTCTGCCTCGCACACCAGCTCGGGGTCCTTCCCTGCGAGAGAGGTGACATTTCACACTCTCATGCTAGCTTCTGGAGCCGCCCAGCTCACTTGGCACCCGACCCCTTTGTACCCTCCAGCAGGTGGTGTGGCCATGGGAAGGGGGACCCACATTGCCTCTTCGGGCAAAATTTTAATATGCCCCCCTGGTTGTGAGTATGATGGCCATTGTTCTGGATATTTGGGGATTTTATTTCATGAAAGCCTGACTGTGAATGGTAGGATGAAGAATAACATGCACGGCCAAGCCTCACTGATGACCCTGTCCATCCCACTGAAAATGTTCTTGCTTTGCCCTTGCCTATGGACAAGTTTGATTGATCAATGAACCTACCATGCATGTTTTTGCAATGTGGGAGGAAACCTGAGTACCAGCAGAATACTACATGCAAACTCCTCACAGAAATGCTGGAGCTGGGATTTGAACCTGCAACCCCTGCACTGTGAGCGACATGTCCTAACCCACAACCGGCCCTCGAGGACCGGACTTCGACACCTGTGTCCTAACCAGTTAGCCATTGTGCCGCCTTGCTGCAAATCATCAGACAAATTAAAATTTGAGTTACACATGGAAATTATCCATCCATCCATCTTCTACCGCTCATCCGGGGCCGGGTCGCGGGGGCAGCAGCTTTAGCAGGGAAGCCCAGACTTCCCTCTCCCCAGCCACTTCTTCGAGCTCTTCCTGGCGGATCCCGAGGCGTTCCCAGGCGAGCTGGGTGACATAGTCTCTCCAGCGTGTCCTGGGTCGTCCCCGGGGTCTCCTGCCAGTGGGACATGCCCGGAACACCTCACCAGGGAGGCGTCCAGGAGGCATCCTAATTAGATGCCCGAGCCACCTCATCTGGCTCCTCTCGATGTGGAGGAGAAGCGGCTCTACTCTGAGCCCCTCCCGGATGACCGAGCTTCTCACCTTATCTGTAAGGGAGAGCCCGGACACCCTGCGGAGAAAACTCATTTCGGCCGCTTGTATCCGGGATCTCGTTCTTTCGGTCACGACCCATAGCTCGTGACCATAGATGAGGGTTGGGACGTAGATCGACCAGTAAATTGAGAGCTTCGCCCTTTCGCTCAGCTCGTTCTTTACCATGACAGACCGATACAACGTCTGCATCACAGCAGACGCTGCACCGATCCTCCTGTCTATCTCTCGCTCCCTCCTGCCCTCACTCATGAACAAGACCCCAAGATACTTAAACTCCTCCACTTGGGGCAAGATCTCCTCCCCGACCCGGAGAGGGCACTCCACCCTTTTCCGACTGAGGACCATGGTTTCAGATTTGGAGGTGCTGATCTTCATCCCAACCGCTTCACACTCAGCTGCGAAATGCTCCAGTGAGAGTTGGAGAGCCCTGCTTGAAGGAGCCAACAGTACCACATCATCTGCTAAAAAGCAGAGATGCAAGACTGAGGCCACCAAAACGGACCCCCCTCAACGCCACGGCTGCTCCTAGAAATTCTGTCCATGAAGGTGATGAACAGAATTGGTGACAAAGGGCAGCCTTGGCGGAGTCCAACCCTCACTGGAAACGATTCCGACTTATTGCCGACTTATTGCCAGCAATGCGGACATC
>NW_017805072.1:511328-517915 GCF_001891065.2 Hippocampus comes | reverse complement strand
GAGTACGGGGGTTGCCGCCACGACAGGCACCAACCACCTTACGGCCACAACTCAGATTGGCCGCCTCAACAATCGAGGCATGGAACATGGTCCATTCAGACTCAATGTCCCCCGCCTCCCTTGGGACATGGGAAAAGCTCTGCTGGAGGTGGGAGTTGAAACTCCTTCTGACTGGGGATTCTGCCAGACGCTCCCAACAAACCCTCACAATACGTTTGGGTCTACCAGGACGGACCGGCATCTTCCCCCACCATTGGAGCCGACTCACCACCAGGTGGTGATCAGTTGACAGCTCCGCCCCTCTCTTCACCCGAGTGTCCAAAACATGCGGCCGCAAATCCGATGATACAACCACAAAGTCAATCATCGAACTGCGGCCTAGGGTGTCCTGGTGCCAAGTGCACATATGAACACACTTATGCTTGAACAAGGTGTTCGTTATGGACGATCCGTGACGAGCACAGAAGTCCAATAACAAAACACCACTCGAGTTCTGATCAGGGGGGCCGTTCCTCCCAATCACGCCCTTCCAGGTCTCACTGTCATTGCCCACGTGAGCATTGAAGTCCCCCAGCAGAACAAGGGAGTCCCCAGCCGGAATACTCTCCAGCACACCCTCTAAGGACTCCAAAAAGGGTGGGTACGCTGAGCTGCTGTTTGGTGCATATGCACAAACAACGGTCAGGAGCCGTGCCACCAACCGAAGGCGGAGGGAGGCAACCCTCTCGTCTACCGGTGTGAACCCCAATGTACAGGCACTGAGCCGGGGGGCAATAAGTATGCCCACACCTGCTCTGCGCCTCTCACCGTGAGCAACTCCAGAGTGGAAGAGAGTCCAACCCCTCTCGAGAGAACTGGTACCAGAACCCAGGCTATGTGTTGAGGCAAGTCCGACTATATCCAGTCGGAACTTGTCTACCTCGCACTTTTTTTTTTTGGCCCCTCCCATGGGTGGTGAGCCCATGAGAAGGGGGACCCACGTTGCCTCTTCGGGCTGAGCCCGGCCGGGCCCCATGGGTGTAGGCCCGGCCACCTGGCGCTCGCCAACGAGCCCCACCTCCAGGCCTGGCTCCAGAGGGGGGCCCCGGTGACCCGCGTCCGGGCAAGGGAAACTTAGATCCATTAATTTTAATCATCATAAGGGGTCTTTGAGTCATGCTTCGTCTGGTCCCTCACCTAGAACCTGTTTGCCATGGGTAACCCTGCCAGGGGCATAAAACCCCAGACAACTTAGCTCCTAGGATCATTGGGACACACAAACCCCTCCACCACGGTAAGGTGATGGCTCACGGAGGGGACATGGAAATTAATTGGGTGTAAATATATTATATTAGTATCACACTGTTGATTTGGACTTTTAAGAAAATGATGATCGTCAACTCTCCCCATAATATATATACATATATATATTTAACTGCCAATCTTTTCCACCTGCCAGGTGGACATGCATTCAGTTCATTTCCACGGGCAGATCCTGACGAGTGAAAATCACCACACAGACACAGTCAGTCTTTTCCCTGGCTCGAGCACCACAGCTGAGATGGTGGCAGACAACCCTGGACACTGGCTGCTGACGTGCACTGTTAACGATCATCTGATGGGTAGGCTCTCTTTCTCCTTGACTTTTTGGAAAATCCTGTCACATATACTCAGTTCTGCCACAGTTACCTTCAAAAAGTAGTGACTTTCCTGATTACTATGTTCGATTACAATTTACTTGAATAGTTACATTCAGCAGATGCCAACGACCCTGCTTTACATAAAAATGGCAGCCAGTTTTGCCATTTTACTTAATTGGAAGTGCATTTTTAACAGTAACGTTTAAGAGTAAAGTTTGTTTTTATTAAACATAAAATAACAATCTTTTTTGACTTGACATACCGGTAATATTTTTTCACTTCACTTCACTTCACTTAAGATGAAAAGATTCCTTTTTTTTTTTTTAATACCAAATAAATAATAAAATAAGGACACTCTTTCTGGACTTAACTTAAGATCTATCTATCTATCTATCTATCTATCTATCTATCTATATATGTATATATAGATATAGATATAGATAGCTATCTATATCTATCTATCTTTCTATATCTATCTATCTATATCTCTCTCTCTCTCTCTCTCTCTGTATATATATATATATATATATATATATGAATAATATAAAAAAATAAAGGCAATCTTTTTTTTTAATTGACATATTTAAATCTTTATTATAATGACAAACTCCTGCAGTCACACATTCTAGTGGGATTTTCTCTTTCAGCTTGAGTACATACTGTGCTGCAATCCATTTTATTCTGTTTTATTTATTTATTTTTTAAGCCAGACAACAATTTGACGATAGCACAGAGTGTGCAACAAACATTAATATTTTGTCTTTTATTCCCGGCTTGAAAACACAAATCTCTCTTTTACCATTGTTTTGTACATGGAATGGTATGCACATGTGAGTTGTCAACGTGCTGAAAACATATGTGCCTACGTGACATTACTCCTTCAGACACGGATGTGAAGTTGAAGGTACCCACAATGCCTCACTTGAAGCTGTAAAAATTAGAGTTGCCCTATATGTGAACAGCTCTTTGTTGAGTACCTTTAGTGAATAATAGGATGTTAGGAATCACGTGTCCTCCTGGATTTTGTTAATTGTTCACTATTCTTTTTGTTGTATGCTTAATATTTGGGTGAGTGACCACTGGGGCTGAAAAATATGTGCTGTTTAAGTCTGTGACCCAGAGGTGATCAATGGTAATTGTTTTTTTTTGGGGGGGGGGGTGAAATGTGGTTCCAGTGTGGAATTCTGGTGTCACCTTTTGAAAGTAAAAAAATATGACACAGTAGTGTTATGTGAGTTAGATTAGTAACTTTGGTCTCATTACTTGGCTGGGAAACGTAACGTGTTGGATGAGTTGTACTTTGAAGCACACACAACGCACCAGCAGCGTTGCACCCATCGGCTGTGGGTGCAGATGGTTCACAAGAGCCGATGGCGCTGTTCTCCGCAGACTAGGCGCCGCTGGCAATGCTGCTAAAAGTTGCTTTGATCACGTTTGGGATCATGTGAACATCGAAGTTGCCGACCGCCAAGTCAAATTCACGTGATCTCCGAGCCAAAGAGGCATTTTTCTATGTTTTGCTGCTACACAGAAATAGAAGACTAAGTGCTGCTTCTTGTGAAATATGGTGTAAGCCCTCCACGAGGTGCAGATGGTGAATGAGCGCCATTGGCAGCTCATGTGCGCCGGGATTTACTGAAAAACCTAAACACTTTGGAATAACATGTTACTAAGTAACAGTAATGGTGATAACACAATATCGGCATCAATGCGATATACTGAACTATTTTAGTCACCAATTGTATTACTCATCCATGATGGCTTTTGTTTTTATGAAGGTGGTATGCAGGCTATTTTTGAGATCAGGAAGTGTTTTCCAAATGTCCACAAACCTCGTCCATATGGTCAGCTCAGAGAATTCTTTATTGCTGCGGAAGAAGAAGTCTGGGACTATGCTCCGACATTGCCAACAGACAGGTTCCTCAAAACACATGCTCACAAGCACATGTACATGCACGGATACACAACCCATGCATGGGAGAACTGACGCTTGTGTGTCTTCGTGCAGCGAGGCAGAGATGTTTGTAACCAGAGGTGGAAATCGTATTGGAAGTCGCTACAAGAAGGTTCGCTACGTGGAGTACACTGACAGCTCCTTTCTGACAAAGATGCTACGCAGCCCAGAGGAGCGACACCTTGGAATTCTGGGTAATCTTACCTGGTTTGTATTACCAGATGGACCATGACAAAGAATGTATACGAAATATGAAGTAAAATATTCGTTTCTACAGCAAACAAACTCAATCGTACACTCATGGGATTTTCACCCATCTTAACTGCCTAAAAACCTTTTACGAACCGTTTTCATCCAATATATACACTGTATTTGGATTGCAATATCCATTATTCAGCCGTAGACTTTGCAAATACACTGCATGACATACTATTTACATACCCGCCATATTATGAATTTGTTTTTTGCATAATGTCGCCCTTTGCAAATGCCACCGTGACTAGATTCCTTTTGAAACAAAGTGCTAACATTCCGATTTTTTATCTCCTCCAGGTCCTGTGCTGCGAGCTGAGGAGAAAGACACCATCAAGGTGGTCTTCAAGAACAAGGCCAGTCGGCCTTACTCTATACAGCCGCATGGCGTACAGTACAGCATCGAACAAGATGGGACGCGCTATCACAATGAATTAGAAGGTTAAAACTCTGTTCCTGTGTTGTGGAGCTTTCATTTCATGTGAATGAAAACTGTCTTTTCTCCACGATCGTTTAACGGACAAAAGTCTTCTTCATTCATTTAGAGTCCTACACTGCAAAAAAATTAAGGGAATTAAAACATGAAACGAGTAAGTGATGTGATCATCCATAGAATTGACAAAAGTCCTTATGTTTACATTTTGTGAGTTGTAACTAACACATTGATGCTACATTTGTGTATAAACAGGGACAGTGACCCCTCCTCCGGCTGCTCTGGTCGCACCAGGAAAGACGCACACATATGAGTGGTTTGTGCCTGTGGGTGCTGGACCGGTGCAAGGGGAGGCTGACTGTCTGACCTACCTGTACTACTCAGGCGTCGACCCTGTAAAAGACACAAACTCTGGACTGGTCGGACCAATGCTTGTCTGTCGACCGAGTTCTCTTAAGAAAGGGATCCAGGTAAAAAAAGGAAAGAACGTGTCAATTTGGTTTGACTTATTATTGCTGTACATTAAGGTTACCATGTGAAGAGTTGGTCAAGGGTTTTGCCGGAGTGAAAAGGAAAATGATTATACTGTAGATGGTGGTGAGACAAGCTATGATGTGTGGTTTTGAGACTGCAGTAGTAATACACAGAAGAAGGAGACAGAGATGGAGGAGGCAGAGTTACAGATGATGTGATTCACTTTCGGAATGATGTAGCTTGAGCATGAACTGTATGGGTTGGAGAATTAAGGACATGTACAAAGTAGGGGCAGTCCAGACAGAATATCAGGCAAAAGATGCTGGAAATGGAGCTGCCAGGTAGGAGGCAAAGAGAAAGACCAAAGACAGGATTTCTTATGGCACTGTTATTGTAAAGTGGTTGAAAACACATTAATTGGTGCAGGTGAACTAAATATTGAAAACTGAAGTACTGTATACCTAATATTTTACTTTTAATTTGATCATTTATGAGTGTTAATAACATCACTACTACTCTGCTTATTTTCTTTAATGGAACACAATATTTTCATCTTTCTTTCTTTTCTGTCCACATTATAGAAAAACTATAAGAAAGAGTTTCACCTGCTGGCCACGGTGTTTGATGAAAACCTGAGCTGGTATCTCGATGATACCATCCGTGCTTTCACCACAGCTCCGACCACTGTGAACAAGGAGGATGAGGGCTTTATTGAGAGCAACAAGATGCATTGTAGGCAATTATATTTATATTGAACTACACTTTTATTTTTAACATTACTGCCTGGAAGTTTTTAACATAAATAAACTCAAGCCTTTAGGTGCTAAACAACGCACTAAAAATGTTCACTCTTTCATTATTATTTGATCAATTTTAGTCACACATGTATGTTTTTAACTTTTGTGGAATTCTGTGTCTCCCAGCCATCAATGGGTATGTGTATGGGAACCTCCAAGGCCTGACTATGTGTAAGGGGGACAAAGTCACATGGCACCTGTCAGGACTGGGTTCAGAGACAGATATCAACAGTCTTTACTTCCAGGGAAACCGCTTCATCTTTCGCCAGAACAGATTGGATACCATTTCTGTTTTTCCACACATCTCACGCACTGTGACGATGGAGCCTGACAGTATGGGTACGTGTCTCATCATTGTACTAAGAATAACCATGAGAACTAACATGTAAGATAAAGATAAGATAATAGCAAAGTTCTCAAAAAAATATCTGAATGGTGATTTTTCAGATCTGATTTAACTAAAAATGTGAAAATATTTCACAAAGTTGGCATGTCATTGTTTTAGGTGACTAATAGGGTGAAAAGGATCCTAATGGGATGGAATACTCATTGTTTTTACGAATCACACATGATAATTTCTCTTACAATGTGTGGTCTTAAAGTGTTCTCAAATAAGATCATACATAAAATATAAGATGTACTCGGAAATATGCTCTGAGCGCGCATTGGGTCAATCCAGAGTTCGAAAACTTAACTCAACTCAACTCAACTCAACTGTATTTATAGAGCACTTTCAAACAGCCATCGCTGCAAACAAAGTGCTGTACATGGAGCAAATTAACATGTACAACAAACAGTAAAGCAAATCGGTAATAAAAACAGTAGAAAGCACCGAACAGCAAAACCAAGAACAATCTAAGTCATGCTGAGTCAAATGCCAAAGAATACAAGTGAGTTTTGAGGCGGGTTTTGAAGATGGGCAGCGAGGAGGCTTGCCGAATGCTCAGTGGGAGGTCATTCCAGAGAGAGGGACCAGCAACAGAAAAGGCTCGATCCCCTCTGAGCCTCAGTTTAGTTCTTGGTACTTCTAATAATGTCTGGTCCACAGACCTGAGGCG
>NW_017805072.1:498538-511076 GCF_001891065.2 Hippocampus comes | reverse complement strand
AGTTTGAAATCACTGTCCAGTTTAAGGCCCAAGTTTGAGACTGTTGACTTAAGATAAGGAGACAGGAGGCCCAAGTCAACAGGATGGGATGTGCAAGGGCCACTGGGACCAAACAGTATCACCTCTGTCTTCTTTTCATTGAAAGTCAAGAAATTTTGTGCCATCCAGGTTTTGATTTCTTCCAGGCAGTAAACAAGTGGCCTTAATGAGAAGCTGTCTTTTTTGCTCAGTGGGACATAGATCTGGCAGTCATTTGCATAGCAGTGGAAGGAAATACCATGTTTCCTTAAGATGGAACCAAATGGGAGCAGATACAGCGAGAACAGCAGAGGCCCCAGAATTGAGCCCTGTGGAACACCACATGACAGGGGAGCAGTGCGTGACTCAGAGCAGCCAAGGCTGACACAAAAGGTTCTGTCAGCTAAATAGGACCTAAACCACTCAAGAGCGCTACCGCCAATGCCCACCAAGTGCTGCAAACGAGTCAGCGGAATACTGTGATCCACTGTATCAAATGCTGCAGTTAAATCCAATAGAACTAGACACACGTAGTCTCCAGTGTCATTTGCCAGCAGGATGTCATTAGTAACGCGTAACAGGGCTGACTCCGTGCTATGCATCGTCTTGAAACCTGACTGGAAGACCTCCAAGATGTTATGTTCATCCAAGAAAGATTTCAACTGCATGTGCACCACTTTTTCCAAAATTTTTGAAATGAAAGGCACTTTGGAAATGGGCCTGAAGTTTGCCAGCACATCTGGATCAAGACCAGGTTTCTTGATCAAGGGTTGGACCACAGCATGTTTAAACTGTTGGGGAACTATCCCAGAAGAGAGGCTGCTGTTGATGATGTCCAAGACCGATGCACCAACACTCGGTAGAACCTCCCGAAAGAAATGCGGGGGGAGAGAGTCGCAGGGGGAGCCAGATGCTTATTGCTCCTTAAGAGCATTGCTTGACCCTTTCAGGGACAGCGGTTACTACAGTGGACAGCTTGCAATGTTATCAGGTTACAGAGTGTATGAAAGGGTTAAATTTGTCATTCGTTTATTCACTAGGTAGTCCAAGTGAGGACACTGTGCCACTGCTGGTTGCATTTGGAAATTAAGGGAAATGGAGTGTACTCTCCCTCTCTGAACACGCCCATTCTCCTGGTATTAGTAGTGCATGGCCATCAGAGTGAATTTCTGAACATGTATATATACAGGGTGGGTCAAAACTAGGCTTACAAGGGGAGGTTAAATTTTATAGGGTGAAAACATTTATTACATTAGCCCCTATATGTGATAACCTCTATGGACAGAATTTCTAGGCACAGCCGAGGTGCTGACAGCATGCGGTGTAGTAGTCTCAGGATTACGACACTGCTTTTTGCAGATGATGTGGTGCCATTGATTTCTTCAAGCTGCAATCTTTAACTCTCACTGGGGCAGTTTGCAGCTGAGTGTATAGCAGTTGGGATGGAAAAAAAGCACCCCAAATCTGAGACCATGATTCTCAGTTGGAAAAGGGTAGAGTTCCTTTTCCAGTTCAGGGATGAGATCTTGCCCCAAGTGGAGGAGTTGAAGTATTTTAGGTCTTATTCGCGAATGAGGGGAGGATGAAGCAGGACCTTGACAGGCGGATCATTGCTTTGTGTTATAATCAAAAGAACTAGATCCTGGATACAAGCAGCCGAACGGGTTTCTGACAGAGTGTCCAGGCTCTCCCTTTGAGATAGAGTGAGAAGCTCAGTCATCTGGGATGGACTCAGTCATGCCACTGCTCCTCCACATTTAGAGGAGGTGGCTCGGGAGTCTGGTTAGGATACCCTGAATGCCTCCCAGGCACGTCGCACCGTAAAGAGGCCCCGTGGAGGACCCAGGATAAGCTGGAGAGACTATATCTCCCAGCTGACTTTGTGATTCCCCTGGAAGGACTGGATGCAGTGGCTGTTGAAAGGAAAGTCTGGGCTTCCCTGCTAAAGCTGCTGCCTCCAAGTCCGGCACGGGATAAGTGGAAGATGATGAATGGATGGATGGATGGATATCTTGGGCAAATATTGTACATGCACCCAACCTAAAAAGAAAGACAAATCAGAGATAGCACTTATTCATCCGTGTGTGTGTGTGTGTATGTGTGTGCGTGTGTGTGTGTGTGTATGTGTGTGCGTGTGTGTGTGTGTGTATGTGTGTGCGTGTGTGTGTGTGTGTGTGTGTGTGTTTTCCAGGTCAATTTGAAGTGGCATCACCCACGGTCAACCAATACCGTGGAGGAATGAGAGCCAACTACACCGTACAAAAATGCAGCTTTTTGCAGCGCCAGGGTGAGAGCATGTTCCACTTTAAAACTTACTACGTTGCTGCCATGGAGATGGACTGGGACTACTCTCCGAATCGTACTTGGGAGGCTGAAATGTTTCGCGGTCAGAAAAGGTAACACATTTTGTCCTGAGCCACTGAGAACTAGAGGGAACTAATTCAATATTTGGTCATTTTCCAGTTCCAGCAAGTTTATAAAAGCAATAAAATCGAGAGTATTTACTGTTTATCTCTCCTCCGTGAACCTTAGCATTTTAAAGTAGTTTGTGTGTACCAATGAAGCCAAGTTGACTGGGATTTTATGCATTGGCAGGGTCGCACATAACAAACAAGTCATCGGTGAGGGACCAGACAAACTGCAGCTCAAATGACCTCCTATAATGAGTAAATTTCGGGCAGCATTTTCCCTCTTCCAGGCACAGATAATTGGGCCCCCATCTGCAGCTCAGCCTGGAGGTCGGGCTCCAGACCCGTGCCTGGGCTGTATTCATGGGGCTTAACCAGGCACAGCTCGAAGGCACAACATGTGTCCCCTTCCATGGGCTCACCACCTTTTGGAGGGACCAAGGGAGTTGTGTGGAACTCGAGCTGGGTGGCGGTCAAAGGAAGGGACCTTGACATAGGGCTCCAGACTAACTTTGTTTTACTAGGCGTACAGTGGACCCTAACCTGAAATTTTCAGGATGTAGAAAATTTAGGGATACTGTGAACGTCTGGCAGAGTCCCCTGTCACAAGGAGTTTCAACTCTCACCTCCGGCTGAACTTCGGCCACGTCCCGGGAGAAATGGGCAAGAGTGAGTCCATGTTGAGGCGGATGACTGGAGCTGTAACCGTCGGGTAGTCAGTGGCTGTCGTAGCGGCAATCCCTGAATCTGCTGATGTGGACACTTGGTGATTCGGCAATATTTGGCAATTACTCGTTCTTAAGGATACATGCTTTTACAGAAATTGTGGTTTTCCTCAGATTTGAGTTTTTTGGAAACATCCATCAAATCCATCTATTGAATGAAAGATGCTGAAACAACTCGAGTCAACTGTGTTAGCATCCAAGCTGACATGCAGGACTGACTTTCAGGGTCTTCTATTAATTTATTTTCTGGCTGTTTTTGCTTAAGGTAACAATGGACTCCCCTTATATTTCAAAAGCGCAGGTGACTTTCTCTTTATATCAGAATAAATCTCTGTGATATGGCCACTCATCATCACATGGCAATTTATTGAAAAAGTAACAAGAAATTACAGTGCATTGACATGAATACAGTATGTTGTTCATTAATGAAATATGCAGTCTATAGAAAATGTAAGTAGTTTATTTGCGCTCACAAGGAAACGCCCTCTTCTTCTGCAGTCCAGCGTCTGTCTTCCTTGACCAGGATGGTGGATTCATTGGCTCACGATACAAGAAGGTCGTTTACCGCCAGTTCACCAATGACAAGTTCACCAAGCAGATGGAAAGAAGTGCCGACATGGAACATCTCGGCATTATGGGTAGGCAGTTATTGTGTAATTCTAATGTTTATAACCTTGGATTATAATACAATTTGTCTTCAAAATATTCAATCTGACAACCAAATCTACTTGTCTCTTAGGTCCGATGATCCATGCTGACGTTGGTGACAAAGTAAAGGTGGTTTTTAAGAACATGGCATCCAGATCGTATTCGATCCATGCCCATGGAGTGAAGACAGAAAATACAAATGTTTACCACACCAGTCCCGGTAGCCAAAGACTGCACAACAACAAAATACATGCGCACATTGATTTTGCTGTCTTTGCCTTTGTTGAGTAGAATGGAATAGCTAATTGGATTTGGCACACTGTATTAGGAATTTCATCGTGTGATTTTTTTTTTTGTTTTGTTTTTTAGTAAATAAACAAAAGTGGGCAATTAACAAAATTTGGCCGGGCCGTCTTTTGTCACCCAAAATGTAATCGTCAGTCAGTCCATCATGTTACCTTAACAACAATTCCTTCATCGTTTATGTCAATAAATTTCACAGGTCCCCAGTCTGTCAATCGTCAGTCCTGTAGTCTGACACACCCAACTGCCTCAAGAAAATAAAACACAAAAAAAAAAAAAAAACATCCGAGTCCAACAGATGAAAAATCCAATGTGATTAAAATGGGAAATCGAGTGCACTATATGTCAGTGGATCTAATGACGTCATATGGTGCCTAACCAAGGACCTTTATACACACACACACACACACACACACACACACACACACACACACACACACACACACACATAACACTCACATTCATTTCACATCCTTATTTGCTCATATATTAAACTGTTTCAGAAAAAAAGTTTAATTTAAAGTAGGGCTGGGTGCAATGAACGAAAGAGTATAGCGTGATATAAGTATGTCATAGGGGTTGATATTGACATGTATTGCAAATCAGGACCCCAAAAAAGGCTGAATTGAGGTAATTTTATTCGAACATATAATACAATACATATATATATCTTTAAAAATAAGACAACACAACTATGAAAAAGTCAAATAATATGGTCAAAATAAAGCAAAAAAATAAATAAATACCTTTTTAAACATAATAGGCTTAATAGGACTGGCTGATATGGCCGCAAAATGTCTCACCAGAATATTTCACATCAATCATTCTTGACAATTATTGATTTTTACTGAACTGATTAAAAACAAAAACAAAACAAAACAAAACAAAACATGTTTTTGTGTACCTTGGAATGTAGTGTAACATGCAGTTTCTCAGGGCAGTTTATGGTCAATGCTTCTTTGCATTAGATGATATCCCAAAAGTAGTATTGGAGATAATTACATTAACATTCATTCAACATACAGTAAGTGTCATGAGCTAACACTTTCTTGCAGTGCATACACATGCATGATTACACTGATGGACAAAAAACACCTCCATCAGTGCTTAGTCCGTCATTTTTTTAAGTTTTCTGTTATTCGTCAGCAAAGCCAGTGTCCATGACTGATGGACTGATGGACTTTCCGTCCGGACTGACGGAATGCCCACCTCTGCAAATGAATATGTGGATGACACCCCGACAAACTCACTGCCACGCTCCCTCCTTCCTCCTTCTATGCTTCTGTGAATTTAAACATTGGCTGAGATCCAACTTTCTCTATCTCAACAGTGATAAAATTGAAATCATATTTATAGGCACCAAGTCCAGTCAAAGCTGACAGTTTTTCCCACTATACTTGACAACTCCCATATCCCCCTACCCTCGGTTAAGAGTCTGGGTGTCATCCTCAACAGCACGCTGTCTTTTCAATCAGACATTCTGTCAATACCACCCAGCTGCATCCATCCCTCACACTCCCCACTGTCGCGATCCTTGTTCATAGCCTCATTACTTCACGCCCGGATGACTGCAACTCTCTCCCGTATTGCCTCCCCTCCCTCCAGTCACTTAAAAAAATGTCGACTTATCCAGAACTCTACTGCTTGCATTTTGACAGTCTGCAGACTTGTGACTCCAATAGCTCCCTATTTGGCACTGCATCCAATACAAAATACTGATCTGCACTTTCAAGGTCATAAATAACCTTGCGCTGCTGTATTTCGGACCTCCTTCGCATTGCTACACCCTCTCGCCCTCTTTGATCTTTGTCCTGCTTCCGCCTCAGTCTTTTCTGTTCATCTGGCCACCGAGAGGGGATAAAGCCTTCAGTTGCTCTACCCACCGCCTTTGAAATTCACGACCACCTGAGCTCCGTAACGCAGACTCATTAATCATCTTTAAAACTAGACTCAAAACACATCATTTGCCATTTTAATTGATGTTCTCTGTTCTATTCTTTGAATGAAGTTGTAATGTTGAAATGTTGATGATCTCGAAGACATAAATTGTCAAATGCTGTGTGTGTTTCACAGGTGAGACTCACACCTATGAGTGGTATGTTACAAAGAATACCGGACCGACCACTGAGCAAGAGGAGTGCTCTGTGTCAGCGTATTACTCCACAGTGGACGTTGTCAAGGTGTGCCAATGACAGCACAACACGCACACTCTCACAGAGGCACTGACATTTTACCTCCCTGTCTGCCAGGACCTGTACAGTGGTCTAATTGGTCCCTTGGTCATCTGTCGACGTAGTTTGGCCAGGTAAGAATTTCTGCATGTTGATTGTTTGGTATGGGTGGTAACACTTCCTTCTAACTTATTTGACACAATGTGTTTGTGCGATGTCAAGATTTAAAACTACTCGAATGGTGACTTGTAATGCACCTTGGGTCACTTTCTGCTAATATGTACTTTGAACTGTCCCTTGAAGGAGTTTGGGACTGAAGAAAGAAATAGAGGAGTTTGCATTGCTGATGCTGGTATTTGATGAGAATGAGAGCTGGTGAGTATAGTTATAAGATAATCGAACAAAATAGTGGAATTAGCACATTAAGTCTTCTGAAAAATGATTGAAAGTGTGAGAGATGATCAGGTGTGCCGTGTGAAATTTTTTTTTACTCTTCTGAAAAATATTATGTATTTATTATGATTGTAATATGATGTACAAATTACATATCGTTATCTGTCGATGCCAGCAACTTATAGTGGCAGGCAGAATGAAATGCTTTTCGACTAAATGGCAGAATGAACTGCTATTCTGTGTCTTTCATGTTTTAGCTTTGTGTTCAATGAAACAGGCGGAGATTTCACTCAAGATGAAAATCTCTTCAGCAAGCTGAATATACATGTTGCGACTCCCTTTTTTTTTGGTTGGTGTGCCTTTTTTCAATTGCAAAATATGTGCCCTGGCTAAAACAAAGGTTGGGAATCATGGTCTAAAATGCCTGAATCTAAGTGTAAAATATGTTTCATGTTTTGGTTTCCACTTGCCGTTCTTAATTTATGTCAGAACATTGGCTTAATGGTCAATGTTTATATTCCAGGTATTTGGATGAAAACATCAGGACCCACATCAGGAACCCACGACCAAATTTGAAGGATGACGAAGACTTCATAGAGAGCAACAAGATGCATGGTCAGAAAAGCACATCCAGCACATTATTGACTTGAAAAACGATGCTGTGTTACGGATATCCTATAAATGTACCGTACTGGCCCGAATATAAGACGGCCCTGATTATAAGACGACCCCCTCTTTTTCAAGACTCAAGTTTGAAAAAAGACTTTTTGAACACCAAATAAATTTTTATACAGAAAATAATTACAATACATCTGAAACATGATTATAACAATATATTTGAGAGAAAAAGCATGTTATTTTTCCTCATTCAAATCTTAATATCTGAACATGTAAATATGTAAACTAAAGTGCAATCACATTCGTAAATGAATGGCTTCTGATTTTTGAAATGTAAATTACATCATAATTTCTCCTCAGCTGCCGGTTAACCTGGCCGATCTTCGACCCACTTTTCTCCAGATTGTTGCTACGTTTCTCCATTTTCTGTTATCTCTTCTATTATTTTCTTCTCTTTTCTTTCTTACCGCTATTTTTTATTTTTATTCTTCGTGCTACCGCTATTTTTATTTTTATTCTTCGTGACAGGGGTTGACTTTGGCCTGGGGAGTCAAGTTCAGCATTTGCTTCAATGATATCAGGCACCATCTAGCATCGTGAATGGGTATAATGTCTAGACCCCGAATATAAGACGACTCCCACTTTTTCAGTCTTATTTCAATGCAAAAAACACCGTCTTATATTCGGGCCAATATGGTATATCATCTGGAATTTCATGGATTTCATTTCTAAACTGTTTCTTTTTTATTTTGTGGATAAATTTAGCCATTAATGGTTTTGTATACGCCAACCTGAACGGCTTGAACATGGAAGTGGGAGATAAGGTCTACTGGTACCTGATGGGAATGGGCAATGAGGTGGACATACATGGTGTACACTGGCATGGGCATAGTGTGGAGTATAAGGTATTTGCAAAACACAAATTGCATTGCCATGTGGTAGAATCACTAGATTGAAAAAAATAAAACCTGCAATATATATATATTTTTTGCCAGCTGGGTGGAGGCCCGCACACTACTGATGTGTTTCAGCTTTTTCCTGCCACCTTCCAGGTAAATCTGTCATTCACGTGGTCAGTTGGCCGCAGCGACATTCTCCTAAGGCTTGTACAAACTGTAGTGAAAATATTTGTTGTTGCAATAAATCTCGATTTGACTTTTAGACCAAATCCCTTGTAACCTACACAATTTTTTTCTGCTTTCTTTTATACTGTGTAGACAGTAAAAATGCGCCCTCAGTATCCTGGAACTTGGATGCTTCACTGTCATGTAACTGACCACATTAAAGCTGGCACCATTGCTATGTATACTGTGAGGGAAAAAGGTGAGTACATAGTGGCACTAAGGATATTACATATGTGAGCACATATCTAACTGTATTTTTTTGCTTGCAGTGAGCAAGAGGGGATTCATTGGTTAAAATGTTGGAGTAAAAAGAGCTTAACACTTCTCCAAATATGTTCTGATTAATAAAAAAAATATAATGTGAAAAATCTAAACAGTCTACGTTTGCATCATTATACTACAACATCCCAACATCATAACATTTTGAAGGCAATACAACAGTTTCATCATGGTTTTATGTCGAATGTAGTGACTCTAACTTTGCAGCAGGGAGCAGTATAACTACAACAACTCAATCTGCAAAATCGGCCATCAGGAACAACCTCATCCTATTTGAAAAAAAAACAAAGTGTTGTGAGAGCAAACTTGATTGAGGCATTTAGTCAGCACGAGGGCCCGGGGGACTCGGGGGCTCGTTTTACCACTCAACAAACGTGCATTATAAAACTGGTGTATGGCGTTGGATAAAATAAGCATTTCTTAGCTTTAGAAGAGTTGTAGCGACATGTGGTCATTTTCCCATATGGTGTCCTTCCACTTGCTTGCGCATGTTGCTCAACTACGTTCTTTGCCCAAAGGCGACATGCATCAGATTTTATTCATGCATTGTCAACAGTACAATTATAATCATTATTTTTTTTTTTTGGTCCAAATCTCAACTCAACTGCGTTCATAGAGTACTTTAAAACAACCACCGCTGTACACAAAGTGCTGTACATGGAGCAAATATCATATATACAACAATAAACAAAAAAAAAAAACGATAATAATGAAGACAGTTGAAAGCACAAACAGTAAAATGAAGTGGGAGGTCATTCCAAAGAGAGGATCGGAACTGGGTCTCTTTCGTGTGTGTGTATATAAATTGGATTACGGATGTGATGTGTCTACATTATGAACCATCATGCACACACGTCCAACCGACACGGTATTAAAAGCCCAATAATTCCTATATATACACAGTAATCCCTCGTTTATCGTGGGGGTTATGTTCCAAAAAGGACCAGTGATAAGTGAAATCTGTGAAGTCGGATTTATTTACAAAAAAAGCAAAAATATGTGAGAGGGACAAAATTTCAAATGTGCAAATACAGCACATTTGACAATAACGTTGTACTTGGTACTTGATAGCTTTATTTTTTACAGTTATTATACAATACTGAACTATGTATACAATGCAGAGGCGATTGCTCTAAGACTGCAAGGGAAGCTCATCTTCCCCTAAAATGTCAAAAAGTAATTGATCAATACATGTGTGTACGTACAATTGTGTGGACATGTCATTGACTAAATCAGCCATCTCGTTACCTCTGTGTCCCGCGTCCGAGACGCAAAATTTTCCCGCGGGACGCACAGTTCCAAATAATGTGCGTTTTTGGGACGCAAGGAAATTTCTCAGTCAAAACAAAACAAAAAAAAAAAAAACTACGGCAGGCCTGAGGATTTCACCGTAACGATTGTTACCGGTAGCGTGTCGTTTCCGTGGCGTCATTTTGACGGGACCAAAAAATCGTTTTACCATAAAAGTCACCGCACACGAGTTGACTGTAACGATCAAATCTCTCCTGTGTGATCAACGTGATTTCATTGTGCCTGTATGTGTGTTTGTAGTGTGGTGTGTGAGTGTGTTTCTTCTAATTTACTTTCGTTTTGTTTTCAGTGTTGGGGGGCGGGGGGCACGGAACAGATAACGTTACGTGCGCATGTGGGTTGCTCTTTTAGTCCGCAAACTGAGGAATCGCGCGGATGAAAGTTTGAGATGGTGGCGAAAAAAACTCCCAAAGGTCTACTAATTACGACATTTAAGTAATGGGAATGCCAGTCTGATTTTTCGGATGAATGGTCCACAGGGCGTATCACTAAACTCACTGGTGATGTATGCACAGAACACGAGAGCGAGATATGACGGGAAGCACGATTCCGAGGCAAGTTGGTCATTAGATCTATAGGCTAATCGCTATGAAAAATATTATGAAACATAATAATATAAAAATATTATGAAACAAAATAATTTACTGATTGCAGCATGGTAACTTTAGGAATAAAAACATTCCTCACAAGGTGCAGTAATGCTAATATTAACTATCGGTAGACGATGACGTGTGGTAGATTCTTTCGTCAAATTAATAGTAGATTACACATGCATCGTCTTGGGAAGAGGATGTCAAGCCACATCAATACTTAACTGTATTAATGATTACCAGTAAATTAATCTTTGCAGTGTGAGACTGGAAAAAATACTCTGATTTTGTGGTATGCTGTATTCATGATGCCATATGATTACACCATATTTTGATCCATTTATTTTTTTGAATAAACCTGGAGTACACAGCTGCTGATGTAATGTTCAATGTTAATGCATAGTCTTCAAACATTTACCCTTGAAACATTATACTTTTGAGATTCAGAATTCTTGATTATGAATATCAGACAAAATAGAAAAATGGGTTCCCATGATGAACGTTTACAGAACCCAAAATTAGTTATCGTGGTTTCCCATTGGGTAATCCGACGGAACCGAAAAATGGTTCCCGTGAATTTCCGAAATCCTCAGGCCTACGAAGTCTATGGACAGTGGGCGTTTATAGGCTGGCCAGAAGTTCAGCTTTTCTGCATGATAATTGGATGATTTGTCTGAGGCGGAATCTCTTTTTGATTGACAGCAAAATGAGCCAATCATCGATCTTATGGTGAAGGCATCCTTTTCATCTTTTTGAAAAGGAACGGAGAGTAGAATTCACGTATAAATAAACAGACACATTTTATGATATCGGCCGAAATTGAGCTTCCCCTCCTTGACGGACCAGCATCCACCACTGATCTAATGAAACGAAAGACCAAAACTTTGGAAAGGTAAATTTGGCACGCTGTGCAGAGACGAGGTGCGGAGACTGTTCACGTTGGTCAGTCCCTTAGCCAATCAGGATGCAGAACACAATTCACTGTTTAAAAAAAAGCATGAAAAAAAACTGCACTAAAAAAAAATCCATGAAACAGCGAAGCCGTGGAAGGTGAACCACTTTAGAGCGAGGGACTACTGTGTGTATATATAAGATATCCTTTATTTGTCCCACAATGGGGAAATTTACAGTCCACAGCAGCAAGATAATGGGGAGAAAGAAGAAAAGAAAACAAACACCGTTCAATTAAGTGCAATATAAATACAGATATGGATAAGGTCGCAGTGCTATTTACAATTGTCTTCCACATCATTTTGTTTTATTTTTTATTCAGCAGCCTGACCCTGGATGTTCATCGGTGCTGGTGAGGACTGTTTCCTGCAGAAATCTACAACCAACTCCTTAGTTTTCCTTGGGTTGATTTGGAGTCACTAGTTTTACCAGCATGGATGCATTGAATACTTAATTTACCTTTCTAAAAAACTGTCGAATATCTATGCTGTCGACTCAACCTGACTTTCGGCAATGAACTGTCAGTTGTTGCGTTTGCATTTGATGTGGCGATGGTGACAGACACGTCAAATGCTAACGCAACACCTGTTGCGTTCAGGAAACCTGGGAGCTTCAACATCACAATAATGGCAGGTTATCGAAATATAATTTAAAATGGCCACATTACATTGAATTTGATACAATATATTAGCGAAAGTACAGGAAAAATAAATAATACTTTTTTTAAATAATGCAATGAAATTATTTAGGGGGGCTAAAGACATTTTTAGGGAGGCTGAAGCCTCCCTAAAATAGGCCTAATGACGCCCATGCTTTAAACTGTGTGGACGCTGAGCGTCGACCACACGGGCTCTGCGCGTCGAGAGTTCAGAGCCCTTTGTCCCAATGCATTGAAACGAGACGAGTCATTGGATAAATCCTGGTTTTGTGCTGCCCATTGGACGCTCAGCGTCTCTGGGAGTCTATGGACAGTGGGCGTTTATAGGCTGGCCCGAAGGT
>NW_017805072.1:490467-495952 GCF_001891065.2 Hippocampus comes | reverse complement strand
AGTCGTAAGCTGCGGGATAACGAATGCAAGTATAGCGTTTTCGACAGAGAGCTGCTGGCACTCTATCTTGCGACGCGCCATTTTCGTTTCCTTCTTGAAGGACGCCCTTTCACTGCTTTTGTGGATCACAAGCCACTTACATTCGCAATGTCAAAGGTTACGGAACCGTGGTCGGCTCGGCAGCAGCGGCACTTAGCGGCCATTTCTGAGTTCACAACTGACCTTCAGCATGTGGCCGGTAAGTGTAACCCTGTGGCTGATTGTTTGTCGCGCGCAATCATATGTCCGGTCCATCTCGGGGTTGATTTTTCGGAAATGGCCGCCGACCAATCCAAGGATCCTGACATCCGCAACCTCAGGGCAGCCGGTACGGCTCTTAAACTTGAGGAGGGTATACTGCGTGTGGGTGGTCCCGCTCTCCTTTGCGATGTGTCTACGGGTCGCACTCGCCCTGTGGTCCCGTTGGATTGGCGTCGCCGAATCTTTGATTCGATCCATTCCCTCTCGCACCCTGGCGTTCGTGCGTCTGTCAAGCTGGTTGGGGCCAAGTTTGTCTGGCCTGGATTACGCAAGGACGTCAGGAGGTGGGCGGCTGCATGCGTGGCGTGTCAGCGCGCCAAAGTCCACCCGCACACCAGGGCGAACCTTGAACCTTTTCCAATTCCGGCCAGGCGGTTTGACCACGTCCACGTGGACCTGGTAGGCCCCCTCCCTCCGTCGCAGGGTTTCACACATCTAATCACGATGGTAGATCGGACCACTAGGTGGCCGGAAGCAGTTCCCCTGTCCTCCACGACCTCGGCAGATATAGCTCCTGCCTTTCTGTCGTCCTGGGTCGCGCGTTTCGGCACGCCATCTGATATCACCTCGGACAGGGGCCCCCAGTTTGTGTCGGAGCTCTGGTCAGCCATGGCAGGGTCCTTGGGTGTGCAGGTACACCGCACTACGGCCTACCACCCACAGGCTAACGGGTTGTGCGAACGTTTTCACCGGTCACTAAAAGCTGCGCTGCGGGCTGCGCTTTCAGACGGTAACTGGATCGACCGCCTTCCATGGGTTTTGCTCGGGTTACGTTCGGCTCCGAAAGACGAGCTTAATGCCGCCCCTGCTGAGTTAGTGCTCGGTCAACCACTTCGTGTTCCCGGTGAGTTCCTGCCAGGAAGTTCCGGCGCGCCTTCTTTCCCCTTTTCAGTGGAGGGACCCCTGTCTCCGACACCGGTTCACCATTGTGTTCCCACAGTGTTCGTACCATCTGCGCTCATGTCGGCCCGTTTTGTCTTTGTGCGCCATGATGTCCACCGCTCGCCCCTCCAGCCACCGTATGACGGCCCATTTAGGGTGCTCGAGCACGGTGATAAGAGTTTTGTGCTTGATATGGGTGGGCGGAGGGAGTGTGTTTCTTTGGATCGGCTCAAACCGGCTCATTTGGTTGCAGGCGATGTGCTGTTGCCGGCCCAGGTCCCTCGCCGCGGTCGTCCTCCGAGACCCGCAGCCTCACTCCAGCGTGTCAATGTTGAGTGTCGTTCTCCTACTCGTGTCTCGCCAGGGTCTCCTGCCCGTCTGGTTTCGCCTGCGCCACCAGGTGACGGACTGTGTAGTCGTTGTGGCAGGCTAATTAAACCCCCTGTGAAATTTTCATTGTGATGTCCTTCTGGGTGTTCTGGGGGGGGCTGTGTGGCGGACACTAGGACCATGCTTCTCACCCAGCAGGCATACAGTAGGGGGCGTGTTTAGATGAATGTCTTTGGCGCAATGTTGTAATTGTTCAGATCCACTTGTTGGCAGTCGTGGAATAAAGACATATACAGTCAATCGTGTGTGCTCCTTTTGACTGCCACAATATATATATATATACATATATAACGGGAGAGATGATCTTCCACGAAATGTTTTTATGTCACATGAGCCACAAGGTCAATTGATGCCTGTATTTCAAAAGGTAGTTAGTGGCGCAATGGAAAACACGTCTCACTACAGATCAGAAGACGCTAGGTTCGACTCCTGGCTAGCTTGCGTGAATTTGGTGGCCCGGTGATCCAGTGGTTAACGCATCGACCTCACAGTGCAGAGGTCGTGGGTTTGATCCCGGCTTCGGCCTCCCTGTGTGGAGTTTGCACGTGCTCCCCATGCCTGTGTTACTAAAATATAATCTTCTAAATGGTCTGAAATGAATTCTTATTGATTTCCCTTTCCAACGCTGCCTGTTTTGTGACGATTGACCCATTAGTTCCTGAGATGTAAACAGTCAAAGACAGGCGGTCAAACTCCTATTTGCAGACAAAATCAAAATTCAGCGCGCTGTAGAGCCCAAACCCCTGCTCTGAAATTTGAGCTTTGGTTCTGTGCCATCATAGCAAAGTTTCATTGAAATCAAAAACCCATTTTTAATTTTTTGTTTTATTTTGTTGAGGATGATTTGACATGGACTGATCCAGTTCGACGTTTTTGGTCATTCACCAACAACTCATCCATTGTTTTCAATCTGTAAGTCCCACAGAAATTTAAAAAGCAATAAAACAATGGAGGGTGGCACAGTGATCGACTTCTTAGCATGTTGGATTCACAGTGCAGAGGTGCAGATTTCGATTCCGGCGCCGGCCTTCCTGTGTGGAGTTTGCATGTTCTCCCCGTGCTGCGTGGGTTTTTTCCGGGTACCCCGGTTTCCTCCCACTTTCCAAAAACATGCCGCATGTTACATCTGCAGCTGTTGTGAAAGCACTGTGAAAAGAAAGCTGGATTATTTATTTATCTATTCATGTTTCATTTTTGTCCAACTGTGTTGTTTGCTTCGCTTGTCTTATTTTGTATTAATCTTCTTTGTTTTCCTTCTAATGCTACTTTATGATGTGCGCTACTCACCTTGGTATCGTCTTTATATTTATTTCTTTGTTAAATTAAAAAAAAAAAAAGCCCCAGCTGGTGTTATGAAAATCAGCCAGGCTGAACGGGCAAACCTGTCAAACTGGTACGCGCACATACACACGCATGCCATGATGAGCAACAGCCTGACGCGGAGGCATGCGACGCACTTTTGCAGCCTGTTAACTTTTGTAGCTCACACTTACCGTTTTAAAATGCTTTTCTCGGCCCTCCGGATTGCCATTCTTTGCCCGTGCCCTCGGAGAATTGTACATGAAACAAACTCTGAATGAGAATAATGATGACGATAAAAGATATAGCGCAACAGCTCTGGTCACAAGCTGCAATTGCAGACAGCTGAGCGCTAACAACTTCCGGTAACGCAGGTCATGCGCCACCGTAGGTTAAAGATGACCTGCTTTATTTTATTTTATTTTTTAAGTACTTTTTGTGAAAATGAGACTGATAGGATGATCGGGGTGCAGTGTACAAAAAATATATTTCTAACATGCATTATTATATATAACATGCATTGTTATTTTTCTCCTCCACACCCCTCGCGATCGACTTGGGACCAGTCCGCGAGCAACCGGTCCATCGCGATCGACATAATGGGCACCCTTCCTCTAAAATGTCCTTTGATTGAGATTGTGAGCACGAATGGTTGTTGGTCTATGTGTGCTCTGCTATTGGCTGTTAACCAGTGCAGGGTGTACCTCCATACTGCTCAAAAGACAGTGGAGATCGGATTCAGCACGCCCACGACGCTTGTGAGAGTAAGCAGTTCAGGTCATGGATTGATTACAAGAGAGCTGGAAGTTTGTGAAATCTTTCCTATTTATGGCTTCAAATGCCTCAAAAAGTTGTTTAAATTTTAACTGTGGGTCAACATGGTGTACTCATACTTTGCATGTCTGCCTCGCACAGCTGTGTTTTGAAATCTGTGTGGCATTTGAACGTTCTCCCCATCTTTTGTTGGTTTTCTCAACAGACTCTGTCTTCCTTCCCAAAAACACACGTTAGATGATTTCAAGACTCATGAAGTCTTAATTTAAGTCTTTGTCAGTGCTTTGTCAATTGGAAGAGCCGCCTCTCGCCCCAGGTCAACTGGGATTGGCTCCATTTCACCTGTGAACTGTAATGAGGATGAGTGGTATTGAAAATGGATGGATGGAATTTCAACTATGTATCCTGCACATACAGTCTAACTAAGTGGGCACGTTTATGAAGCAACAATAAATGTGTACATCAGGTGTAATTTGTGTATTTCTGAAGATTGCATCGCATGTCAACATATCAGAGTTACATTCAAAAACAAAATGCAAAATGTTGCTGTCCAGTAATTAAGTTTGTAGTATGAAGCACTTGCTCGTCAGATCTCAAGTCATGTCGACAAAGGTCAGCAGCATGGGTCGGACACAAGGAAGATGGAAGGCAACATTCCATGTGAATGATGCTGGTACATCTAGTTTGTGTAGTAGCTTGAAAATACGAGGTACGGCAGTTTTATGTGTGCAACACCGTAGTTTTTGTTGTCTATGAAGGGATTATTCTAATGTCTAAAACAGTGATTGCCAACCTTTATTGAGCCAAGGTACATTTTTTTAAGTCTGAAAAATCGCACGGCACTCCACCAAACAAAACTGTCACAAAAAGAGGACACATACGTCAATTTCACAATTTTTTGCCGTCTAATAGAAGATCATTTATTTGTTCTGTCACTATAAGTCGCTGGCATAGATAGATGGACAAAGACATGATGGCATAGATAGATGGACAAAGATATATTAATTGTTATTAATAAATAAGTTTTTCACCAATGAAGTAACATTTGAACATATCCCGTGGCACACCGTCAGAGCTCTCACAGGGCACATTAAGCACACTAATGCAACACTGCTTGGGAATCAGTGGTCTGAAACATGCAGGCACAATAGTGTCAATCAGTGGTACAGTTGTGGATCTACTGGGGACAACAATTACACCACAGGTTCACATGATTTACCAACTGTTATCTAGAGGTTACACAGTGCTTCTTATGCTGTGGTCAGACCGAACATCAAATGTCATGTCGCCCGGCATCTTGCGTGCTACCACCCCGGGGTTATTTCGAGCGGAGAAGAGGAGGGGTTCCTCCTTCTCCTTCGAAACAAAAAAAAAAACAAAAGAATTGTGATTGTTTGGCTGGTGACCGCTGGTTGTTTTGGCTGCCAACTGCTGTCTTGGTTGACAGTTGAACAGCCACTCACCAGATATGTCAACTTCCTTGTTCCCCATTCTCCAAGTCTTGCTGTGTTATATCTCTGAGTTGAATATTACATTGCATTACATTACATAATGGTCTATGTGTGCCCTGCGATTGGCTGGCAACCAGTTCAGGGTGCCCCCCGCCTACTGCCCAAAAGCAGCTGCGATAGGCTCCAGCATACCCGCGACCCTCGTGAGGATAAAGCGGATCAGAAAATGAATGGATGGATGGATGGAAATACAAGCGCAGAACCTCTAAGGAACAAAGTTGTTTCACCTAAGTAGTAACAACTAAAACATAATAGTACAGATGAAAGTGATGCAAACATAATCTCAGGGGACACAAAAGACCAATTAGGATTTCAAAGATGCCCTTATA
>NW_017805072.1:424746-484133 GCF_001891065.2 Hippocampus comes | reverse complement strand
CACACACACACACACACACACACACACACACACACACACACACACACACAAAAACCTCGGTTTTCGAAGGTCTCGGTTCTCAACCAATTCTTTTTTCGACCAAAAATTTCGAGTTTTTTTCTGCCTCGGATGATGAACATATTTCGGTGCTCGAACGAACTGAGCGCACTTGAATGCGCCACTCGACTGCTCTTGCCTTCCTTACAAGTGACGCTTCCTCGGGTAGACGAGGAAGTGACGCTTCCTCGTGTTGCTTTCCATTGTGAACGGACGTGTTCAGTAAACATTTTTTATATACACACTGCGATTGGCTGGCCACCGATTCAGGGTGTCCCCTGCCTGCTGCCCGAAGACAGCTGGGATAGGCTCCAGCACCCCCCGCGACCCTAGTGAGGATCAAGTGGTTCGGAAGATGAATGAATGAATGAAATATATACACACACACACACACACACACACACACACACACACATTTTTTTTGTTGCCAGCTTGTCGTTTACAGTCATTTGATTTTAGTGTTGCCAAGGACAAGTGCTGTATATTTGCTGACAATTCTCTTCTGTTTTCTTTGTTTCTTGGCAAGAAAAGAGAATAAAGCTGTGTGCTTTGACCTTGATATCAACGGTTCTATTGAAACGGGGACCTTCAACAAATCAACAAGGGAGACGAGAGACTTGAACATTAACTGCTGTTGGCTGTCCCAGTTATCCACATTTTTCTGTTACTCTGCTATGCAACTGATCCTCCTTCGAGTTCAGTCAATAAGAAACACAACTTACCTTCATAAGTAGACATTTCTTTTCAGAATTTGTTTTCATTGTTGTTCAAATCTGAAAAATCTGTTTCGGCATTGGTTTTAAAAAGCTAATTTTGTATCTCAATTCGAATCTCCACCGATCTGTTACATCCCTAGTTTTAGTCGAGCTTTAATCACATATAGTTTTATGATTAAAATCATAATTTTACTTAACAAGAAGAATGTATAATGAATGTCATAATTGTGTTAAAATACTCCCACATTAAGGAAATATAATGGCCTAAGCTATCAAACAAGCAAAACAAAAAAAAATAAGATCACTGATTGACAATGTAAGCATTGGGTACCCTTGGCCACCCCTTGTCATACTTTGGACACCCTCCAGATCACCCGCATCCCAAAGGGAATATTTTAATAGATGAGATTTTTCTGCCATTTTCACATGGATACAGTGTTCTTACATCTTGATACATGTTTGTTTGTTTTTTTAAATGTTGACTGCAGCCAATCGCAGGGCACACAGACCATTCGCGCTCACAGTCACACGAGGGACAATTTGGAGTGCCCAATCAACCTGCTGTGCATGTTTTTGGAATGTGGGAGGAAACCGGAGTAGTAGTACCTGGAGAAAACCCACGTAGGCACGGGGGAAAACCACACAGGAAGACCGGAGCCTGGAATCGAACCCCTGACTTCTGCAGTGTCAGGCGGACGCGCTAATCAGTCGAACACTGTGCCGCCTGGTTTTGTTGTATACATTTTTTCAATGTCATATCAATCACCTCTACAGTATGAACATGCAGCCACACATGTCCGACCTTTCTGCTACACAGGCTGGGAAGAGACTGCCTGGGAGACTCCTGACATCGTCCCTAAATCTACAACGTTGATTGGAGTAGCAGTTGTTGTCTTTAAATTTGACTTTAATTAAACTCCACTTGAATCACAAAGCAGAAAGTGGACATTTGTGGTGATATCAGGGATTCAGCCATTTATTACTCAGAGCAAAAACCTGATGTCATCTTTAATATACAGTACGTCTCCTGCAATGTATGATGACTATACAATCAGATTCACATCCCTATGTTGTTGTTTGGTGTGCCAACTGGTGGCAGCTGTGTCACACAAAAATGAAAAGTGAAATACCTGGAGAAAAAACACACAAACTACGGGGAGAACATGCAAACTCCACACCGGAAGGACGGTGCCGGATTCAAACCCACGCCTCCTGGACAGTGAATCGGCGGGCATGTTAACAAGTCGACCGCTGCGTCCACAACAGTTAAATGTATTTTGGTTCATTTTATGTTGACTCATTCTTTCTTATACACTTCACATTCTCTAGGAGTGAGTTGAGAGGCACCCATAGCTGAACAAGTTAGAAGACGTTAGTTATATTGCAACTATCATCAAATGTGGGTTGGGTGTTTCCTAAAGGGCTAAATACATATTCGGACATGAATCATTCATTTCAGCAATATTAAAAACCTAATTGACATTCCTTTTGGGTTTCCATTTATTCACGAGCCATGGTGAGATTTTGGATAGGCCAGGAATCGAAAGATCAGGGCAATTAAAGTATGACAAGTGCTCAAATGAAGCAGCAGACCGAAATGTTTCCCTTTCAAGTTTTCTGTGAATTGTTGCGCTTTTTTTCTTGAGCCTGACCTACACACCAGACACCTCATAGATCACAGCTTTAGTATGATAAACTTTTCCTTCAAAAAAAGGGCTTCCTTTCACAATAACAAATGGCTTGATTACACTTTATTGTCCAGTTTGTCTCCTCCTCTTCCTGCCACCTTTCCCCAGCTTGAAAGGTGTGTTTCACAAACAAGTGTTTCATCTGCATAACTAATACAAATCTCCTTATGGCTTCAGAATTAGTTCACTCAATGAAGAGGAGGACTATCAAATGACAAAGCTGAAGAGTGGAAATTAGAACAGCAATGAGTGTGTCTGATATCATCATAATTAGAACAATACAAATGTATTGTACTGTATATTATAAATGGGCTCTCAACATATTCATCCAAAGTCATTTCACTGATTTGTCATCATATTTGATTCTGCCTTGCTGTCTGTTTGAAGCTGTTTGTCAACGTGCCAGCATGCATTTCTGTGTTGTTTTCCCTGAAGAGTATGATCTCATGTCAGAGGCAGTCACTTTGACTGGCACCCACCCTTAAAATCCTCCTCTCGAACGTACCCTTCTACTTCCTCCATGACGCGAAACCCTTCATATTCACAATATCAGCACTTTGTTGGTCTCAGCAGCATTTTTACCCGTAATGCGGTGTGTTTCCGTGTGTCTTGAAAAATAAAAACGAGAGACGTCTCGAGGTTTCTTAGACAGCATACATAATGAATTCCTGTACACTATTTTTTTTTTTTCGACAGTCATCATGGTGACTTTATGCCTCCATCCTAGAGTGTCAGAATTGGCACCCATTTCACACACAGCACCAGCATGACAATCTTTTAAATGGGAGGGTTTAATTTTCAAGGGTTTTATTTTGTGTTTCTGTAACACACAAAATCTCCTTGATACACGTTTGCTCTACACCATTTAATACAGAACACTTCTTGACAAGCATCACAATCAATGCAGTCATTAAATAAACCTATGCCAACGTTCAACCCAAACACATTCCTCATATGGCATAAATGTTAGCTTCGCAGCACTGTACGACAAGCTCTCTCATCATTGCGACTGTAACTTGGTCTGTCTCCTAAGCCATGAAGTAACGTTCTGAACAATTAACGTCCTTATACACATTATTCATTTCGATACGCACATTCAGTAAACATATGCATCCATCAATCTGTTATTCTCACACCATTTGCTTACCTGTTTATTATTTATTTAGAATTATTTATTTGTACATTTATTTACAACTTTCACTCTCCACTGCCGTTTCCATCTTGCCTGTGGCTCTTCTTTGCTCGAAAATGCGAGACTCCCCTTTATCCAAGCACACCAAGCGGCAAATATGGCCCACTGCTGACGAATTGCTTTATTAACAATTATGATTATGATAAAATTCCTGCTGGCATACATTGATTTTTGAACAAGTTAATTGAGGCTGATTCACAACATAAAATGTACTGTAGCAAAAATCCTGAACCTATTTTTATGGACTCGGATTAATTTTACCCGTTTCACAATTCAGTGATATGTTCTATTTCGACATACAGAATAGGTGGTTTTACTTTTTTTGTAACATGCCTGTATCACGCAGCGTGATATAATCTCAGGTTTTGGACAAGCGACACAAGTTTGCCATGTGCTTGTCTCATGTTGCTCATTGTGGTCCAAGGAATGCTCAGGGAGTGAAAGTAAATGCTCAGAAAGAAACATTGGAGGCAAGCATTGTAACATAGTTTCCTAACTTGGTTTGTCATGTTCTTTGTCACGTAGTGTCTGAAAACTAAGATCACTCTCCTCTCCACCAAATTTCATATGCACATGCCGACTCCTGTCCACTTCAACCTGTGAAAATATAAAAGCGATGAGCACAATATTTTGGATTTTATTGACATTAATTATGAAGGGCGGCACTGCGGTCCATTGGTTAGCATGTCTGCCTCACAGTGCTTAGGAGCAGGGTTTGATTCTGCCTCCTGTGTGCCCTGCGATTGTTTGGTAACCGGTTTAGGGTGTCCCCCGCATACTGCCCGAATACAGCTGGGATAGGCTCCTGCACACCTCGCGAACCTTGTGAGGAAAAGAAGATTAGAAAATGGATGGATGGATTAAATATGACCTACTACGAAAATACTGTACTGATTTCTTGGCTTTGAGATCTCGCTCTCACCGCGCTACTGCCGATCCTGCCTGCACTTTAATGGGCCATAGTAGGGTATTCACTAGGGGAGGCTGCTACAGACGGCGAGGGGAAAGACAAAATGCAAGTTAATTGAAAGTGATGCCACTCCCACCCCTTTTGTCTGTTCCTATTTGTCTTTATTCCACTCTCCCTTCCCTGTATTTGTTAAAGCAGGAAACAACATGCTAGACAAAACATACTTTAGCAAATGTGAATATACGTTTCAGATTTATAAGCACACTTTATAAAGTAAAGTAGTTTACTGAGACAAAGAAGAATACACTCATTAGTTCTGGTTGAGTGTGTCGAGACAATGCACACTGGCACAGTATTTAGTTTTTATAACAGTAATTATTTTTACACAAGTAAATATGAGTGTGATGGAACTTGCTCAGTTGTGTTTGAAAAAAAATATAAAATGTTGGAAGATGTTGATTCATTGCATGTATTTTGCAGTTCACCTCTTTGTCGATTTGTAAAATTCTTTGAGGATTATCGCAATGACTTGTTCCTGTTTATCCTTGCTGTGTGTGAAAGACTCCTAATGCAATTGTATCTTCATAGTGGTAGTCCCCATCCCTGTGATACTATAAGCCATGGTTGCCTAACAAATTCGAGATTGTGGGCCCAGTGCAAGTCTGACGTGAGGCCCAATCTAAATCTGCACAGGGGTTGGCTAGATCAAGTTTTACTATTTTTGCAGACCCATCCGTGCAAGAGGTCACAGTGTGGTTTTTCAAAAAAGTGCCTGTTGTGGGTGTAAAAACAGCTGATTGGATTTGCAGGCAATTGAAATGGCTCCTCTCGAGGGCGCTGATATTCCGTTACATGAAGGAACAATGAGCTGATTTGAACGTTTCCTGCAACATGTTGAGACACGCAAAGTACGTTTATAAGGATCTGCAAGCAGAGCTCCATGGGGGGATGTTATAAAGTTGGCTTGGAAAATCTGTGAGGTTAGCACTTGTAGACCACCTTCCACCATGATCGTACGTGCCCATATGCAACTCATATTGCACTCAATTGAATGATAACTAAACAAACTATTATAGTTGACTGATTTCAAATTAATTTGTTGTGTACAAGTAATAACATGAGCAGCAGGTTAGCACACCGGCCTAACAGTGCAGAGGTGCAGGGTTCGATTCGGGCTCCGGCCTTTCTGTGTGGAGTTTTCATATTCTCCCCGTGCCTGTGTGGGTTTTCTCCGGGTACTCCATTTTACTCCGGTTTCCTCCCACATCCCAAAAACATGCATGGCAGGTCAATGGAAGACTCTAAATTGTCTCTTGGTGTGATTGTGAGCATGAATCATTCGTCGATGTGTGCCCTGCAATTGTCTGGCAACCGGTTCAGGGTGTCCCCCGCCTACTGCCTGGAGACAGCTGGGATAGGCTCCTGCACACCCCGCGAACCTTGTGAGGAAAAGAAGATTAGAAAATGGATGGATGGATTAAATATGACCTACTACGAAAATACTGTACTGATTGTTTTTGTTTGTTTGTTTACAAGTTTTAGTGGACAAGAGTACTGAATGCAAATTTAGGTGGCGATTGGTCCTACTTTTCAGACATTTAGCGACTCTAAAGTTTTGTTCGACTCAATAGGCAGGCTCGTGTGGCTAACACCACGACAGCTCTCAAGGCAGCAATTCGCATTCGGCTGCTAAACAAACAAGATTAACAGGATGAAATCAGCTTTTTCCCTGGACAGACATGCAGGCTTCATGCTGCAAACGCCCACCGTCCAGGCAGCAGATTAGTTCCCTGTTCGCGGTCAGGGAGCCAAGAAGCTCTGCGTCCACTGCCTCCCCGACGTGGCCCAGCAGGCACCCCTCCCCGCTCTCTGCCCTTCCACCCCCATTCCTCGCTGGAGCCATCTCGGGTTCGATGCAGCTCTGACGGGGCCAACGGCCGGCAGCGGCTCGGCCTATCTAGGTGTTGATTATCCCACTTTGAATGTGCTATGAACCTGTGAAGTATGCGCTGACAAGAATTTTTCAACGCAACGAAGAATGATGTCAGTGAAACATGACATTTACATTTTGAAACAAATACAAATATGAAGGTTGAGGAAAGTTTTGTTCGATTGGGAATCCCCAAATCTTTTTTATCAAATGCACGCAAATCATATCAAAGGTGTTTATTGAATTATGGTGCAAAAGTGCCGTTGTTAAACTCTGAGCTGCTTATCAGATTGTTTGGTGTTTGTTGTTTTTTGAAAATGCCAAAATGTTTTGATATATCACTGGTTATTTAATGTGTTCTCAGGGCAAGGCAAGAGTTGATGAAACCCTCACGAAGCTCCACTCTGATGACTGCAGACCGTTCATGTCCTTGGTGGGTCACATAAATCCCTTCATGTTTCACAAGCGTCTCAAGAGAAAGGAGAACTTTAAGCATTCTTGTTAAAATTGTGAATAAAATATACATATTTATATTCATTTCTTGGCCATGAGTGTTGCAAAAATGGGTGCAATTCAAGATAACTATTGTGCATGCCAAATTACAAATGCAATGTGAATACTCGGGACTCTTTTTCCACCACATGAATGTGAGCATGCTGCATGTTGTGTAGATTGTCCAATGAAAATTTATCTGAGTCGCTAGTGGGTTGCCATCACTCTAGTTTATCCAAGAACTTAAAAGATTTTAAATTCAGACCGTGAAATATTTTTACTTTTAACTCTATACCTCCACGACCAGAGTGCTCTTTTTCTTATGTATCAACTCAAAACAAAGACAAACGAAGTGATTCAACTCATTTTATGCATCTTCACTTTGCGAGCCATAAGCCACATACAGAAGACATTATTCATAATTAGTTGAGAAGCCCCAAATGCCCTCCAGTGTTATCAGTCAGCAGGCCACCTTTGGTCCCCCGATGCCAAAAAGCTGAGTATTTTCTGCACCTCTCAGCAGCCATTAGCTGTCAGGATTTATTTCCTGTAAAGTCTAACAACGCCGCAGGGATGAAATTAGCAACTTGGGCTGTCACTCACCTATTCCACCCTGACAACCCCATGCTTACATTACAATCTACAGAGAAATACCACCCTGTCCACAGAATACAAGATCACCTGCTGCTAAACTCTCACCTATCTGACAGAATGCTCACAGGAGTCATCCACGGTAAGTCAGAGCAGAGAGCCTCCTGCTTATATTTGTTATATTTGCATGTGTGTACAGTGTGTTATTCCAAAATGGCACACATTTGTGTTAAAAGGGTTGAATGCTTTGGTCTACTAAATCCATTATTAATATTTATATACAAATCTTCACACTTATAAAAAACGAGGTAGTGAGAATCATTTATTAGTCTGGATTTACATGATATGGTAACAGTTACAGGATTGACCTTTTGCTCGAAAGTGGCCTAATTTGATTGTGGGCCTTGTTAGCCCAAAGAGGATAAACCCCAGCCACAAGGAATCAAATACTCTCAGATCGCAATCAAGCTTCTTCTGAATGTTGAAAAAAAAATCCCCAGATATTATTCTAGTTTCTGCCTACGTGATGGCAACATAAATGGACAACTCTACTCTTAGTACCGTATTGGCCAGAATAAAAGACGGTGTTTTTTGCATTGAAATAAGACTGAAAAAGTGGGGGTCGTCTTATATTCGGGGTCTAGACATTATACCCATTCACAACGCTAGATGGCGCCAGATATCATTGAAGCGAATGCTGAACTTGACTTCCCAGGCCAAAGTCAACCCCTGTTACGAAGAATAAAAATAAAAATAGCGGTAGCACAAAGAAGAAAAATAAAAAATAGCGGTAAGAAAGAAAAGAGAAGAAAATAATAGAAGAGATAACAGAAAATAGAGAAACGTAGTGACAATCTGGAGAAAAGTGGGTCGAAGATCGGCAGCTGAGGAGAAGTTATGGTGTCATTTTGTTATTTCAAAAATCAGAAGCCATTCATTTACGAATGTGATTGCACTTTAGTTTACATATTTAAATGTTCAGATATTAAGATTTGCATGAGGAAAAATAACATGCTTTTTCTCTCAAATATATTGTTTTAATCATTTGTTTCAGATGTACTGTAATTATTTTCTGTATAAAAAATAATTTGGTGTTCAAAAAGTCTTTTTTCAAACTTGATTCTTGAAAAAGAGGGGGTCGTCTTATAATCAGGGCCGTGTTATATTCGGGCCAAGACGGTATGTATAGTATACACTTAGTATGTTGCTCTTCATAAAAATATCTGCCAAATAAATTTATGAACATGCTACCAAAAATATAACCCCAACTGAAAATATAAAGACATTGTGGTTGTCAGTATCAGTGAGAAGTTAAGAGTTGAACAATTAAGAATTTTAACAAACGCTTCTTCAAAATGCTCTTTTTTTTTTTTTTTGTCAGAGCGGGCATGTTTTCTTGGCGACTTATTCTTTGATGTTTAGGGTAACGATTTGTGTTTTAGAGATTGTCAGCATAAAGGTGTCCATCAGCAAGGTGACATACAGTATCAATATTGTGCTGATTTTGACTCACCATGATTGACAGGAGGGGGAAGGTTGGGCAATGCAATGAACCCGATTGAAGAATTTCTACTTGTTTGCTCTCTTCACATCCCCTCCACCGCTCTCACCCCATACACGGGTGGAACATATAAACTCCACACTGGAAGGCCGGAGCACGGATCCGAGCCCTCCACCTCTGTCCTGTGAGGTAGACTTGCGAACCAGTCAGTCCAACAGTAATACCAACCGTATTTATAATTCCACATGCACCTCTGAAAACAGACAAGTGTGCGGTCTCCGTTGCCAAAATGCAGAGCGGTTCGTGCTTGCCTCAGTGAGCGAGCTGAATGGAAAGCTGTCCTTTGCAAAGCCAGTAGTGCCAGTTAGGTTAGGTGGCCAATAATGCGGCAAATTACACATCCAGATTGAGATATTTATTTATTTACTAGGTACAGGAACAATTTAACATGATGCACGTTCTGACATCTGTGTGCAGTCTGACAGATGGACGAAACGCTCTATGTACCGGTAGGTGCATTAAAATATGCACTTGCGCTGTGGTACCGGATGAAAGTTTTACCAGCAAGCATTGGAAAAAATCTGTCTCTCATTGTCACACAAGGAAAATTCGCTTACCAGCTTCACCGCGGTGCAGCCTTTGGAAACCGGTTTGTTACATGGGGAGACACAGGCAATGTACGGACTTGTTACATTTAAGTCTGTGAAGGGACGTTGCTCCATGGCTGGCTCCATTGACATGGATGGTGGGAGTCGGTTGCCAAACAAATGACGGAGATACGGCGTCACACTGCAGAGATGGCTATGATTATGGCACTCGTTACCTATGATCATTCAACTCAACTCAAAGATTCTTTTTTATTTTGCTTTCAATTGCTCCTGACACAGCTGTGCATCGCACCGCATGCAGACTTGTACATTTCTCTCTTCAGGCAGCTTGCTGCGCCCTTGTGTGTGCGCACTACAACCGCAAAGGGCTCATCAATATTCAGTATGAAGGCAGACTCAGACAGTTTCAGTGGTCCAATGTGATGTGTTTGGAAATTTCATTGTAATAAAAATGAATAAAGTAGTAAAAATGAATAAATAAAGCTGCAGGGTTCAAAGTTTGGGGTGGGGAGTTGCGACTTATAGTCCGGAAATTATGGCAATTATTGTCAGGCAATTATTGTCCGTAAAAACTGCTGATTCGAAGCGAAAGCACAACATCTGGTCTTTCAAGCGCAGTTTAAGAGATCAGAGAAGGTGACCAAAGACCAAGCTGGTGCACACTCACTGTTAATTACATCCACCATTTGGATGTAACTATTGGCTGATGATTATGCCTACAACCATTGGAAGTGAAAATTGAAGAATACTGTATATTCTTTTCAGTGGCGCCAAGAGTTCCATCATGGACGCAAAAATTTCCATCCATCCATTTTTTAATCCGCTTCGCTTCACAAGGGTGACGGGCGTCACGGGAGCCTATCCCAGCTGTCTTCGGGCACCATCCGTGCACACAATGACACTTAGAAACAATTTAGAGTGTTCCTCTGACCTGCCATGCACATTTTTGGAATGTGGGAGGAAACCGAAGTGCCCGGAGAAAACTCACATAGGGGAGAACATGCAAACTCCACACAGGAAGGCCGGAGCTGAAATCGAACTGTGAGGCCAATGCGTGAACCAGTCGACCGGCCCGGCCTGGCAACCAGTTCAAGGTACACCCCACCTCTTGCCCAATGTCAGTTGAGATAGCATACTCACAATCCTCATGAGGAGATTCTGTACAGAAAATTGCTTGATTGATGGATGGATGGATGGATGGATGGATAGAAACAAATTACATTGTACTGTTTAATGCACAGGTCCTTGAGGGCTGCTTTCCTGCATGTTTTTCATCTCTCCCTGTTGCAACACATCAAATTCAAATGATCACGATCATTATTAGGCTCCTGAAGAGCTTGCTGATGAGCTGATCATAGTGTGTTGCAGCAGGGCGAGATGGAAAACATGCAGGAAAGCAGCCCTCGAGAACCAGTGCTTGACACCTGTGGGTTAATGCAGGGGTACTGGCCAACCCTTTTTGACCGAAAATATGTTTTTCAAGCAGCCAATCCCCCCTGATCAACCTGTTACTGCCGTGTCACCCATTTGAGAGTGTAACATCAAAGAAAAAACATTGTTAGTGATTACTTAAGTCAATAATGAATTATTCCTGGCATACTGTAATGACTGTTTTCTTTCACTGTGGAAAGTCTCAAATTGGCGTTGGGTCACAAAGTGTGTCTGCGTCTCGGTATGCCATATTGTATCTAAGAACTGTGTTGTGGTTTTAATATTAATCAAAGCAACCTTGATTATTATAAACTGACAACTGACTCCCAGCTTAATTGGGGCCTGAATCCTGAGTTGCACCTATAATTTAAGCAAAGAAACCGACGCCTGTTGTGAACAAAAATCTTAGAGATTTTTTTTAAGTATCATTTTTAACCACTTTTTAGCAAATCCCATAAATTCCTTGAAAACAATCACATAAATTGAAGAAAATGCACTTTAGCAGACTAGTCATTGTACTGGTGTCACGTTTTGCATGCTGGTGGTGTAGTTGGACGACCCCAAAAAGTAGGGAGGAAGGGAGGAGCAGGGTGGATTGACCAAAATGTACAGTATTAACAAAAATACACACAGGAGTACTATGGAAAAACATCAAGTCGAAGCACTCCAAAAAATGCCTGGAAATCCCAAGGAACCAAAGTAACAAAACTAAGACAGGAAACAAAACATGACAGGAGCACATGTATGTTCACATACGCAAAATGACCCAAAGACTGACAGAACTCAGGGAACTAAATACAAGCAAAGTGACGAGACAACGAGAAACACCTGGACAAGACACAAAGGATTGAGGGAGCTGATTGGTTCAACACAAGGGACACTGATGACGAGAACAGGTGGCGACAAAAAGGGCACATGAGGAAACAAAACCAAACGTAACCAGACAGAAACAAAACAGTACCTCACCCTCAAGGGACGGATCCCAGACGTCCCAAAGTCAACCAATGGCTTGACTCGGTGGAAACAGGGCGGGAGGTTAGGGCGCAACACGTGCCTCGCCGGGTACAGGAACGATGCGCGACAGCAACTCTTGCCTGGCCGGGAACAGGAACGGAGGGCGACAGCAACACTTGCCTCGCCGGGACCAGGCCTCTGGTCCTGCGGTGTCCAGTCAATGGTTGGGTCATTCTGTTACGTTTTGCATGCTGGTGGTGTAGTTGGAGGACTCTAAAAAGTAGGGAGGCAGGGAGGAGCAGGGTGGATTGACCAAAATGGATTTAATAGTGCTGGGTCCAGCAACACAGATGCGTCGACACACGCGTCAAGCTCAAGGAGCAATCCCTGCGTCGGTGCGGGTGCTGCTTCGAGACGATCATGTGACCAACACATGAAGTGCGTCGACTCAGTCCAGGGGGCGTCGACGCCGCAAAAGCCCGCCACACTGTGTTGCTGCCTGCCGAAACAAGCCAGACCTCACTCTCGCTCGCTTGTCGAAGTTCGTGCCTATTATGGAGCAGAAACGCAAATTGTCCACCGTGTGGGACAATTTTGATCTCCTTTTGGAGAATCTCCTTGTCTCACCAAGTGCCTCTCGGATTTTTGACATATCTTATTCCATTCTAATGCAAATTAATTTCAAGGTAACTCTTAGTTTACTATTCACATATTTTATTGCATGTGAAATGTCAAATTTGCCATACAGAAATATCATATATCAACAAAAACACCTTAGCAACTACACCTGGCAGTTTTTTGGAAACTGTTCTAAATGCCAATTTTGTTAGGTTTGGTTTTTTTAGGTGACCTGTGGCAGCATTTGGATGATGAGGCAGGGAGACTGGGAAGAAATGCAATAGCAGATGCTATATCTGAGGTCCAGCGATACCTGGCAGAGGGGAAAATTGCATGCAGTCAAGATCCGCTGTTATAATCGAAGGACCAACACACTACTTTTCCAAACCTCACCCACCTCGCAAAGCAGTTTCTCTGTACGCCGGCACCACCAGTGCCATGCGAGCGTGTGTTCTCCACAGCAGGGGAAATAGCATGCAAGAAACGCAAATGACTCAAATTCCAAACACTGGAGCAACTTTTTTTTCTGAATAAAAATTTGTTAAGACAAAGCCCACAAGCATCGTCATTTACATAATTTTCACATTATTCAAACATATTGAATAATACAATATGAATGCATAGATGTGAATGATATTGTATACACTTTATCATCAAATCAGTCAGTTCAGTCTGTCAAGTGGGTTGCCTGCAGGGATTTTGAAAGTCCAGCAGGTGTCAGTGGTCAGCGACATAGTATCGACACAGTATCAACACAGTGTGTCATTGTGTCAACACGCTTCATGACACCTCATGGACCCATCAGTATATGTGAATATTGTATTAACAAAAATACACACAGGAGTACAATGTCGAAGTACTCCAAAAATGCCTGGAAATCACAAGGAACCAAAGTAACAAACAAAACTAAGACAGGAAACAAAACATGACAGGAGCACACGTATGCTCACATACTCAAAATGACCCAACAAAAACTGACAGAAGTCAGGGAACTAAATACAAGCAAAGTGACGAGACAACGAGAAACACCTGGACAAGACACAAAGGGTTGAGGGAGCTGACTGGTTCAACACAAGGGACACTGATGACGAGAGCAGATGGTGACAAAAAGGGCACATGAGGAAACAAAACCAAACGTGACCAAACAGAAACATAACAAGTGGTATGTGTGCAAATGTTTGGCCACTTACAAGACCTCAGAGTTTCATTACGCTGCTGCAGTTTCCTTACAATTCTTTGTTTCCTTATCAGGGCTTGAATAGTGTGGGCCAACTGTTTCAAAATTCATGTCATATTTGTTCCATCATTTAGATTTTAATGTGACCTTCACAGTATAAATTCATAACATTTGGACTAGGTTATGATGTCCCACTGGGAAGCTTCTGGCATGCTTTAGGTCTGACAGTTGGCCTTTGATAAGTTCGCTGCTTAAAGAGCAGAATAATAATCGCATTAGAGTTCAGTGTAAACCCAGATGGGGGACATTTCAGTGCCACTCATTATGAGTTCAGAGGCAGGACAAAGTATTAATTGGCAAGCTTGACAAATGGAGGATCATAATGAGAAAAGTGAGTAGAGGAATAATGTAGGCTACATTGTAAAAGGCACCGTTCGTTCATATCCCTTCAAAAAAGGAAAAGATAGTCGAAGCACTGTGTAAGAAAAAGGCAGGTTCACTTGCCTTTACAGATCCTTATGGTTACTTTTATGGTACCGTACTGTATTGTTTTGTATCGGTTCCTGATGGTGTGGTGAGTGGTTCACTCACTTCCATGTAGGGAGCATGGCGCAGTGCCCACTTACTCACGATGCGAATGTGAGCCTGAATGATTGTCTGTATGTGGCCAGTTATAGGTTGGCTGAAAATCTAGGGTGGAGTCTGTCTTTCACAATCAGATGGTTGATTCTCCAGCTCCGTAACAGATGTACAAAAGTGAAAAAGTTTCACCTGAAGACAACTGATGTCATAAAGAATTTGTGTTCAGACAATGTCAATGCCAGAGGTGGGTATTTGGTCACCTTTTGCTGACGATTGTTGAATGATGGGGAAACTTAAAAGAAAACAGACTAAGTACTGATGGAAGTGGGTTTTTGTCCTTCAATCACTGACTGGGTCAAGTATCGACGAATCTATCAGTCCATCAGTGACGTACGCCTAATTTGCTAACGACTGACAGAAACACAGCCCGCCAGTCTCTTGTGTTTGTTTGCGGGACTGAATGCAAGCAGGGTTGCTTTCACATTTGCATATACAGTATATGCAAATGATTTGCGCTTCCTGTATTCATCAAAGAGCTGCAATCCGCCAATGAACCAAGAAAAAGAAGAAGAAAGAGACGATGATGGTGAGGATTTACTAATAGAAGTAGGAGTGCAAGCTACTTGGATTGGATTTTACTCTTGGCCACAATGCGGACCAGGATTCTGGTTAAGATAAGCCATTTTAAACTTTAAATTCAAAGTTTTGGGCATTTTAGGAATTAAAAAAGCTGCAGGCAGCCACCAACACGCTCCCACTGTACTTAACAGTTGCATAGATTGGCAAATAAGTGTATATGTACTGTATGTGTGTGTAAAGCTCTTTGGGTGGACACCGTATGATGTAGATACACTGATACGTAATGCACTCCATTTAACCATTTAAAAAGATGGGCATTCCCTCCCTGGGAGGGAACGGTCCGTCTGTCCATCACCACTTGTCTCGTACGTGCTCAACGGTCTTCAAGCAGACAAGTGGAGGAGCACTTATCCTCATCCAAAAAATCTGGAGACCGACAGTGATTGTGTTTGCAGCTCAATGCAGTCTTGATTGACATTTAGATGTAAACAATCAATACAGACATTTAAAAAAGCTGGCTGTGTTGTATGCCTCTCCGTCCCGTCCCACACCATGTCAGACCCGTCACCAAGTACGGGTCATGGGGGACCGTGCCCGCCCACCAAGATTCTTATGCACCCACGTTTGAGGCACGGATTTAATTAATAAAAGTCAACTTTTTGTTTTTATTATTTTATTTATTCAAAGTAGCTATTTGTGTGTTGTGGTAAACTAATGTTGAGTTGCTTATCACTAAGACATTAAAGATATAAAGAAACACTGATGTCATTTTTGTTTGATTGACGGTCAGTCTTATCTGCAACCACCCATCACGGCATTACTGGAAAAAAAGTTTGGTATGTAGGCGTATACGCGATGAATACGTCAATGTTTGCATGCGAGAGTCCTGCACATAAATTAGCATTGTGTAAATTAGCAAGACAAGTCATGTGTTTTGTATTTTATGGATGACGCGTTACTCTCGTGAGGTGACATAGAGGAAAGAAATTTCATCTGTGCTGTATGATGTACATAGAGCTTATTTACCAATAAAGCTGACTTTTGATGTTGACTTTTTTTAATAGCTTTGTTGTGAGCGCCTCTATGAGAAAGACACCCTAAATTCCATTGTACTTGGGCGATCATTCTAATATTCTCAGAGGTTGATGTGAGCATAAGTAAAGAAGTCAACATAAATTTGGGTGACCATTGATTGACGTTTTCCCACACTAGATAACGTTTACTTTCCTACATTGCGGGTTTTGACTGTCAAGCGACTTTACAGCAAATGAGGAGGGACGAACGACCCAGGGCACGCTGTAGAGCAGGGGTCGGGAACCTATGGCTTGTGAGCCATATGTGGCTCTTTTGATGATTGCATCGGGCTCGCAGATAAAACAAAATATTCTTGCTTGTTTCATACATCCATCGATTTTTTTTTTTTTTTACTGTTCATTTCCTGTTCCGGACTGCAGTTGGCTCCAGGAGCAATTTTGATTGGATAATACTGGCCTACGTTGGCCGTTGCTGCGGAAACAGGTAAACGGCCCCTTTTGAATCAGCCCGCTCGCTCATTAGCTCAAAACTAATCCTAAACGAATAAAATGATGAAAAGAAAAAAAGATGACGAGTATGGTAGACTTCAGGACGAATGGACCGAAGGATCCGCCTTTGTGGAGAGAACAGGTTCTGCGGTGTGTCTGATTTGCAATTACAAAACACCATTGATGAAACGGTTGAATGTAAAGCGGCACTTTGACACGCGCCATGCTACGTTGCTACCTTCGCATCAAAATACCCTGCGAGAGACAGCGGAAAGGAAGTGTGCAAGCTACTGAGCAGGGTGCAAGCTAACCAGCAGCAACTCGGCGTATGGACTTGGCAAACTGACTATAATTCCGCTAGTTTTGCTGGATTTTTAGCAATTGTGAGGAACGGAAATAGTATTATCGGCGTATTATCACAAAAGTATTTAAAATAATACATTCAGAGGCTTATTATACTGCCATTTTGTTTAACTCACTTTTAAAATACAGTTTATATATATATATAGTATATATCACTGAAATACATTGACAAATATTTTGCTTTTATGGCTCTCTTATCAAAAAGGTTCCCGACCCCTGCTGTAGAGTCTATGTCTCGCAGCTGAAGTGGGAACACTTGGGATACCTCCAGAAGACTTACAAGATTTCGCTGAGGGAGGTCATTAGACAAGCTCAGTGTGAAAACAAACAAAAAGGTTCAAAAGCATGGCAGACACTTGCCGCTTTGGTCCTTTGGTTCGACAGTGATGCCCTTGACGCAGAAAGACTTAGGTGAAAAGTACCATAGGTACAGGCATGCGCTTCGCATTGCTATTTTGATCAGCTGATGACAACCTCTTTTGAGCTTGAGTGTGTCTTCCAGTGTCAGCTGCCTTGTATTTCTCAAATTTTCTATTGACTGCATACTTCCTCTCTCCTTTACCATGGGTAGGCAATGTTGGTGTCAGGTCTAGGAGGTAATCAGACCCTGAAGACAAACTTTAAAAACATCAGAGAGACTAAGAGGCAAGCAGAGTTGTCTTTCTTGCAAAGAGTGTGCGCTGAGACATGTCTCGGTTTACAATCTCGGAACAGCTCTGCAGCTAGCTGAGATGTGTAAACTGTTACAGTCCCTGGACAGCTCTGAAAAAAAACGCGCTTGTCTCCTTGCTTTTCTTAAGGATGTCCCTGATATATGATTTTCTAAAGGGACGTTGGGAGTGTTCACACGTTTCAGAACAGCAATGAAGTCTCCAAATGGGGCATTCAATCAGAACACACATTGCATTCCTGAGGTGATTAGCGGGGTCACGCTGGAGGTCGGTGGTTTGTGATCGCAGCTGTTGACATCCCACAGATGCAACGTCCTGGGGTTGATGTTATCTTCGGTGTTATCTTCATCAGAGGCTGTTAACTCCATCAGAGGGTGTTAACTTCAAGGCTGAGAACAGGAACTTAGTGGTCTCTCCCAAACCGACAAACCACTCATCGTAAATTTATCCCATTGTAAATTAGGTTTTTGCAAGGTCACATTCCTGAACAAAAGTTTTGTAATGACAATAAGAGTAAATATGGGATAACCTATTTACATTTACTCTTACAGTCGGTTCCTTCTCCATAGGTTTATTCTAATCTAAAAACAGTACTGGGTATAATCTGCTGGCACTGTTCACATCTGCTGGCAATTGCACCTCATTAGAATTCTTTTCAAGCCTGATACTTTGTAATAAAAAAAAAAAAATGCATTTCTCGAGTTTAAACGGTGTGCCCTGCGATTGGCTGGCAGCCGGTGCAGGGTGTCACCCACCTATTGCCCGAAGACAGCTGGGATTGGCTCCAGCACCCCCCTTGACCCTTGTGAGGAGAAAGCGGATCATAATATGGATGGATGGACTTAAACAGTTGGACAATACAAATCGAGTTAACATAAGGTCGGCCAAAAATTAGTTAATAAATATTTGTTTATATATTGAAGAAAAATTCATGAATAGGTGAATCCGCGTGTGCTAAACAGTGAGTATGCGGGAGTCCACCGTGAAGTATTGCATCTGCACTCATTGCAGTAGCTGTGTTGCAAAAAATGTGTGGCACCCCAAATGTACAAGCAATTTAAACGTACACATGGGTTGACTATGCCATGCTGTTGTGCTCATTTATCATCAGGAGTGAAAGTACATTGTTTGCACTAGGTAGTAGTGTAGTGGGAGGCCTACATGCTGCTACCCAAACGGAGTTCACTTCCCGGTCAGCCCCAAAATACCCAGCCATTGCCAGTCAAAAGCCCAGATAAAAACTGTGTAGGCTATGTCAGTAAGGGTATGCAGACGTAAGAACGGTGCCCAACACATCATGTGTGGAAATCACTCCAGCAACCCCTGATAGGACAGACCGATAGTTCCAAAAGTTCATAGTATACAAGATAAAGGTTTGCGAAGTGTATTCCCCACAATGCAAAGGACTCAAAGTAGATAGAGAACAAAAGCAAATGGTGGACTTCAAAAAGAAATATTGGTTTACATTTTACGAGTATTTCAAGGGATCGATGTACATACTGATTGTAAAGTGTCCTTGAGTGTTTTGAAAGGCACTTATAAATAAAATGTATTCTTCTTATTATTATTATTACATACGGTCACCGACACTTAGTTATTAAGTGACTGTTCTTTCAGGTATCTGCAGGATTTATGAAATAGCCAGATGCATTTGATTCCATTTTATAGACACAAGAGGACCAGTGTGTTTAACTATAGGGTCCCTGTACAATACTTAAAGCTTGACTGTTCCGATTATGAAAGCTAATGTTAAGCCATTAGTATCTACTGGTACTTAGACTCAACTAGGGGAATTGTGTGTAGGCAGAAGCATTCTGGAATACAAGTTGCAAATGCACATTAAAAAAGTTTCAACAAAATTTAACAAGAATAATAAAAGAATATCACACCGTGCCTCACTGTAATATTTATGTCCCCACTTAAAGGGACATATTATGGAAAATGTACTTTCTAATTTGTTGGAAAGGAATAATGTGACTGGATCACTGGAGTGCCTGATCGTCCATCAAGTATTAAAGAACCAATTAAGTCTTTTATCTGCCCCTTTTTCAAAAGGTGACAGCGCGCACGCAATTTCTACATGTACCCATGACATTGACCAGCTTGGCTGCTATTGTCAAATGGCCAGAGTCCGTCACCTGGTCTACACAGAAGCACTGTCATGTCCAACCCAAGAGGTAAGCTAAGCTGCAGAGAAAAGGGCGTATTCACACCCAAAAAGTTGTTCATTCCGCTTGTTGGTTCCAACAATAGCAGACTTTTTTTTCATTTGTTTGTTTAGTGCGGTTCGTATTCACAATGTTCTTTTGCAAGTGTCCTCTGTGCATCTACACTTGGAACAATCTGCTCCAAATGGACAGAAATTACGAGCGTGGCACTGAGAGCAAAAACCCGAAAATGGAGGAAAACAAGCATTTCCTCTGTGCGGAATTCTTGCTCTGCATATTTGTGCTGTTATTAGAGCTGTAGTATAATTTTGAGTGTCAAAAGCGGCTCATTCAATGCATGTTTTGCGACACTTTTTTTTCTATAGCTTGGAACAGCTTCATTGAATACGTGCAGAAACTCACAAGAGCGTGTGCTCTGAATGCTTTGACCCACAAAATGCTGGCACCGGTGCATCTCAACGAAAGACAAAGGGTCATGTATGACCGTATGCTTCACTAAGGGCTAATATTTCCCACGATGTTGGGCTACGGTGGTTTGTTCAGCCCAAAAAGTATCTCGTTTCCTGTATTTGGTGCAGATCAGCATTGGTTTGTATTGAGACCTGTAGTGATCCGTTTGGAAGCACATCGAGATCACCTCAAAAAGAGGGTCTCAGTCCGGTTGTTTGATCAGCACCGGGATTCGTTTGTGTGTTCATACCTGCATGAAAGGTTCGGACCGGCGTGGAAAATGAACCCTGATCCGTTTAAAGTGGACCAAACAGTGCAGGTGTGAATAGGCTTGATTTTGCTAACAGTGTAATCAGTGTTAGTTGCTGATAATATTAATGTGTGTGCAATGGGGTGCGTTCAGGGTATATTTGTGTTTTGACAATGCATCCAGTTACTGTACGTTAATTGTAAAAGTGTCATTTGCTGTCTTTGTGATGAAATCTGCCCAAGGGACAATACTGTACATTCAAATCTTTATGGACCATTGCATTATTAAAGAAGGTATATGGCAACATTTTCCAATGGTGTGGGTTTGTGCAAGCACAATGCATTTGCAGTCTGGGTGCGGAGAGGTGACCGCTTTGTGGTCTGGACAGTAACTCGGAGCCTCAAGAAGTCTACAAGAATGGCACAAAAAGTTTCTGGCGAATGACTAAACATATCTGCGATTGGAGCTGTAAAGAATAGTTGATTGGTCAGGTTGAGGACTCCGCTAAGAACATGTTTTTTTGGCTTGAGGTGGGAGGACCACTTGTAATAACAGATGAATGCACGGAGTCAAATGAGTCTGTCATCTTAATTGATTTATTTGAATTGTCTACTTTTCTGAATTTGCATTTTAGGTGAGTGAGGGAGAACCTCGCAAGGGTGAAAAAAGCCAGGTTCCAGCATGAATTCTAACTTCAAAGTCAGTAAGTCAACAAGAAGTCTTTTTATTTTTTTGCAGACACTAGAAATTCACACCATGCAAAAAAAAAAGATGCTTCTGTTGTGGTTTCAGAAAGAATACGTGTTTTCTGTTTTGAAAATGTGTGCATACCGGTACATTACTTGGCTGCCCCAGTGGCAAGCACGCCGAGTGAAAGGATTTTTTTTCTCAGGCTACAGAAATCCCACAGCGCCAATGCCGGCGTGCCCCAGCCCACATCCATGCTCTTGCATTCTGATGACCGATTGATCGAGAAATCTATGAGCAAAATGGCATCATGTTTAAAGTTTCATTTAATTTGGGCATGTCTAGACGTTTGGGTGCATATCCAGCACCCCCAAATGCCTGTGCGCAAAGGTGTCGGCCCTCTTTTGAAGTCCACAGTTAAAGTAAAGTCAAAGCAAGGGGGCGAACAGATGGAAGATGGCTAGACTCGGTCACAAAGTGGGAATAAACAATTTGGGAACGAAGCGTTGTTGAACATCAAAAGACGGTTTGGGAACGGCTGTCGCGCCCAGGCGGACATTTGTCATCTGCGAAGTCTGCAACTTTAGTTGATTCGTTGTAGACCAGACTGAAAGGTGTCAACGTATCTGTGGTACAAAGCTTAAACCAGGGGTCGACAACCCAAAATGTTGAAAGAGCCATATCGGACAAAAAAAAAAAACAAAAAACAAATATGTCTGGAGCCGCAAAAAAATAAAAGCCTTCAATAAAACTTACAATGACGGAAACACATGCTGTATGTATGGAGGAGACTGGACTGTCTCAGAATTGTTTGTTATTCATTCCTTTGTTGTGTGTTCACAAACACCCCCATAGAATTTATTTTGTGATTTCCTCGCTTGATTTTTTTTGTTTTGGTGCATTATTTTCGCTTTTCTTAGTGTCAGCGAAGTGACCATTAATTTCCATTTTTCGGAGGCTGTCTTTGAACGCCCCTCGAGTCGAACGAAAAGAGAGAAGGCACAGAGTCAGATGTAGGCGTGTCTGTATTTGTTGAGACTGTTAAAAGCATAAATAAAGTGTACGCTTTAAAAAACCAGCACCACAGCTCTCCTTTTTCGGAGCTTCAACATGTATCTATATCTATTTGAGCTATATTAGCCTTCTATCAAAATATTTTTCCATTTTCAAACATTTTTTTAAAAAGCTCCAGGGAGCCACTAGATGTCACTAAAGAGCCGCATGCGGCTCTGGAGCCGCGTGTTGCCGACCCCCGGCTTAAATCAAGATAATCAGATCACTACCGAGGGGCCGGACCAGGGACGTGGTATGCAAATATTAGGGGCAGTGTTTTTCTTGCATTTTGCATATGTAAACAATAAAAGTCCGACTGGAGGACAAGGAACTCTAAGAGTGACCACGGGGCAACTACCGTCATTCGCTCTCAGAGATCCTCTTCCGCTGATCAGAAAGATAATCTTCCCTGTGTGTCGAGTCATTTGTTTAAAAACCCCTTTGGCCGAGGGCAAATTAGCCAAAAACGCCTAAAAAAGGTGCACCCAAAGTAAATTTGGAGCTGTTCTTGAACCATTTGGAATATCAGCATAGTTTTGGTCTCTTTTTGAAGATAACACTTTTTTCTCCCAAACAGTCAGAATCTGTGGAAGTGCTCCTGTCACTGAACTATGGATGTTTGAAAACAGAAAAAAAAGGTGACTCTTATGTTCGTCTAATTTCTTTTCAAATCTTCAGAAACTCCGCTTTTAAAAGATGTATAACATGTTCACACATGTACTCAGCTGACGATGTGCATCAGCGATTTGTTTTGACAGATGACGGAGGGCCCCTCGGTGGGCCGTCCTAACTTTACAGGGCTTTAACTTTGTCCGAGTAAAAAACTCTGACACTGATTCAAATGATCAGCTCATTAACAAGCTCTGATAGGCCTGATAATGATCCTGATCATTTGAATCAGGTGTACTGGAAGAAGGAGGCATCTAAAACAGGCTGGTTAGGGAATCTCAAGGACCAAACTTGGGAACCCCTGAAAGAGACCTTTGCAAAGCAGTCCCTCCTAATGTATATTTTATTATAGGACCTTAGTGTAAAAATATCAAAGATTTCATCAGGGTGTAGTAGACATCAAATTGACTTTCATCAAATTTGGGCCGATTAAAAAAATAAATAAATTAAGTCTTGCAACCCGTAATGTGTGAAAACTAAATCCCAGTTTGAATCCCATTGCTCATTACTTTCTGTATACAGTAGTGTAAGTCAAGGGGCAAATGGAATGGCCTAGTCAAGATTTGTCAGGTTTGTGAAAAACTGACAAAATGACAGGTGCCATGACATCAAAACTGGTATGACTGTGACAGAGCTTTTCTCTTTGTTCCTCAACTCAACTCAACTGTATTTATAGAGCACTTGCAAACAGCCATCGCTGCACACAAAGTGCTGTACATGGAGCAACTAACATATACAACAGTAAAGCAACAAATCAGTAACAAAGACGGTAGAAAGCACCGGACAGCAAAACCAAGCTCAAATCTGAGTCATCCTGAGTCAAATGCCAAAGAATATAAGTGAATTTTGAGGCGGGTTTTAAAGATGGGCAGCGAGGGGGCTTGCCAAATGTTCAGTGGGAGGTCATTCCAGAGAGAGGGCCCAGCAACGGAAAAGGCTAGATTCCCTCTGAGCCTCCGTTTAGTTCTTGGTACTTGTTAGGTTGATTGTTTTTAGTTATCATACATTTGCTTATTAATAATGATAGATTGATTATGCCTGCAATGATAAATTGATTATGCCTGCAATGAAGAACGCTTATGCTTTTAATAAAGATACAATGTTTTTAATCATTATATACTCACATTTATAATCAAGAATGCTTATTGCACTGCGTGGCAGTTGAGGGACACTACCACCTTTCCGTGAAAGTGGTTGGGAAGAGATAAATATTAAGACAAAACAAGAGCAGGGTCGGACGTGGACGGAACTGTCAACACCAGCTGCAACTTGGTGTTTATGTAATGATTGCACACATGTATGTAATTTTCACTCACATAGACACACATAGTCAAACAAGTTCAGTGTGTCTTCAACAGCCCTCACCCTTTAGGTTGGACACACCCATGTATTAGATTCCCAATAAATGAGGGGGCGAGCGGGGAGATCCTTGGGTGACGTGCAGAGAACTGAAACCTAACGCTTCTCCTCGTTCCCCCCTGGTACCAGAATTGAGTCTCCTGTCTCCTCCTTGTGTTTTATTTCTGAATGTCAAATTGATGTACCTGACAGTACTTCTAACAATGTCTGATCCGCAGACCTGAGGCGCCGGGCAGGTGTGTAGGGGCGGATAAGCTCAGAGAGGTAAGGTGGCGCGAGGTCATTTAGAGATTTGAAAACAAGTAATAGGATCTTGAAAATAACTCTAAAATGTATAGGGAGCCAGTGAAGGTGTGCTCCCTCTTCTGAGTACCAGTGAAGAGGCGAGCAGCGGCATTCTGGACCAGCTGGAGGCGCTTAATGGAGGATTGGCTGATTCCAAAGTAAAGTGCATCACAGTAAGGATGTGACGAAGGCATGAATTACTGTCTGAAAGTGTTCTTGAGAGAGGAGAGGTTTTACTTTGGCCAGCTGTCTAAGATGAAAGAAGCTGGATTTAACAACGGCAACAATTTGCCGGCCAAGTTTAAAATCACTGTTCAGTTTAAGACCCAAGTTTGAGACTGTTCCCTTTAAGTTATTTGTTGTGTTAGTCCTTTATTTGGTCACGCAGGGCTGGACTTGTTTTTCTATATATATAAGCTTGAGTTACTCAGTTACATGTTGTCAGAACGTTAAGCCTTCCGTGCCCTGCTACGTCCATCCCTGCGCTCAGTTTTGTACTTTGAATTTTTGCAGATAAAGTTTTTTACTTCACCACTTTCATGTTACTGTCTGCTTCTGGGTCCAAATTCCGCTCCTCACGTGACAAAAATATTGCAGAGGCCTGCAGAAACGAGCGGATCTGAATTCAGAGTCCTTGTGACATAGTTTGGAAATATCAATATTCAACTATCCACTGATTAAACTCAACTTCAAATAACACTGCATTGGAATATTGAATCCTGCATATCTAACCATTTCCGACAACAATGCAGGCGAAATGACTGTCAAAGTTCGTGAGCACCGAAATTCCAGATGGCTATCAAGCCGCTGGTACCGACTATTATCACAACAACATCGTCTTCTCATCCGGTGTTCATGTTCAAAACATAACTCTTGAAGAAACAGACTCAACTTCTTCTGGTAGTTAGTCAGCCAATAAGTTCTGCACAAGACATTTTTATGTGCTATGGAGGGCTTTTAATTGTTTAGAAAAGGAAACAAAAAAACATTAGAAAATAAATCGCTGGGGGAAACGAAAGACGTTTTAACAAATGGGTCACCGCTACTTCCGGTGTTTTACAGGAAGTCACTCCCACAATTGTTTTCCATGACAGCCTTCATGAATAAGGTGGATAGACGCTGGTGGCACAAAGCTCATTCTTGCTGTGATTGCTAGGATATGCTCTTGCCTAGATCCTTTCCGCAAGCAATGCATGATGAGTCAAACTAAAATAAACACATTGCCGGCATTCTTTATTCATTTGCAATTTTCCTCTGCACATCTATATTGTATCGTGAATTCAAGAGACTGTAAAAAAAATAAATAAAAATACCAGAACATTACTTACTGCCTTTTATTTTTGAAAGAAACCCAACGGACAGGATGTCGGAACAAATGTAAATGCATAAATCTGTACAAAATATTACACAAGTATGTATGACAGTATGTATTAAAATAATGACAGAGAACCAAGGCACGCGATCTGATACATAGTCTTGTATGTGGTTAGCACACCTGCCACAGTCGTGACGTTTTGCGTTTAAATCTTGTCTCTGAACTTGCTTAGGGCAGTTTGCAAGACTCCTGTCAGTCCATGACTCAATCTCCACTGTAGAAGTAACACATGTCCTGACCAGATGCCTTTCACATATTCAGATTGCAGATTAAAGATTAATTAATGAGACATTTGAATGTCCCCATTATATAACAATAACAGATGTTTTGGAATAATCTCATACAATATGCAAGATAGTTGGTGCCTTAAAGTGTGAAGGAGACACTAAGACAAGTTTATATAAACACTGCACACAAACACACACACACACACACAGACACACACACACAGACACACACACACTACTGTTCAAAAGTTTGGGGTCTCTCAGAAAATGTTTTAAAAGAAAGCAATGCTTGTTTATTTTCTTTTAAAAAAACACAAACAATAACTATAACTGTATTTCTGTATTTCTTTTCATGTTATCGTCATTGATAAAACAGTGTATAAGGATATTTGGAAAGGGCTATATAAATCACGATGTATTGTATTGTATTGTATTTCTAAGTCACCCCAAACTGATGAATGATATGTACACTTGTGCTTTTATTTAAAAACAAAACAAACCCCCAGGCAATTTTAGGTGATTTGAAGGGTAGTATAAATAATTAAATAAATAAATACATGCGCTCGCATGCGTGCGCGCGCACACACACACACACACGCACGCACGCACGCACGCACGCACGCACGCACGCACGCACGCACGCACAATCAGAATACTGCTGAGTGCTTAGAATCCACCTATAATTGATAGCTTACCAATTTGTGCAACACGTACAACATTTACAAATCAAAATGGAAAAAAAAAAGCATCGAAAATAGACCAATGGCTCCAAGATGCAGTCTCTCAAAAAGGACATCCAGATGAGGGTGACTCTGTCGTGTCAGTCATACTTTATATGAAAAACTCCTTTTGGTTGTCACTCCGAGCACTCTGATAATTAAGCTCATCACTTAAGTGGACATCATTGATAACGTCGGGCTGTGACGCTTTCACATCCCTGTTCAGATGCGTCTCAAGTCTGCTGCAGGTGATTCCGATGATGATGGCCAGGGCAGACACAGTGATGAAGATGACCACTGCGATAACGCCTACAAACAGCGGCATGCGGTGAACAGGAATAAAAGTAGCCTCCCAAGAATCAATCAGCCATTTTGTTGTGAGGATAAAGCAGCAATTTGTTATCTGAGCATGAAATGCAATTTCTGTTGAGGTGCCTGTGAGATGAATTCTCCAAGTGTGCCTAATGATGTATACAATATCATACTGCGTTTATTGTACACAAAGCATTCGCCAAACAAATAAAGGGTTTTTGTGAATTTGGATCTAACTTCAGTGACATATCCGTTATTGAACTGTCACACAAGTAGATTTTTTTTTTTTTTGGACACACATTTGTTTCCCATAATTTACAGACTACAAAGTGTAACAGTCATGATTTTGGTTGTACGGTACACACGGTGGTGCCTCATAATTTGTTATATCAATAAGTCATTTCTCCTTTGACCTTTTTACGACACTTTTTGTCACAAACTCTGTCGTGTGTACTCAGGCCGAGGTGCTCCTATAAGTAACGCATGGTAAAGCTGAGTTTGTTTCTGTTTGCTACCAAATACCGGTGGAAATCTACAATCTACATCTTTGCTCCTTCTGGTGTCCAACAACACATGTCCGTGGCTTGCCACCTTGTTAGCCCACACCACCAAACTTTACAAAAATGCACCTGATTAAAAGCTGCACCATCTTAATCGAGCCATAAAACTAAATTTGTACATATATTGGCCGCTTCATATTATTAGCCGCATCTCTCCATGTTAAAACGTGATATTTGCAAAGAAAGATGTCACACAAAAAACTACTTACCTTACATACCAGTAAGTAGATAACCCTCCACCTCTCTAAAAAAAAGCATTGCTGATCGCAGCTAGTTACACAGTAGCATCACAGTAGCTTTCTCAGTCACAAATTTGCCGATGCCCTTGTACAGTCATGCGGTAGTGCAGCTTTTGGAAACTCGTTTGAGATGCAGGTAGCTGGAGTGGCTTTCCTCCAGGGATTGTGCCTGCCATCTGTTGCCAGCGATTGTGGGAGTCAGTTGTCATACAACAGAGAGACGGCCATTGTACTGAGGAGATGGCTGTGTTTATGGCACTCGCTCCCTTTGCTCATTAAACTAAACTCAAGATTCTTCTTTTCAAGTGCTCGGACAGCACAAAGCCATGCATTGCGATGCATAAAAACCGACGCACTCCAACCACAACGGGCTGATGAATATTTAATATGAGGGCAGACTTGCACAGTTTCATTGCACCGCACCACTCTCTGTGACTTGTTTAGTAATTTTCATTGGTTAGTGTGATTCGACGATTGGGTAAATCTAATAGCGGCTCGAAGCCCGTAAGTAAAAACATTAATAAATGAAACATGTCACGTTAAAAGCCGCAGGGTTTAAAGCGTGGGAAAAAAAAGTAGCCGGCCTGTAGTCCGAAAAATACGGTAGGTGTTTTATACTTCTGCATTCTCTCATGTATACAATTATTTCAGGGAGAAGAGGCACTTTTATTCAGTACCTTTTGAGATGCCGATTTTGCTGACAAAAACATTGTGAAAATGTATTGAACCATGATACTGAACGTACCATGTGTACCAGTACCGTCCCAGAATAATAGTTATGATTACAACTTTAAATAGTGGTTGGCCCTGAAATTGGATGTGATCAACTGACAGTGGTTTAAAATCCAAAATGGTGAATGCCATGTTTAAAAAAAATGTTAATTGTACACTTCAATTATGTTTGTTGGCGGCCATGATTGATGTATTGTCGTGGTCATACTGCATTAAAATCATAAAATTCTGTCATTATCCAAAAAAATGAACCTAACTACATGTTTTATTTTCTGTATGATAAGCAATTCATCCCCCTGAAATTAGATCGTTATCACAATAATAATCTGATCTGGTACCTCCAATTAGAGCTGAGTCACTCCTGATGGTTTTGACTAAGGGTTGGCTTGGATCCAGTGAAGCAGGTGGGTCTGGAAACAATGTAAAAAAGAAAACGAAGCCAAAAAAGTGAACAACAACATTTGCAGCTGACTGAAAGTATTATCGTTGACACTATATTGTACACAGAAATACTTTATGATGGTGTGATTGATTGTTTATTTGTCTATTTTTATGCCCTGAAATTGGCTGGCAACCACTTCAGGGTGTACCCCACCTCTCCCACAAAGACAGCTGGGACAGGCTTCGGCACACGCGGACTCCTAGTCAGGATAAGCAGTTCAGATTGGACGCGTGGCTACTACTGAATATAATTTAATTCACGCCTCACAATCATAGACAGATAAATTACAGAATAAAACAGGTTCAAGGTTCAAGGTTCAACTTTATTGTCAAATATGCATACATTGACATGTAGCATGGATGAAATTTATTTCTCTCAATCCTCAGTAAACAGTGAAAGACAATGTAGTCTAAAACAGTATAAACATATAGACGATATATACAATAAAAGACGATATATACAATAAAAGTAACCCAACTTAAAATAACCAAATCTAACTAATTACAGTACATCGGGCGGGCTACCAATGAAACATAGGCCTCCTGATTTAGTTGTCATACATCTAATATTAGTGTAGTCCGCAGGTGTCAATCTCAAGTTCCGGGGGCCAGATCTGGCCCGCCATACCATTTTATGTGGCCCGCGAAAGCAGCTCAAACATGTCAACTTCTATGATCCTTTCTAAAATGTCTACCAAAATGTTGAATTCTCATATGTAATAAATAAGAGATATATTCTTATCATTTTCTTGTTACCAAACCCCTCATGATAGTAACTTAAACAATAGTTGAATCAACAGTTATTCTTGACTTCTTTATATGGTTTCAGTCATAACGGCTCAACTCAACTCAACTCAACTGTATTTGTAGAGCACTTTCAAACAGCCATCGCTGCACACAAAGTGCTGTACATGGAGCAACTAACATATAAACAACAATAAAGTAATAAACCAGTAACAAAGATGGTAGAAGGCATCAAACAGTAAAATTAAGATCAAATCTGAGTCATGCTGAGTTAAATGCCAAAGAATACAAGTGAGTTATGAGGCGGGTTTTAAAGATGGGCAGCAAGAGGGGGCTTGCCGAATGTTTCGGGGGCGAGCTCAGAGAGGTAAGGTGGCGCGAGGTCATTTAAAGATTTGAAAACAAATAATAGGATCTTGAAAGAACTCTAAAATGTATAGGGAGTTGAATTGACTTCTTTATATGGTTTCAGTGATAACGGCTCGCCAAGTGAAACATTGACTAAAAAATAATCTTGGGTACCAAATCAACAAATGAGCTTCAAAATAGAATGGCACTTCACAAGCCTCAACCGCTACTGGTCATATGGATTACTTTGGGCCTTAAAGTTGAGCCAGTTACATTCATTTACACACAGGATGTATGTGTACATGCATTTATACTGTATATGTACATATAATAATAAGGGAGCAGAAGCAGCTGGGGGTTGCTCATGTGGGGGAGATGAGACTGGGACAGGCACTGGGAGTCTGCGGACAGGAGAGGGTAGTCGTGCATGTCCAGGACACTGTATTTATTTTCCAGATGGATGTTCCAATGTGGATATGTATGAGATGAGCGATTTGCTCTCGTGCTGCAAGAGCGGACAAGAGACCAAGGTTCGTGATGGGATGGAGTATAGCTGACAATTGTTTTCGACCTGGCCCTGAGCCGTGACCAGGTGTCATCCCTGACCATAACCGGAGCAGGAATAGTGGGAGCAGCGGCAAGAGGACAGGGTGAAGTGATGTAGTGATTGCTGCTGTCGGAATGAACTTGGCCAAAGATCATGGTATCCATTTGTTTTTGGGCTTCCTGGATTTGATAAAGTTTGGTGATTCTTCCTTCCGGTTCCCAGATTTTTTTCTGCCAAGGGGGAGCAGCTGATGCAGTCAAACGGAGAGGTGAGTGGAGCCATGGGTATATGCTATGGTATGCTATACTAGAATGTGGTAAAATGTTTCCTTACTCAGGGCACTCAACTAATAACTGTGCACTATGAGTTTTTGGTTCATGCGCTTGACTTCAGTGCAGGTGAGTGGGTTCAGCGCCGGGGCATCGAGGAGCGACGTATCGCAGAGTGATTGCAGAGTGTAGGTGAGTTTTGTCAATGGTATGGCGCATTTGCTCAGCTTGGCAAGTGTTTCTTTCTCTCTCTTATATATATATATATATATATACACACACACATAACAAACACATGAGACAGTGCATGTGCTTCTGTCACTCATCAATGAAGAGGCCTGTCAGTACTGACACGGTTAGTGCCGATGACATTGACGGATGAAAACCAACTTCCATCAGTGCTTAGTCCAGGGGTCAGCCACCCAAAATGTTGAAAGAGCCATATAGGACAAAAAAAAACAAAAAACAAATATGTCTGGAGCCGCAAAAAAATAAAAGCCTTCTATAAAACTTAGAATGAGGGAAACACATGCTGTATGTATGTAGGAGACTGGACTGTCTCAGAATTGTTTATGTTATTCATTCCTTTGTTGTGTGTTCACAAATGCCCCCATAGAATTTATTTTGTGATTTCCTCGCTTGATTTTTTTTTGTTTTGGTGTATTATTTTCGCTTTTCTTCGTGTCAGTGAAGTGATCATTAATTTCCGTTTTTCAGAGGCTGTCTTTCAACGCCTCTCGAGTCGAACGAGAAGAGAGAAGGCACGGAGTCGGACGCAGACGTGTCTGTGTTTGTCGAGACTGTTAAAAGCATAAATAAAGTGTACGTTTTAAAAAACCAACACCACAGCTCTCCTTTTTCGGAGCTGCAACATGTATCTATATCTATTTGAGCTATATTAGCCTACTATCAAAATCTTTTTCCATTTTCAAACATTTTTTTATAAAGCTCCAGGGAGCCACTAGATGTCGCTAAAGAGCCGCATGCGGCTCTGGAGCCGCGTGTTGCCGACCCCCAGCTTAGTCAATCATTGTTTCTTTTATGTTTCCCATTATTCGTCAGCAAAAAGGGCATCAGTGACAGATTGAGGGACCTTCAGTTAGCTCTGACGGAATTCCCACCTCTTCAGAGAACAATGAGGAAAAGAAGGTCAAGTAACTAAGTATGAAGAATGATAGTAGGGAAAGGTACTCCCAATGTTAGATCACCATATAGAGTTTCCCATCCATTCATATATCCATTTGTAAAACTGGATGTTCTGTGACAGAGTATGGGAGTGCGTTGTACCCCACTCCTAGGCAGTTAATGCCTCTGCGCTATGGATATCATACAATAATAAAAGTAATATGCTGTACATTCCTAGAATGGGAGCGGTGGGGTCACAGGTACATATACAAAACCAAATGTGGGTTGCACAAAGATAATTTATGTTTCACATACCTGGTAAAGAATGTGTTGTTACTGATAATTGGGGATTAGCAGAGGATAGAGAACCACAATTTGACTGTGTTAGTGGGCCTGAGATGGCGATATTGCGGTCAGGTTGGAGAAGAGCTGCTTTCAGAGGACTGATGGAGTTAAAGTACACTGCTGACAGACAACCGGTGAAGCCAAGAGCGCCCACCCTGGCCAGCTCCATGTCAAACATATCAGCCCCTGAAGACACCAACACACAGATAAAAACAAAAAACAAAAACAAAAGGTTATTTTAAAGCTACAGATTTGTGTGAAGATGCAGTGCAAGTGTGTGAGAATCTAGTTTTGGCAAAAGCTGCACCTGTTCTTGACAAAGTAATGAATTGTTGTTTCTTCTGTGACAGTGAAGTGTGAAGACAAGGTGTAATGTAAGTACTGTGAATATATGAACGATGTGAAGGACCTTTTCTAAGGTTATTAACGCACTGGCATATTGAAAGCCACTGGTAGGCAGACATGAAGTAGAAAGATACTGAAGCTCAACACTAAGATACCAAACAAAGGGTCACAGACATACAGTAAACTGTGTCTGAACTTTTGCATTAGTGAAAAAATAACAGTGCTGTCTGACCAGTGTACATCATTTCACTCGCCCATGTGGCTTAAAGTACTTTGAAAGCCATTTCAAAACATCATTAATGTAAGGCGGTGGCTCCATTTTCAGTGATGACTTTGGTTTCTTCTGTCATATTTTTGGAGCAAAGTGCTCCTTATGTGACCATGACCGTGTTAAAAGCTCCTGCTGTGATGACTGTATGAGGCCTTTGTCCTTGCTGATAAACAATAACAGAGATCTGTCGTGATTTATGTTAAAGTTTCTGTGGAAGGCAACAACCCATGTTGCAAAACATGAGCAAGACTGCATCGCTTACCGCGTGCTCGTCCCAGAATAATCGAGTTGATGCTGTTGAATTCTACATCAGATGTCAAGATGAAGCGCTCAATGTCGTTCTTGTCAACCTGTAAAACAATGTCTCATTATTTAACCGCAAAATGTTGTCTCAAGAAGCTTCAAAAGACAGCAGTTTAAAAAAAAAAAAAAAAAAAGTAATGGGCAGACAAAAATGCATTTTACAGTTTTTTTTTTTATTTTTATTTTTTTATACTAAGCACAATAACAGAAACAACAAGAAAGAGTAAAGTTACTGAATATGTACGTGAGCCATTTGTTCAGTTAATTTATGGGCAGTAACTTCATGCACCTGAATGGAAATTGAGTCTTTGTGCCTCTTGATGGCCACCACATGCAGGCATCCATCTGCCAGGTTCATGACATTGCTTCCAAACACTTCCACATCTCTACTGTTGTGCAACTTGTACCATAACTCCAGTTCACCTAACAAAACAAAACAAACAAACAAACAAAACAATTCAATTAACTCACATAATACAAACTCAAATTATGTAGAGTTCAAAATTATACAAGACTATCAATTGTTTTGGAGACTTTTGAAGGCTAAAGTATGTAACATGACATCATCATAATTACCACTACTACAACTAGTACTACTATTATTACTACTACTACTACTACTAATAATAATAAAAATAATAACAATAATAAAAATAATAATACAGGCACCATCAAGGATATTGATGGTCATTGAAATCAACAATAAAAGCATCCCATTTATGAAAAAAAATCTGACTTTGACATTCTCTGAAATGCGCAAGATGAAATGACTCTGATTAAATAAAACTGACGAGAGTAAGACTCTTGTAGTCTGACTGTGGAGAGGGCACTCCACCCTTTTCTGACTGAGGACCATTGTTTCAAATTTAGAGGTGCTGATTTTCATTCCAAACACCAAAACACGGTTTAACCTATTTCAGAAAAAAAATGTGGCAATTATTAGTCATGTGTTTTTGTTTCATTTTCAACTTCTGGAGGAATGTCATTGTTTTTTGTTGTTGTTGTTTTGATCATTGTATATGTGCTAGATTGTTTTTTGTACCGCGTAACCTCGCTCAGCCTATCGGCAATTCATGTTGTAACTAAGTGGGTGAGTCCAGTGGTTTTGGGTCAGGAAACACTGAAATGTTCGCCATTTTGAACAACAAAGCAATGGGCCTTCCCACCAGAGGCATTGGCACCATCGTAACTGCTGCCTTTTTGCTGTTTACTCAGATGTTCAATGTTGCACCCTGAACTGCACCATGACAGACATTCCTCCTCCTCCTGGGCAATCGGCCCCCGTCAGGGACTTGCCCCCCCTCCCGGGGGGTCCCACACCCAGTACGACTCTCGCGGGTGCCACGCGAGGTTCACACCCAGTGCGGGCCCTGGAAAGGCCCTCGCCTGATTATTGTTTAAGGAGGGTTGTGGGGCAGCTACTCCGCCTCACCTCCCGGTGAGACCCCACCTCCTTCCCCGCCGGCTGGTGGGCATTTCGCCGCGTCTGGGGCCCAAGAGCCCCAGCGTTTCCCCCTCGCGCCACTTAGATGCATCCCACCACGCGAGGACAACAGTCATCCTCCTCCTCCTGGGTAATCGGCCCCCGTCAGGGACTTGCCCCACCTCCAGTGTCCCACACCTACTCACTCTCTTCTTCCATCCTTCTCTGTCACTCGTCAGTCTGTCCACCTCCGTCCAGTCCATAACTGCGTTCCTCATTACTCCCTTCCAATACAACACAGTCTTCCTCTTGTGTCCCATCATCTTCCCTCTTCCTACCAGTTCCTCCCACCACCCAAACACCATCACTTTCATCAGTCGTTCATTACCCATGCGCATCACATGTCCAATCCTTCATCATCATCATCATCATCAGAATTGTAAAACAGACAGCAATGTTTGAAATGCTATTAAAGTGATCATACGTTGTGGGATCGTTATTAATATTGTCATCACTTTCAAGGGAGCGGCAATTATTTCTTTGTGGAAATTCCCTATTCACAGTCAAACTCAGTCCCGAATCATCCACCAATAGTGGGGCTATGATGTAGACAGTACTTTTTACAAGCTACGAGTGCCCTTACCATGTCTGTTGATGAGCAGGGCGATGTATTCCCCATAGAATGAGTTGACAAAGAACAGCAGTGCAGGAGTCTGTCTCGTCCTGAAGTTCAGGGAGATATTTTCACCTCTCAGTGTCATTTTAGAGAAGATAGATGAAGGCAAGGCACTATGGCTCTGGCCCCCCCCCCCCAGCCCCTGTTTGCCGTCCTCCCCCCCACCCCCCTCCACGCGCCACACTCGCGCTGGCCCCTCTCCCTCCTCCCCTCACCTCCTCTCTCTCTCTGTCTCTCTCTGTCTCTCTCTCTCTCTCTCTCTCTCTCTCTCTCTCTTTTCACTCTTTCACACTCTCTCATGTGTCTGGCATAGTTTGCTTTTGTCACCCACCTTTCACACCCTCCTCTCTCCCCCCTCTTCATACGCTGCCCCCGTGCAACTCCTTACATGGCTTATCCTATTCCCCTTCGACACAATCCATCCTCCCACATTTCCCACATTCAAACTTCACTTGTTCATCGTTCACTCGATGCATCCGCTTCTCCTGCATTGGCATGCTTCTGCATACTTTCCCACACCCCTCAAACCTACATTCTAACCCATCATTCACACTCCTAACATTCCTCTCCAATTTTTCCTCATTCATTCCCCATTCATATCTGTGGCCCTTCTGATCTTCCCATTTATACAAATGATCCATACGCTCACTCACTCTCTTCTTCCATCCTTCTCTGTCACTCGTCAGTCTGTCCACCTCCGTCCAGTCCATAACTGCGTTCCTCATTACTCCCTTCCAATACAACACAGTCTTCCTCTTGTGTCCCATCATCTTCCCTCTTCCTACCAGTTCCTCCCACCACCCAAACACCATCACTTTCATCAGTCGTTCATTACCCATGCGCATCACATGTCCAATCCTTCATCATCATCATCATCATCAGAATTGTAAAACAGACAGCAATGTTTGAAATGCTATTAAAGTGATCATACGTTGTGGGATCGTTATTAATATTGTCATCACTTTCAAGGGAGCGGCAATTATTTCTTTGTGGAAATTCCCTATTCACAGTCAAACTCAGTCCCGAATCATCCACCAATAGTGGGGCTATGATGTAGACAGTACTTTTTACAAGCTACGAGTGCCCTTACCATGTCTGTTGATGAGCAGGGCGATGTATTCCCCATAGAATGAGTTGACAAAGAACAGCAGTGCAGGAGTCTGTCTCGTCCTGAAGTTCAGGGAGATATTTTCACCTCTCAGTGTCATTTTAGAGAAGATAGATGAAGGCAAGGCACTATGGCTCTGGCTCAGCTCAAAGGGCTCCTTAAGTGTGTATCTGATAGATGTTGTCGACTCAAAGTTGGCAGAAATCACTGAAACAGATCACAATTTCTATTAAATGTGGTCTCCCATGCATTGTCTTGTCAGACATTTGTAGCTAGGACAATGTTCAAGGAATAAGTTATCCAGGAAAGGAACTGCTTTTATTTGTTACAAGGAATTTGCCGTGAGCATGATGTAAGTGTGTCAACAGAGAGAAACTCATAATGTTGTTAGAATAAGTTAAATTAGGTTCCTAGGGTGGATACTAAATAGGACCTCATAATTTGAGGAGAGAAAATACATTTGTAAATACAGACCGTAACTGCTTATTTTATGAACCGGAACATTATAACACTTATTACTCCTGATAGTTATGTAAATTAACAGTAAAGTAACATTACAAGTTACCCCTTATTTCCCAACAATACAGATCATTGCATTTCCACCACAGTGCATTTTGACATTTGTTGACTTTCCCCATTCTGAAGCCAGTGAAGAACTGCAACTTATGTAAAATTACATAAAGACGAAAAGGAGTCCTTTCAAGTATGTTTTATGCGTCACCTTCTGCACAGAGTTTTCATTTTGGTGTTTTCAAAGCCTCTCTTGAAAAACCAGACAGTGTCAAAGTGGACAGCACGAAGCTTCAGGGTCAGTCTGACGTCGACTGAGTGAAGGATCTCTTCAGACAGACCATGTTTCCTTTCATGAGTGCACAAGGTCATGGTTAATTAACATAATTGTGTCTTATGGTAATTTCACCTGACTCGTTTGTCACCGCAAAATCAAATGAATATTAATATGTTCGTCATTTTGAATGAGCAATAGGACTTTTACAGAGTTACAATTGTCGTGTCTGCATGCATCACTGGGTGTCAAGTCATCAGAAGAAATGTTAATTACCATATTTTCCGCACAATAAGGCACGCCTAAAAGCATTCAATTTTCCCAAAAGCCGGCAGTGTGCCCTATAATCCGATGCGCCTTGTATATGGTGTTACCGTCCCCATTGAGTTGTTTCCCTGTTAGTGTTCCAATGCCATCTAGTGGTGATTATTAGCAGGAACCAATTGTAACCTCAAAGGGTTCTGCCCCACACTAATTGACATTTGCATTCGCCAACACACACTCAAACAGAACCCTTGTTTCCCACAATGGAACTAAAATAATACCAACAGCAGGGTTAACTAGTGACTAAACGAAGGAAGAAGGAGACAAACAAGACTTCTAAGGATGTTTATTTAGCCCCTTGTGGATGTGAGCCCATGAGGTTTGTGTGCCTTTTTGCTAAATCAATTGTCTTCATAATTTTTCATTTATTGTTTTGTCATCTGGATTTATATGTTTCAAGTCCGTGTTTGTGACCAGTTCTCATGGCTTTGTTACAGCTGCAGCGGTTGTGAAAGTTCTATGTAAATAAAGCTGTATTGTATTGTATTCCCTTTAGTGTAGCTCCATATCGTGGATGCATAGCGTAACCACAGCCACTATTGCAGCTTCTATTCCATGCACCTTATAATGCAGTGCGCCTTATATATGAAAACAGTTTTAAAATAGGCCATTCAGTGAAGGCGCGCTTTATAATCTGAACGCCTTATAGTGCAGACAATACGACACAATCTACAACTATGTAATATAAATATGTAAATACTAGTGCTGCAACTGATGATTATTTTAATAATCTGGTAATCTGTTCATTGTTTCTTTGACTAATCGATGAATCAGATGATTTTATTTTTTTAAATTTAAGTCAATTTTTTTCAAAAAGGGGACATTATTTCAAATTGACAGCTAGGGGAATACAAAAACAAACAAATTATCATTCAGTTCCTGGTATGGTGCGTTACATTCATCAGATGATGGGCAAAAATGTTGGTCATTGTTTTGCAAAATAAAAGAACAGACATTTTCAAATGCCTTGTTGTAAACACAAAGGGAGTCTGCTTATTAATCGATTATCAAAATGGTTGTCAATTAATTTGACAAATGATTAGAATTGTTGCACCTCTTGTTTATATAAGCATGCACACACTTGAAAGTCTGCACTGTGGATTCTGACCACATTATGGTGGGTGTTTTATTTTCTTTGCTGATAAATTTCTGCTGCAACTCCGTTTTAGACGAGTCTTTAACCTGAGAAGACATACAGTTTTGATTTTGCATTTTTACGTTAGACAAGACACATTTTTAATAAGACGTTTATCTAATACCATGGATCATTTAAGAATTGATCTATTTTTGGTTAGGAGGAAGACACTCAGAATAGGATGTGTTTATCAGGAAGTCAAATTTGAAAATCCATACCTTTATGGCAGAAGGCTCCAGTGTAGGCTGACTGACTACAGTCACAGTAGAAACCGTTGGGTTTTTCCACACAAAGACCCTGGTTTTGACATAGAAACTCATAGCTGTTGCAGTGGCCCGGGCATCCAGGTTGGACCCCAGGCGTGATCCTCGCCCTCTCCTCCAGATCAAGGGTGATTCCGTTTAACTGCAGAGAGCGGATACAACCCAGAAAGCCCTTTTGTCTGGAAGCCGTACCCCCTAAAAAGGGAAATAAAAGAAATCAAGGCACTCTTAAATTATTTCTCTGCTGATGCAGGCTTTGTCGGAAGTACAGGCTTGTCTGTTTTACAATGCCAAGAATCAGGGTGATAGATGTGCCATCTGGCAGCACTGTAGACGGTTTACTCTTTTCACAAAGTGAGCCTTTTTCCTCAACAATAAAAATTCTACAGCCTCACATTTTAAGTTCTGTAACAACCCACCACGATGACATCGCAACAACTAATAATAAATCCCATCCTCTAATGTGGAGTAATAAAAGGTTCTTGCCTAGTTTCACGTTCAGTATACAATACAATACAACACACCTTTATTAATATAGTATGAAAGTGTGCTTACAGACATAAGGGCACACACAGGCATTGCTTGATTGGATGATTGACACTTTAACAAACCTTTCACAAAGGGCAAGAGATGCATAACAGGATCAATACACAATGCAAAAGGCAACAATTGATAGAAGTGTAGCAAACTAAATTAGCATTCGATGTTACAGCTGCAGCTGTTGTGAAAGCGCTCTATGAATAAGGATGTATTGTATTGAATATGCCTGAACAAGCTTGAATTAAAAATTATTCACTTTCAGAGGTATACAATTCTCGCATGATACAAGCTAATTTTGACCTACATTTTGGACTACTTTGACTTTCATGTGTTTGGAATCTTGCCATTGCGTTTTGAGTACTTTCGTTTGTCAAATTACCTTGCCGTTTGCGAGTACTTTCTCTTCATATCTGAGTTTCCGGGCTTTTTGTAGCTAGCGATTTCCGTTTATACTTTGTTTTTCTATCAATAAATATTTTTGTAACGCAGTTTATCTGAGTCTGCATTTTTGGGATCCACACTCCACCTAACTCGTTTACGAGCCCTTTCAATAACTACGGTCGCGCAATATCCACTCACATATAATGTTAAACATGTTATTTAATAAAACAAAACTTCCTAGTCACCTGACCACTGAAACACACGAAGGAGCCTGATTCAAGGGGCTGATAAACTATGTCCATATTTGGACTTCCTGAGACCGCGAGTCGCCTGCACCATCTCGTCACCAGTGAGCGTGAGTGAATGTGTGTCAATGGATGGGTCAAATGATCATAGAACTGCGTGTGCACCCTCGGTCGCACGATTGAAACAGTAATGGAAGTGGGAACAGTCTGGTGTCCTGTTTGTAGATTAAAGTGGGGCGGAAATGAATGAATGATTGTCGAAATGTATGTAGCGTGCGCGAGGTGCGGGTGAGCTGCTGAGAGTGAGAGAAGTGCGCAATTTCGAACACGCGAAGCTTCGAGGCAACATTCCCTGGAGCGACCCAAGCTGGCGTGGGTGGTCGAGAAGTCCCGACTAGATACAGTATACAGTAGTCGGGCTCGCTGATTGGCTGTCAGATTTTTTTTTAAAGGCAGTTGCCTATCTACGTCAAAATTCCAAATCTCGATGCTGATAATCGTCCTATCCCCAAAATACACACGTGCTTCTCACCTATAAATAGTTGACTGTTTAGCTGCAGATGAATTTGGCCATCAGAAGGAGCCTCCTGTGTGGCTGCAGGCAGGTCATCAACATGAAGCATTGCCTCTTTGACATTTCGTTCGGCTCGGACACTGTGCCAGCGGTTGTCATTCAGAGGGTCACTTGCTTCCACTTTGACCTCCAGTGGTCCGTTCCCCACATCAAAAGAGAACATCACCTCCAAGGGGGCTGCGGTTATTAAAAGAGTTCAGTGGGCAGAATAAAGAGGAGGTTAACACCAACACACTTGAACTCAATTAAGCTGTAACTTAACTTTTGACTTGACTTCATATTCGTGTTATACATTCCAATGAACAGATCAAAGAAGCATTCCTGGCACTTTATATTTTGTCCTACTGCTGTACTTGCAGTGGAATCTCAAGGGTCAGTCCTTTGAGCGTCAACCGTTCCATTTTGTTTCACATTTTAAATATGATGTGATGTGTATGAGTATTCATAGCAATCATTTCTTGATAATGTAGCGGGTGTTAAATTGCATGTTTGCGGATTGCATACACTGTTGGTGGCTGTGTTACGCATTTTTCCAATAAGATCTTTTAATAAAATACCAAATTGCGAGCGCTAAATTGTGTGTTCACTAACTCTAACTCACAGGTGTCAAAGTCAAGGCCCAAGGGCCAGATCTGGTACGCCACGTCATTTTATGTGGCCTGTGAAGGCAAATCATCAGTGCCAACTTCCAAGATCCTTGCTTAAATCTGTACCAAAATCTCACATTTTCATCCATAATAAATAACGGTGACATTTTGCAATCATTTTGTTACCTTGTTTATACTCACATGAGCAATACTTGAACAAACAGTTGACTGATTTGAAAACTAGTGAGCCATCTTTTTTTTTGTGTACAAGTAATCATATGATGTGATGATTAAACATGTATTCAGTTTCACTGTCTTAACGGCTCTCCGAGGGAAGACGTAACTCCAAAGTGGCCCGCGACAAAAATGAGTTTGACACCCCTGCCCTAACAGATTGCGTGTGCTGCTGGCAGCAGGTGTAAAAACGGCTGCAAAACTAAAACAGTGGCTATGTGACAAGAGCTGTGTAGTAGTTAAAATCTTCCCAATAAATAAAGACCACATTATTCTCTTTATTTCTCCCTCCTTTTGAGGTGAGTTCAAGTACTTGAGACAAGCACCGAGTTCTACTGTTGTCGGTGAGCAGTTTTTATTCACAACTGATGGAGGCACGGTAGGTAAGAAGGCGCACAGCCCGGCGTGACATCTCTTTGCTCACAAAAGATTCCAACAGCTTGTTTCATGTATTGAAACAAAGGGTTTTGGTCACCATCAAACATTTGGGAGACTTTCGAAAGCGCAAAATGAAGTTTGATAGGATGAAATTGGAAGTGTTTGTGGAAGAGTAAAACATGTTCTTTTGTTAAAGTCACCCAGAGTGCATGGCAATTGGATGCCTGGGTACGTGGCCATCCTGAGGAACATTTTCTTTCAAACTTGAGAGAGCAAAACTGCTCTGGGAGGTGGGCATTGAAATGACACAGACTCATAGAAATGGAGAGTTTACAGATGTTTTTTTCATTGCATGACTCTTTTGTGTGACTGGCTTTAAGTTAGGCCTTCAATCATTCAGAAGCTCCATCATTGTTTTGATGAATAAACCGTGATCCTTTTTGATGTCATTTTAAAAAAAGCTTACAAGAGCGGAAATGTTCTCCTCAGCGCCTCTCATTTTGCCTTCTGCTACAGTGGCACCACTTTGTACCTGGGTTGTGCTTTAAATGGGTCTGCATTATTTAAAAGACACAAAAACTCACAATTGAGCTTGGGTTTGATAAATTACATTAGACACGGTGCTGCAATTTAGCACTTTAGTCAGATGCAATCCTACTTGTGTGCTATTAGTAGATCAGTTACCACATGGACAGTATTTTCATGCACAGCTAAGTTTGCACCCGTTTTTGCACTTTAAGAAATTAGGTACCGTGTGTTTCCTTCAGCATGATAAATTTAAAAAAATGCATGCATCGTAACCAAATTGAAGTCAACACCAAGCATTGCAATTCAGCAGACACTTTTGGTTGTCAGTAGACTGGTTCATTCTCAAGAGCAACTCTAGTGGGTTTTCATTAACAACCATTAAGTGGCCCTATATTGAGTGTCCTGAATAGGGGAATATCAACTGAATGGCGGTTATGGGTTAAAATAACGGCTGTTGGCTAGTTTAAAGCGATGGGAATGCAAATGTAAAGAATAAGATCACAGCCACCGCCATGATTTATAGCAGAAGACAACATTGGGATGTGAAAAGGGCGACACACTGAATATTCAATTCATACATTTAAATGTCTCAGCCAGAAAACAAAAGGACATGAAAGCAGGCATCTTGCCTGAACGATGATGTTTTTGTATTTCACTGATGTTTGTGGGTACACTTTACGCATATGTAAGTTCGGTGTAAATGGTCTCTGAAAATGAAGCAACCTTCATTAAGAAAATTAAGTTAAAATAGAGCTGAGCCCACAAATTAGATTTTTTTTTTGGGGGGGGGGGGGCCCCCACGAAAAACTATTTTGAAAATTTTTTTCCATCATGTGCCAAGGGGAAAAGCAGCGTTCCCAAGGCTTCATGGGGGGGAAGTGACTTCTTCCCTCTTGACCATCCGTCGGCACAACTGGACAGCAGCTGGAAAAATAGATTTTTTTTTTTGGGGGGGGGGGGGTCCCCACGACAAACTATCTTGATAAATTATTTCCATCATGTGCCAAGTGGAAAAGCAGCGTTCCCAAGGCTTCATGGGTGTGAAGTGACTTCTTCCCTCTTGACCATCCGTCGGCACAACTGGACAGCAGCTGGAACAGCTGGGCAAGCGATAGAGAATTGGAGAAGACTGTAGCTCCAGGCGCTTATCTGTGCCAGTCCAGTGGAACAAAAATAAGTCTCCATTTTATTATACTTTGGAAACATTAGTCATTTTGAGTATTTTCTTCAGTGCAGCTGCACATGCCTGGCAAGTCTCTCAGGTTTGATTCTTTTGATTCTTGGATTCATTTACAATCACACAGTGTTTTTTCTGTTTTAGGTCTTTTGAAGTAAACTACAACTACTGTTGAAATTCATGTTTCCCTAAAAAGTCCATTGTATTTTAAGAGACATTCTACAAAATCAGTCTGTTCTCAGCTATCGTCACATTTTTAGTGCTATTGTAACTTCCTAAAGTCAAAAGTTATTCATAAATTGAGACTTTAAAAGTGTGGAGGGATGGAGCTTCGATGCTTACGATGTCGATGGCCATGTGTTTGAAATTCACATGAGTGCTGGGCGCCCCGAGCTATCTTCATCACCAATGCACGAGACGCAAATAATCGCACGTTGGCTTGCTCGGTCAAATTTAGCCCCCTGCCCCACTTAAAATCTTTTTTTTTTTAAAGGTGCATGTAGAAACGTGTATTTCTCAGTGTGAGTCATGGATCACACTATTGATGAGTAAAGCACTAGTTTATTCTACTTTATGTTTTTAAAACAGAAAGCGACCAGCGGCATAATGTGTGCTTCCATATTAGTCATCTAGACATTCCCGCAAACACCGGCGATTGTCTTAGCCATGGAACATGTCAAAAGGTCCAGTGGCCCATGTATGATAAACCCAATAATCTACAGCCCAATCACAGGGCACACATAGACACACAGATAAACATCGAAGTGCGCTCACAATCATGCCCAGGGACAATTTAGAGTGTTCCATTAGCCTGTCATGCATCTTTTTGGAATGTGGGAGGAAACCGTAGTACCCAGAGAAAACCCACACAGGTATGGGGAGAACATGCAAACTCCACACATGAGGGCCGGAGCTGGAATTGAACCCTGCACCTCTGTACTGTGAGGCAGATGTGCTAACCAGCTGCGCACTGTGCCACAGGATGGATGAGATACATATCAAATTACCATTTGAGAAATATATGTTTGAAGGGAATGACACATTCACAGTATGACATTTATAATTACCTAAAATGCCAACAGACCAGTTGGGATAATGAATGGAAAGATGGATGAGATCCATCCAACCATTTTCTAATCCGCTTATCTTCACGAGGGTCGAGGCTGTGTGGGAGCTTTTCGCAGTTGGTTTGAGGTAGCAGGCGGGGTACACCCTGAACTGGTTGCCAGCTGATTGCAGGGCACACATTGACGAACAACCATTTGCGCTCACAATCACACCTCGGGACAATTTGGAGCGTTCAATCAACCGACCATGCATGTTTTGGAATGTGGAAGGAAACTGGATTACCCGGAGAAAACCCACTCAGGCACGCGGATAACATTCAAACTCCACATAGGAAGGCCAGAGACCGCAATTGCTTTCCTGACCTCTGCACCGTGAGGCGGACATGCTAACCAGTTCACTACCGTGCCACCCATCTGTATCTCAATATATTGGAATATATAGTATAGTACATTTGTATATAAGTAGAATGATTGAAATCAGTTTGATTTGATCCACTCAACGTCTTTTAAATCATAACAGATTTTACGATTCCGAGATAATTTTTTGGTTACGTGCCTATATGGTTGCCATCAAACGGTCTCTTGAAACTGTAATTTTTTTCCCCACAGATGTATGACTGAGTTGCAGTAGAAAGCAGACCTGAGACTCCGTCTAATGTGGATTAGGTTGAACACTGTAATCTGTGCCACATCTATGCTTCTTTCTTAGACATGCAACTCAAACGAGTCTTCTCCTTTATTACGGTCATCAAACTGCTCGACTGCATGTATCCACATTTAGAGATGAAGTAAACCGTTGTGGAAATTGTAGAACTCGAAGAAAGCGACAATTTCTCACGTGCGCACTCCGAGAGAGAGTGTGTCGTGTTTTTTTATTTGCACCACAAAAAAAACACTCGCGCCAAACGAAGCCCGCCGAAAGTAAGTTTCCATAGAAACAAGCAGACTAAAATGGCGGTCCTTAAAGGGACTGCAATTATTTCTACCCCGTTACCAAATAATCGTGAACTCTCTGACAAGCATATGAACATTGCATTCACACATTTGCAGTTGGTGGTGAATTATGTACATAGAAGTCACTACACCGTGTTGATTCTTGTTGGACAACTTTTTTCTAATGGAGGATGCAGAAAATGGAAATACATCACAGATGGGAAATTGTAAAAAAAGAAACAAATTCATAAAAAAATAACAACAAAGAGTCTTTTATATGTATTCTGAAGGATCCTATAATATCTAACCACCTGTTGCCTGAAGAATATCAGCCAAATTGGAGGCATGCTGTTTTTTTGAGTGAGAGAAGAAAAGACAGAGGGCAGAGAGAAGAAACTAGAGCCTAGCTTTATCATGTCATACTGAAAGCAAAAACATGATTGCGTTACGATAAGTAAAAAGAACTGAGCTTTCACTTACATCTGAGTTCAATTCGTATAAAATCTTTGATGCCCAGATTTTCCAGGAAGACCCCAGAGGAAGATGTTGTTTTGAATAAAAAGGAGATGTCTGCATTCAGCTCTCCATGAAAGGTAGGGAAGTGAAGGTAGGATGTCTCTTTATCAAAGAGTGCAGCATTCCAAAAACTTTCTGGAACACAAAAAGGACATCGGTATGTAAAGTGTGTACATATTTGTCACAAGAGTACTTTAATACTTACTGCCATGCTTAAAACTTAAAAAATTAGTACATTTAAAACAATCCAGTAATTGTAAGGTATGGTAATTAGTTGGGAACAAAAGCAGAGCTGCAACCAGGGTTCTAAATACACTCTTTTTGAGCACAAGTCAAAGTGGCTGGTGACTCTGCAAAGTTACCAGCCAGTCAGCCATGTTTTTTTTTTTTTTTTTTTGCGAGCTCAGCTGTTTTTATCTATCTTGACCTTTGTCATGCTGGTTGCACTCTAGTCTGTAGTGTGATATACAGGCATTCACGATGCTGCCAATGGGCATATTAAGTGTCATTATCCAGCATTACAGCATAATATTTATTGGATTCACTGCTGGACATACAAATGACCAAGAACAAGGGTCAGGCATCGTTTTAATTTTAATGACTCCAATTCCGATCCTGGTTCCAAATGACACTCAATGTTTAAATCTGTCTGCGGTGCTCAAACTAAGTCCATCCATTTTTCATAGCGTGCAGCACAGACTGAAAAAAACATTTGGCCCATGTCATTTGCCTGCATTGTTCTACAGTATTTTACCTTCCACACTGAGTGGTAAGGCAGGAGAACAGAAGAAGTTTGTTCTCATCTCTCACTTCATCGTTCGTTGGTTGAAAACAATGTGGCCAATGGCCAAGCCAAAGTCTTGAAAAATCAATATTTTCTCAACAATGCAGTATAAATGTAAAAAATAAATGTATTATAGCTTTACATATATCTTTACCTACAGTGATGAACTATTGACACATTTAATCCATTATCTACTGCTTATCCGAAGTCGGGTTGCGGAGGCAGGAGCTTCAGTAGGGAAGCAGAGACTCCCTATCCCCAGTCACGTCTTACAAGTCTTCCGGACGGACACAATGATGTTCTCAGGCCGGCCGGCAGACATCGTCTCTCCAGCCTGTCGTCCCCGGGGCCTCCTGCCGGTAGTACATGCCCGGAACACCTCACCGGGCAGGCATCCATAAGGCATCATAATCAGATGCCTCAGATGCCTGAGCCATCTCATCTGGCTCCTCTCAATGTGCAGAAGTAGTGGCTCGATTCTGAGTAACTCTGGTATGACCAAGCTTCTCACCTTATAGTTTAAGGTACAACCCAGACACCCTGCGGAGGAAACTTATTTCGACCGCTCATATCCGGGATTTTGTTCTTTCGGTCACAAGCACATGTGACCTTTGGTGAGGGTAGGCCCGTCAATCGACCCAGTAAATCAGGAGTTTCATCTTTTGGCACAGCTCCTTCCTCACCGCAACAGACCAATCCAGAGTCCACATCACAGCACATGATGCACCGATCCACCTGTCGAGCTCACGCTCCATCCTGCCCTCACTCGTGAACAAAACCCCAAGATACTTCAACTCCTCCGCTTGGGTCAGGATCTCATCTGCAACTTGGAGAGGACAATCCACCGTTTTCCGACTCAGGACCATGGTTTCAGATTTGGAGGTGCCGATTTTCATCCCAACCGCTTCACACCCAGCTGCGAAATGCTCCAGTGAGACTTGAAGATCATGATTTGGAATAGCATCAATACCACATCATCTGCAAACAAACAGATGCTATAGTGAGGCCACCAAGCGGACCCCTGCAATGCCTCAGCTGTGCCTGGAAATTCTATCCAAAAGAGCAGCCTTGGCGAAGTCCAACCCTCACTGGAAATAAATCCGACTTACTGCCAGCAATGCGAAGCAAGCTCTGACATCGGTGGTACAGGGACCCAACAGCCCATATTAGGGGGCTTGGTACACTGTATTCTCAAAGCACACCCCACAGAACCTTCCGAGGGAAACAGTCGAATGCCTTCTAAAAGTCCACAAAACACATGCAAACTGGTTGGGGTGAACTCCCAAGCCCCTTCAGTGACGCCGCTGAGGGTGCACATGTGGTTCACTGTTCTACAGTCAGCATGAAAACGACATTGCTTCTCCGGAATCCGAGACTTGACCTCCCAACGGACCTTCCTCTCCAGCACCACTGAATAGGGAACTTTTTACTTTCAGGAGAAAGCTTTAGGGCGGCCTTGTGGTCCAGTGGTTAGCATGTCGACCTCAGAGTGCAGCGGAACCGGGTTCAATTCCAGCTCCAGCCTCCCTGTGTGGAGTTTGCATGTTCTCCATGTGCCTGTGTGGGTTTTCCCCGGGTACTCCGGTTTCCTCCCACTTTCCAAAAACATGTACAGAAGGCTGATTGAACACTCTAAATTGTCCCTAGGTGTGGGTGTGAGCGTGAATGGTTGTTCATCTCTGTGTGTCCTGTGATTGGCTGGCAACCGGTTCAGGGTGTCCCCCGCCTACTGTCCGAAGACGGCTGGGATACGCTCCAGCGCCCCCTGCGACCCTTGTGGGATAAGTGGATCGGAAAACAGATGGATGGATAAAAAGCTTTTGTTTTGAAAATCTAATGAAAATAAATTCCCCCACAAGGATAAATTAGCATACACTCCACTGAGCTCCCACTGATGGGCTACCCTGCTGTGGAGACAGACAAAAGCAGAGTAACTCAGTTCAGATTCGCTGCAGGATCAATGTGTGTTTACAATATACATGTTGTGGACACAGATACCTGCTTTGTAGAGAAAATGTGCTAATGCTTCCTGTTTATTTGCATTTGAGTTGACCCACCATTGAATTGTTGGATGCGTAACTGTTGGTAACTGACAGTTCAGCACACTGGAGGCTTTGACTTGGAGCGGGAGGGAGCAATAAGCTCGTCAGACACGGCACTCCGTTTCAAAATGTCCTACCACCTCCTTTGCACAAAATCATCTCATTGTAAGTGTTGCACTGAAGCGGCTCTTCATTTAGTTTGACAAAGTTAAGCCACACTTGTGATCAGATCCAGGTGCACCCACATGACGTGCGGGTGTCAAAGTTATTGAACGCACCTCGTATATCTGACTGACAATATTGCCTCACGCATCACTGCCCAAACTGGCTGTTAAGTTTTCATCAACACCTGCCAAAATGAATTATAACTTGCATTTGGTGCGTTGGCAGGTGTTAATTTAGAACCCTGGCTGTATCTATGCAGTTTTTACAAGAGACCAAAATAGATTTGATAACTTGTGTTACACAACAAATCTTACTATGTTGAAAAATTACCAACATGTGTAACATAACCAAAAGGAACCTACTGTCTCCATGACAACGAAGAGGTCCCACTTTGTAGGCAGCTTCTGAGCCTGGCTGGCTACCCCCGAGTACCACAGAGCGGACTGGCAGAGTCTCCATGTGGGTGAGGAGACCTGAGTCATTAGTCCTGATGATGGTCAAAAGAGGAGGAAAAGCAGAAGAATAGAAACATAAACAATGAACAAGGTGAGAAGAAATAAGAAAATACACCAAAATGTGGATAATTTAGCCATCTAAGCCAATTTTCCATTTGAAAAGCAGTACTACGGAAACGCCCCCCAAGACAAAACGCAAATCAATACGAATGCATTAACCAAACATCATACATAGGGGTATTACAAATTACAACACCATTGTTCACTGTCAGCATCACAGTTGCACTGGACATTTGAATTCAGACAGTTGTTATGCAGGGCGCAAGCACACTGTCGACTGCCTGGCAAAGCTCCAGCCCAATGTGTTTGGATCTGTCCAGGAGCTTGACCTCCAAACCACCAGCTTAGTGGCGTACTGTCTGAAACACAGACAACAATTACCATTTGGTATTTTACACCGACATTCATTAATTGTGGTCCGAGCCACATGATTGGGTGAACCTGCACAACACAAGGATTAGTAGGATTCTTTTCTTTAAAATTGTACATTTTCTTTTTACAGATTTCTAAATGGGATTACAAACAAGCTTTAAAGCATTTAACTTTCACCTGGTTTGTTGAGGAGACGGGATTTCCTGCAAAAGTATGACAGTTCCTGCTCACAATGCGCTGATTGGTTGAGGATCACCGCTAACTGCTCCTCTTCTGAAGCGTACTGGAAATGGGCTCTATGTTGCTTTCTCTCAGCGCTCGACTGCAGTGTGGTCAGTTCTGTATTATTGTGCTTGATCACAATCCATGCCCTGTCTTAAGTGGTCACACGAGAGACATCATTTCCAAGTACGTTAATGCAGCACTTCGGAGGCAGAAATTCAGAGGGAACAGATGAAGTAACTATCTTGCCAAAAGTATTTGCTCACCTGCCTGACTCACTTGTGAACTTAGGTGGCATCATATTCTTAATCCATCTGATCACTATGACATTGATCCACCCTTTGCAGCAATAACAGCTTTAACTTTTCTGGGAAGGGTAGCCATGGGAATTTTTGACCATTCTTTCACAAGCGCATTTGTGAGTTCACACACTGTTGTTGGGCAAGGGGGCCTGGCTCTGGGGCTCTTGGTCTCTGCTCTAATTCATCCCAAAGGCGTGCTATCAGGATGAGATGAGGACTCTGTACGGGCCATTCAAGTTAATGCTCACCAGAAATCTCGATGCGCATTTGCTTAATTACGCAGAGAAATCCTGCGGCTTACTAGGCTTTAAATAGAATAATTCAAATCAAATAAATAGGTAAAGATATCTGAAATTATTTCTATAGGATTGTTTAAACGAAATGAACATACGTGCGCACTGCGTCTGGCCGGCTGCGCTCCTGTTTAGCAGTTAAATAGCAATTAAATTACAGCGCATTCTCTGTTTTATGCAAATTGTTTGTTTTAAAACAAGTATTCCTTAGTTTAGTATCTGCACATCGTTTTAGTGTACATTTTTTAAAACATATATTGTGGCAGTCATAAGGAGCACACACGATTGACTGTAAACACGTCTTTATTCCACGACTGCCAACAAGTGGATCTATTCTAAACAAGGACAGAATAGTGTCTGCCATAATATTTATTAAAAGAAAAATAAATAAAAGTCTGCGAGAGAGAAGCCCGACCCGACCCGAACCTGTTTTACTTCCGCATTCCTGTCGTTTTGGTCCGCAGCAGAAACTGCACGTGTGACTGCAAGTGGAGCTGTGCCAACACTGCGCTGGTGCTGTCACGCTCAGCGGCTTTGCACGTGTGACCACTCCACAAAATTTGCTCCGGTGTAAAATATATCACAACAAAATATTTCGGTGCAGCGTCGGACCAAATGTATGCCGTGCGAACAGGGCTTATGTCGGACCTGTCTTTCTGGACCTTGCTTTGTGCACTGTTGTATAGTCATGTTGGGAGAGGAAGCGGCCACCTCCAAACTATTCCTACAAAGTTGGAAGGATAGATTTGTCTAAAATCTCTTGCTATGCTCAAGTGCTCAAGTTAAACTTTAACTGTGACGAAGGAAGCAAGCCCAGCTCTTGAAAAACAACTCCATACCATCATCCCATCCATCCATCCATTATCTGATCTGCTTATCCTGATGAGGGTTGCGGGTGTGGTGGAGCCTATCGCAGCTGACTTTGGGCAGTAGACCTTGAACTGGTTGCCAGCCAATCACAGGGCACGCATAGACGAACAACCATTCTCACTCCCAATCACACATAGGGACAAATTGGAGTGGTACATTGACCTGCCATGCATGTATTTGGAATGTGAGAGCAAACTAGAGTAACCGGAGAAAACCCACGCAGGCACGGGAAGCACGTGCCAGCTCCATACAGGAAGGCCGGAGCCGGAATCGAACCCAACACATCTGTACTCTGTGGCCGACGTGCTCACCAGTCATCATCGTGCTGCCCTACCACAATCCCCCCTCCACTAATCTTTACACTTGGCACAATGCAGTCAGACAAATTCCATTCTCCTGGCAGCCACCAAACACATACTGTTCCAGCAGATTGGCAGATGGAGAAGCGTAATTGGTCATTCCAGAGAACGCATCTTCACTGTGCGAGAGTCTAGTGGCGATGTACTTTACACCACTGCATCCGCTGCTTTGCATTGCACATAGTGATGCATGGCTTGGATGCAGCTGCTTGACCGGTGAAACCCAATACATGAACCTCTCCAGCCACTGTTGTTCAGCTAATCTGAAGGCAGTATGAGTTTGTAGATGTGTCGCGATTGACTCGGCAGATAGTCTGCAATTTTTTCAAACAATGTGTCTCAGCATCTGCTGATCCCGCTCCATCAGCTGCCATTCCCAAATGCTTCCATGTTTCAATAATACAGCTGACAGTCAAATGTGGGATATTCAGGATTGAGGAAATTTCACAGCCGGACTTGTTGCACGGGTGGCATTTTATCACAGTTCCATGTTGGAATTGACAAAGCTCCTGAGAGCAACCCATTCTTTCACAAATGTTTGCCTACATGCTTGATTTTATACACCAGTGGCAATGGACCAGTTCTCATTGGTTGCCAAGGAATAAACCCGGTATATTTATGGACTTTGTGTCGTGCTTCTTGCTACATCCTGAGGGAGCTACATATGGATCAGTATTCTTATTGGTTGGACATAGTACTTTCAATGTTCTGTCAAGTGCTTTGTTGCAGCTGCAGCGGTTGTGAAGGCTCTATACAGTCAAACCTCGGTTTTCGAACGTTTCCGTTATCGACCAAATCGGATTTCGACCAGAAAATTCGAGATTTTTACATCTCAGATTACAACCAAAAACCGGTTTTCGACCAAACTGCAACCACTATTGGAGCTTCTATTCTATGCGCCTTTGAATGCCTTACATATGAAAACAGTTTTAAATTGGCCATTTATTGAATGTGCGCCTTCTACTATGAAGCACCTTGTAGTACGGAAAATACGGTAGTAAGAAACATTTATAATTTAGTTCTTACCGATGAAATGTTCAATTAGAGCTCCTACCACATTTACGAGTGCAACCATATGCGACACATTGTGGAATTTTTGCCTTACAGGCAGGAAATAACATGAAAAGAGTGAGGAAATATTGATTTACTGTATTCAAATTAGGCGAGCTTTGTGAGTGGCAATGTAAAATGGCCACCAGTGGCTTCACTTCTCCCAAAAGCAATTAAGGCAGCATTAGCAGTCCTGGTTATTATAAATGTGTCCATAATCTGTTTGTGAGCCAGGGAGGGATGGTGTGAGTCTTTTAGTTACTTGCTCATTTAGTTAGATTTATGTTTGATTAAATGTACTGTATTTGCAAACACATTCAAACATATTGATAAAATGTGGGCTAAAGGCATTTTTCTTTTACTTGAGCATGTGCAAGTCAACACCGCATGGAATTATGGGAATAAATCCGGTTTTTAGCATTTAGCCTACATTTTATCAATATGTTTGAACTGAATGTACTTTGCAAATACAGTACGTTCTAACACACACACCCCCCCCCACACACACACACGCACACACTCTCTCCCCCTCTCCCCCTTACGGTATTGGTCAAAGCCATCCTTAGCCCCGGGAGGGAAAAAAGTCCTGGCACCGTGCTGGGAACACTCGATTCCAATTATTCAGATGGGTGAGAGAATGCTTTTGGCAATACATAACTTGATAGTTAGACAAAAAAACAAATGAGCAAATTACATTAAATGTAATAAACAAAGAAAATATTTCGTAAAGAGTAGATTGAAACTGTGTGAATAATGGAATTACTGTATGCCATGAATGTTTAAATAGGTTTGTGTGTGTGTGTGTGTGTGTGTGTGTGTGTGTGTGTGTGTGTGTGTGTGCGTGCGTGCGTGCGTGCGTGCGTGCGTGCGCATGTGTCACCTGACATGTTGCAGTATACGAGTTGAGGTTTGATTGGTCCACTGCCATCCACATCCACATAATAATGTCCTGATGTTCTCCCTTTGTGTTTGTATGCCTCACAGGACTGCTCATATCTTGCTGTGGAGAAAAATAAACACCAGCTCAAAATATCTGGATCATGAAGGATCTTTTTAAAATCTTGAAATTCGCTATCACATGAACAGGTGTCAGGAAAAGTGTTTTGTGCGTCTCGGCGTTTTTTTAACTAAGGAGCAACATTGCAACATTTTGGAATTTCCTGTGCCTGGCTGACGATAAAAAACTAAAGTAGAAAATTCCATTGTCACTTCTAAAATGGGTTTTTACAAATTTCTTTTGATAGGCTGCTCCAGAACTACATGAAGATATTGCATTTCTACCGTGCCAGATTTGCATCAATGTCTGTTTCAACATACTGTATTCAATAATGCAAAAATAAAAAGCTGAGGAGGTTCCCTTTTTTTTTCATATAATTAAGTGGAACGATGATAATCTCGGATCATGTGGGCATTGAAGGTCAATTGGTTAATAGTGAATGTCTGAATAAAATAAAAGGTTTTTGATGTAATCCTGAAATATGAACGCAATGAACACCAGCTGCTGTGCCTGTGTTTTTTCATGCAGCAATACCATCCCCGCTTACACTGCGGGGCTTATACACATTTTTCATCATGGCCTTTTGCATTATGTCCTAAAAGATGTCGAGATGTGTGGGTAAAATATGTATTTACATCTAATATACATACTGCCCTCACGTAATGCTAATGTTGCAACATGCCTGCTGAATTTTAATGGGTCTTAGCATGTTTCCCTGCCCCTGAGTAAGCAGCAAGAAAAAGAATGCTGCTTTGGTTAATTTATGAAAGACAAGTTATCTTTCGCAGCACGGTGATTCACTGGTTAGCATCTCCGTCTCACAGTGCAGAGGTCCAGGGATCAATTCTGGGCTCCGACCTTCCTGTGTGGAGTTCGCATGTTGTCTTCGTGCCTGCATGGGTTTTCTCCGGGTACTCGGGTTTCCTCACACATTCCAAAAACATGCATTGCAGGTTTTCGGAGCACTCTACATTGGCCCAAGCTGTAATTGTGAGTGTGGATGGTTGGTTGTCTTTGTGTGCCCTGCAATCCAGTTCAGGGTGTGCACCGCCGATTGCCCAAAGACGGCTGGGAAGGGCTCCAGCACACCTGTGACCCTCTTGAGGTTGAGCGGCTCAGATAATGGATGGATTAATTTATCTGTCAGTGTCTCGAGGGGGAATTCACATTAATGTCATAGACAGACAGCTAGATAGATATCATATTATTTTACACCTTAACATCACAAAAACCTTTTGCTTACAGCTGTGACAGGTCGCGCCTCTGTAGCCATTGTTGGAACAGTTACAATGGAAGGTGCGCCACGACTGAGTACATGTTCCTCCATGTTCACAGTGATTGGGGGAGCACCTGTGAGCCAGACAAGTGAGCAAAAAGGAAGGTTTTCTGTTAGAGAGTTTCTCATAAATTGTGAAAAAAATATGTAAATAAAGTTACTGTTATGAATTGCACTGGTAAATAAAAAAACAAAAAAAAAACTAAATACAAATAATCAAACCTTGTACTGCCGCACTGTGAGCTGAACATGCAAACCAGTCGTCCACCATTTGTACCCCATGCTGTCGTATTTAATTAATTTAATATTTGATGAAAATTTATCCATCTATCTATCTATCTATCTATCTATCTATCTATCTATCTATCTATCTATCTATCTATCTATCTATCTATCTATATCTATACAGATAAAGATATAGATCGATCTAGATATATATCTATATATATAGATAGATACTGTAGAGAGATATAGCCACTATACTGTATTGTTATTTGTCCCGTTAACTGCTCTTTGCCATTGTTAGAGTTATTCGGGTGAATTGCCTCAGTGCTGCATGGCGATGCATTGTTCACATTCAGGCAAACAGTTAATTGAGTGGTCAACAGACAAGAATAGGTCATGTCAATGTTCCGTTCTCGCAAAGCGAATGAATTTCAAACCGGTGTCGACAAGCGTTCCTTGTTCTAAGCACTTCGATGACCTCTGTTTTGTCAACCTGTTTTGCTTTTGAGAAAGGGTTAGAAAAAAAGGCGGGTGTGATAATCAGGGGTGTAGGGGGTCTGGATAGAGGCAGTATCTTTGGTGTCTGCAGCTGTGGTCCTTCGGGAGTAGACGGGCATCACTGGTTTTCATCCATCTCCTAAAGCTCTCACGTGCTGGTTCCAAGCGCCCACACCCCGGCACACCGTCTCAGCTGGCAGGCTAAACCACGTGAGGGGATGGTGTCATCACTGCACCGTTAGGGGCGGATGAGCTGAATCTCCAGCCAACGGCCAGGACCGAAGGGTTTCCAGCAAACTCAACGGCCAAGTGTCTGGGGCCAGAGCGACCACTCAGCTGCGGGTGATCTCGGCCATGGCTTACGACCTGGAGATGAATGTGATCCGCCAGGTCAGAATGCCCAAGACTTGCCATGAAGAAGAAGACCACCAAAGACCCCACAAGGACCGCGCCAGCTGCTGTACACCAGGGCAGAGGTGACAAATATGCTACTGGTGCTGGTGAAAACAAAGATACGTGCCCGAGAGAACATTGTAATTGGCACATGGAATACCAGAATGCTCTGGCAAACTGGTAAACTTCATGAACTCACTCATGAGATGAGCAGATATCGCTGGAACCTTCTGGGCCTCTGCGAAACATGGTGGACAGGAATAGGCAAAACAACTATAATGGAAGGTAACAAGATGTACTACAGTGGAAAACAAGAAAAACATGAAGAAGGCGTCGGCTTCCTTGTTCACAAAGACATTGTGAACACTGTTTTGGTTGCTGCCCAGTTTCCAGCAGACTGATCACCATCCGGGTGGCCAATACCATAACCAGGTTGACTATATTCTGGTCCCCAAATGCTTTCGAGCTGGAGTAAACATCGCTCGTACTTTCCCTGGTGCCGATATTGGAAGTGACCACCATTTGGTGATGATGACATTCAAAGTGCGCTTGAAAAAGATCAACAAGCCCAAATTCACAAGGCTGTGGTTCAACCTAGAGAAACTGAAGGACCCAACAGTAAAAGAGGAGTTCCAGGCAATGATTGGAGGGAAGTTCGCACCACTGACAATCCTTAATCCCATGTACTGCAGTCGATGTAAATAAGTTTATATAACGCAACATACAATTTTACAAAAATTGTAAAAGTATTATTCCTGAATATTTATTTTACTTTCAACCACTCGACATGTTCAGTGGCATCAGTGCTATACATACACATATAGTTCTTATTTTTTTCTTTGTATTTTTGCCCTCTATGGACAATAAAAGCGGTATTGTGCTATGACCAAAACATAAATATAAATCTATATAAATAAAACATGAATTGGAATATTTCATATCACACAATTTTTATGCTTTGTCTTTGATTTAAAGATGACAATATGCAAAAATCTACAAAAATTGTAGAAATTGTAACACAAGGGCTACTGAGAACGATCTCGACCTAGAAGCAACTGTGGAGGCATTCAACACAATAGTAGTTGAAACTGCAAGCAAAATCTTAGGAAAACACCAGCGCCCCAAGAAACCTTGGGTCACAACAGAGATCCTGACATTGTGTGACAAAAGAAGAGACGTGAAGAAGGAGAAGAAAGACCCAGAGGGAGCCAAGAAATACAGGGAAGCAAACAACAAAGTCAAGAGAGAGATGAAGAAAGCAAAGGAGTCCTGGATTGAACAAAAATGGAAATACAGGAGGGCCTAGAAAGGAACAACGCCAAGAAGGCCTACCAGGTGATAAAAGACCTTACCGCTGAGAAGCAAGGAAGACCTACGAGTATCCAGGACAAGGCAGGAAAATGCCTCACTGAAGACAAAGATATTTTAGACAGGTGGACAGAATACTGTTCTGAACTTTATAACCACCAGCTCAATGGAGACCCAACAGTACTGAATTGCCGTGTGCCAACAACAGACGAGGGCTCACAATCCATTCTTAGAGAATCCATCCTTAGAGAAGTTGAAGCAGCAGTAAGATAAGATAAGAAAACCTTTATTAGTCTCGCAATGGAGAAATTCCCAATTCACAGCAGCAAAGTTATGAATGGAAGTAGAACAACAAAATAAAGGAGCTGCTGGAAAGGCAGCCACTCAATCACTGAAACAAGGCAAATCAGCAGGTAGTGACAACATACCTGTAGAATTAGTGCAGGCAGGAGGAGAGGCAATCATCACCGCTCTTACCATCATTTGCAACAACATCTGGATCAACAGGAGTTCCATAGTTCCATAATTCCTAAGTTCCGTAGAGGTGGTGGACTTATGACTTATGTGAGGAGGGGGATTCCCTTCTCCAGCCAGCTAAGTCTCAATTCAGGTCCAGTGGAACTCCAGCAGATTCTAATCCCTATTGCTCATCGGAAAGATCTTATTCTCACCAATATTTATCTCCCCCCAGCAAGGTCCCACTACTCCTCTACCCCCACTTCTTCAGAAGCCGCTATCCTCCCCCAACTCGCGACTCCCAAAGGCCTTGTATGTGGGGACTTTAACGCCCATCACCTCGCGTGGGATGACTATGCTAATCCAGACGCTAGAGGAACGCAACTATTTGACTGGATCAACGATAACAACCTCCGCATCCTCAACGATGGAGCGCCAACCCGTCATTCCAGGAATACTCTAGACTCTGGGCTCAGCGCCCCCAACCTCACTATAGCGGACCAATCAACCGCTGAGAACTGCTCCTGGTCTACCATCCTCGATCTCCAATCAGACCACCTCCCCATCCTGATCAAATGGAGAGTCACAATCAAGGTGGAGTCGAAAACGAGAAGACTCAGGCCAAACTTCAAGAAAGCGAACTGGGGCAGATACAGCAAGGCCATCCTAGAAGGCATTCCTCGGCTTGAGGAACATGTCCAACCCAAAGCCCGACTTGATGCCTTTACCTCCTTGGTCAAACAGGCCGCCTCTATCGCCATCCCCATAAAGGTGATTCGAGCCGACGACATCCCGTGGATGAATGATGAAATCCGGGAGCTGATCAAGGAGAGAAACAAACTCAGACGGAACATGGGGGCCAATAGGAAGGCATGGCTTGATATCTCAAAACAGATCGCTGAGAAAACAGTCGAGGCGAAACGGGCAGCATGGCGTTCCCAAGTGAACAAAATTGCGGAGTCAAAGGACACTAAACGTGCC
>NW_017805072.1:417755-423553 GCF_001891065.2 Hippocampus comes | reverse complement strand
CTATGTCTCACAGACTATCCAACATCGGACCAACCTCCTCTACAAGCTCTCAGGCTCCTCCTGGGGCTGGCACCCGTCCGACCTCAGGTCTGTGTACATAGCAACCATGAGGAGTGTTGCTGAATATGCTGCCCCAGCATGGACGCCCTGGCTCTCGGCATCCAACACCAATAAGCTTGAAAGCTGCCAACTGCGAGCAGCCAGAGCCATTACAGGGCAGTTCCGCTCAACTCCGGCTGAAGCCGTCCTCTTCGAAGCTAATCTCCCCCCTCTTAGTTCCCGTTTTAAAAACCTCTCGCTCCGTAAGGCAGACGACTGGGTCCATCTCGCTATTATCGACGATAGGAGAATGTTATTCCACAAACCCATCCAAAAGCACCTGAAGCGCTCAGACTGGCGCAGCCTTACCACTCCCATTTTATCCCAACTCAACATATTACCAGCGCCGGGCACACCGTGTCCCGCACCTAATTTAAGCTGGCCATTCCCCACTCTTCCAACAGTCCTTTTTACTCCTGTCCTCAAATCTGCCCCCTCGCAAGTCCAGTTGGCAGATGCCCTCAACACCATTCATCTAAATGGCCCATCGGATCTGCACATCTAAACAGATGGCTCAACAGTGTCTGGAGCCCATAATGGGGGTGCCGGAATGGTGATTTGCCGTGACGACGCCACAATCCACTGCTGGAATGCGCCAATGGGGACCTTTACCAGGTCCTTCCACTCGGAGAAAGCTGCCTTGCTCCATGCCATCAGCTGGCTGCAGCAGAACGACGACTGGTCCTCGGCTGCCATCATCACAGACTGCAGATCATTGGTGGAGGGCATCTCAAACCTTAGCCCCATGGACCCCGAGATCACTGCAATTCAATTCTCCCTCGCGGCCTTGGGTCCTAAAGGCAAGGTGCAGGTAATCTGGGTGCCTGGCCATTGCAACCTCCCTGGCAATTACTTGGCGGATGAACAAGCTAAGCTCGGCTCATCCCTCCCCCAACCAAACCTCGAACCTGACCCCTCAACGAGACGGGCAATTCTACGCAGGAGCTGCCCCCACCACCCTCCCACCCACGTCTTGCCACCCTTTTATCCTCGAAACCCAACCTCGCTGAAGAATTTTCGCTGTCGAAGAAAGACCTCATCGACCTGATCCGCTTCCGGTCCGGCCACCACGCCTCCCTCAGACGCTGGCAATACCTCTTAGGGAGGTGTGAGGACGTGCGTTGCCGACTCTGCGGAGAGGAGGAAGAATCGGCCGAACATCTGTGGCTCCGCTGCCCGGCGCTTATGGTGGAACGGCATCATCGTCAGCTGGGGAATGACTTCGGCGAACTCAGAAGCCTCCCGAATAGAAGTCTAGCGCTACTCAGGATAATCCTGAGGCGCCTCGGGTGACTTGACTTTACAACAACAAAAACATCTGGAACACTGGGATATGGGCATCCTCTTGGACACGGTCATTGATCATCACTCTGCCCAAGAAAGGGAATCTTCAGCAATGTAACAACTACCGCACCATCAGCTTGATCAGCCATTCAAGCAAAGTGATGCTGAAGATACTGTTGAACAGACTGAAACCCGAAGCTGAGACCATCATTGCGGAAAAACAGGCTGGTGTTAGAGCGAAGAGAAGCACCACAGAACAGATCTTCAACCTGAGGATAATCTGCGAGAGATATCTTCAGCACCAACAACACCTCTACCACGTATTCGTCGATTTCAAGAAGGCCTTCGACAGGGTTTGGCATGCCGCCTTGTGGTCCACCATGCGGAAGTATAACATCAACGCCAACCTTGTCAGGGTGATTGAACAGCAAGCAACAACAACAAGGCCACAAGTGCTATCCTCCTGAACGGCAATAGAGGTGACTGGTTCCACACTGCTGTTGGAGTGCGCCAGGGATGCATCCTCTCCCCTACCCTCTTCAATATTTTCCTAGAAAGAATTATGAATGACGCCCTAGAAGACCATGAAGGGACAGTTTCTATCGGAGGAAGAACTATCACAAACCTCCGATTTGCCGATGACCTCGATGGCCTCGCAGGAAACGAAGATGAACTGACAAACTTGGTGGATCATCTAGACAAAGCCTCCTCTGCATTTGGCATGGAGATCAGCGCTGAAAAGACCAAACTCATGATAAACAACCCTCGAGGCATCACAACAGAAAACAAAATCAATGGGATCAAACTTGACACTGTGAAAACCTTCAAGTACCTGGCTTCCATCATCTCAGATGAAGGCTCCAGACCGGAAATACTGGCAAGGATAGAACAAACAACAACAGTGCTTACAAAACTCCAACCCATCTGGAGAGACAAAAACATCAGTCCGCGCTCAAAAAATTCACCTAATGCGCTCACTTGCCCTCTCAGTCTTCCTATACGCCTGTGAATCATGGACCCTCACGGCGGAACTACAAAGAAGAATACAAGCGATGGAAATGAGATGCTACAGGAAAATCCGAGACATCCACTATGCTGAACACGTGACAAATGAAGAGGTCCGCAAGAAGATCACAGACGCAATTGGACCACATAATGATCTTCTTGCAACTGTGAAAAAACGAAAGCTGAAATGGTATGTTCACACATCCCACTCATCTGGCCTCGCTAAGACCATCCTGCAAGGCACAATCAGAGGAAACCGAAAAAGAGGAAGACAGAAAAAAAGATGGGAGGACAACATCCAAGAATGGACAGGATTGGGCCTGGCAGAGTCCCAAAGAGCATGGAGGACAGAGACTGGTGGAGGAGAGTGGTGGCACAGGCTTCGCAGGCGCCCCGACGACTTCAACAGAAGTCAAGGGATAGGTGAAGGTGAAGGTGATAATCAATAAATAACCGACTGTTGTTTACAAAAACATTTGATTCGAATGAAATATCCACTTACATATTCACTTTTAAAAAGGAGTTGGAAGAAACATACAATTATCCGGTCCTCCCCCTTTAATCCCTCCTGTTGTCGCAAGGAAATTTTCATGTTCATGTTTGAATCAGGTGTTCAGGGAAACAAAACATTCAAGACAGAGACCCTCAAGTACCGGAGTTTGACACTTGTGAGAGCGTGTGTGGCGATGCTCCTGCTGCTTAGACTTTATTTTTGAATCACAGTGCTTGGTGCTTTTGTGACTGAGTCTCTTGTGGTTGATGATTGCCACCCGTGATTGGATCTTCAAAGATATGTCAGAAGTTTGCCTGTGTTTGAGCATGGTGTGAGAAGACGGTGCCTCTGTTTCTGGCAGACATAGGGGCTGATCATTTCCACGCGCCTTTCACAGCGTATGCGCCGTAGCAGAAAATGCAGCAGTCAGCTGGTGAAGCTAATACAGGAACTGAAACCAGCTTAGACCTCTAGTTGTTCCTGTACTTGTTCGCATGGATTTACACTGGCATGGCGGGTCCTGGACCCTGTCAACTCGTGCCTGGTACCAGTCGTCGGTTCTCCCGGAGCACCACGGCATTGAAGCCCTCTACGCCTCCTTTGAAGAGAGGTCCATTTCCAGCTTTTGAGGAAATGTCCCAGAGCTTGGCGATCGGAAGAGGCACACACTCCTGCTGTTTCCCCCATAAGGATTGAGCTCTCCGGTCATTGACACACAAAACGGATATCCTGTTGAAGTTTTTCCTTTCCAATGACCTGGATTTCCACTGCTTGACGGAGACTTGGATCGGTACCAGTTAGTATAACAATTTAATTGAATTGTTGCCACCTGATTGGGCCTTCTTGGACTCCCCAAGTACTTGAGGCTGTGGTGGAGGAATGGTGGGTAATTTCAAAAACACTTTTCAATGCAAACGGTGTATATTGGCTAAATCAATCGCCAGCTTTGAAGCAACTTTCTTTGAAATAGGCCATGATGATCCCATGCTCTGCCTTGTCATTTACCGTCCTCCTAAATACCGTCCAATAGGGACTTTGTGAATGACTTCAAATCCTTTTTCATTCATTCATTCATTTTCCGAACCGCTTTATCCTCACTAGAGTCGCGGGGTGTGCTGGAGCCTATCCCAGCTGTCTTCGGGCAATAGGCGGGGGACACCCTGAACCGGTTGCCAGCCAATCGCAGGGCACACAGAGACAAACAACCATCCCACACTCACACCTAGGGACAATTTAGAGTGTTCAATCAAGCTGCCATGCATGTTTTTGGAATGTGGGAGGAAACCGGAGTACCCGGAGAAAACCCACGCAGGCCCGGGGAGAACATGCAAACTCCACACAGGGAGGCCGGAGCTGGAATTGAACCCGGTACCTCTGCACTGTGAAGTCAACGTGCTAACCACTGGACTACCAGGCCACCATGACTTCAAATCTTCCAGCTGAAATCAGGCTCAAGTACGGTCATATCCTTCTCATGAGGGATTTTAATATTCATATGATTTCTCCTAATAAAACACTGGGAAAGGACTTTTTAAGTCTCATTGTTTCCTTTAATTTTGTACTTGAGACAAGCCCGACACATGAACAAGGACATACTTTAGACATAGCTTTTATTTATGGTCGAATTTTCAATTTGTCCAAAAAAAGTTTTGGACAAGGTAGTTTCCGATCATAAAAAAAGTTTTCTTCACTGCTGTCTTTTCTTGTGCTGCGGTTAAATCTGCTCCTCCAGCATCCGGATTTTTAACCCTCTCACTGCTGGTCTGTTCCCGCAAAGTGAAAAAAAAAAGCTCCTATCAAATACGGAAAGACTGTTGGCATAACTACCTGATCACAGTTAAAAAGGCCAAAAGAGAACGTTTATCAAACCTCGTTCAGACTAACTTGTCACAAACCATGTGTACCGTTGAAAACTATTGATTCGGTACTTAACCTTTTCAAGGACAACAGTGGACATCTTATCATGGTACAGGGTGCATGAAAGGGTTAAACTCCCTCATCGATTTGCTTTGACTCTTCCCCATGAAATGTGCAATCGATTGATTCATTTTTCTCCGAGGGTTTCTCCAGCTACTTATTTCAAACGCTACATTTGACCTCTCTGTCTATGTCCTGTGTTCAGCAGTCTTAAATTCTTTTGAGGTTGTTTCCTTGATGTTTTTAGAAGATGCAGCCACCTGTCTTGTCTTATGACTCCGTTCATCCACATTTCTTTAAGGAGCTTCTCTTGTGTATTGGTACATCAGTCATGGGCGTTATCAACAGCAGTCTGTCTTCTGGTGTAGTTAGTTCCCCAACAATTTGAGCATGTTGTGGTGCAACCCTTGATCAAGAAACCTGGCCTTGATCAAGATGTACTGTCAAATTTTAGACGCATTTCCAAGCTGCCTATTATTTTTAAAATTCTGGAAAAAAGTGGTGCACATGCAGATACAATCTTTTAAACATAATGTCACGGAGGTCCTCCAGTCGGGTTTTAAAATGATGCATAGCACAGAGTTAAGCGTTTTTAATGACATCCTCCGAGCAAATGACACTGCAGACAATGTGTGTCTGGTTTTGTTGGATTTAACTGCAACTAATTGCGGCTGCCTGAGGGGAAAAGCAGGGTCCGCGCTGGACAGGTTATCAGTCAATCACAGGGTGCATTAATTCATCATTGCAGATATAACATTGGTTTCGTCTTCCATATGACAGTTTAATTGGAATGTCAAACAATTTTTCTGTAACACACAAAAATTAAGTTTTGTAAACCTCACCAGGCAGCTTCTCTGCTTAAGGAGCATAAAAAAAAGAAATGGAATGGAAGAACTTATTTTAACAGATGGCTTCCTTGATTGCAAGCAAGAAATTACGACAAGCATTTCAAGTATGATATTTTTTGCAATTAACATTTACACAAGCATGTTATATATAT